>NW_026623226.1:3000000-3474752 GCF_028827675.1 Penicillium lagena | reverse complement strand
TAACACCCTAACACCCTAACACCCTAACACCCTAACACCCTAACACCCCTAACCCTAACCCTAACCCTAATAGCGGTGTCCTAACCGGTACGGGCTACCCTAACTCTAACTCTCTAACGTGATTCGCTTCGCTCATCACCTCTAACTCTAACTCTAACGTGACTCGCTTCGCTCATCACCTCTAACTCTAACTCTAACGTGACTCGCTTCGCTCATCACCTCTAACTCTAACTCTAACGTGACTCGCTTCGCTCATCACCTCTAATACTCTAACTCTAATGTGACTCGCTTTGCTCATCACCTCTAATACTCTAATGTGATTCGTTTCGCTCATCACCTCTAACTCTAACTCTAACGTGACTCGCTTAGCTTATCACCTCTAACGCTAACTCGAATATGGCTTATATCGATCATCACCTATACTGAAACTCCTCCTATCCCTCTTACTCCTACTCCCCCATCATTTCAAACCCTAACCACCTTGAATCTCTCTCTTTCCGATCACCCTAACCACAATCAATCTCTGACTTTCGCCCTTACCTTCTTCGACTTAATATCTAAATAAATGAAACCCCTCCTAAAACATTCTATACAAATCCCTATCATTAATAACACTAATACTAAGTCGCTTTCGAAATAACGAATACCATTAATAATAAAATTCATCTCCCCTCTCTCCTCCATAAATCCAAATAAAAATCTTAATCTATGAATACCATCATGAATCTTCCTATCAGATTATTAAATCGAACTCATCATCTAATCAATAACATCAAATTTTCAGATACTAACTCCCTATCGAACCAAAATCCTTCTACTCTCCCCCTTCTACTCTCCCCCTTCTACTCTCCCCCTTCTACTCTCCCCCTTCTACTCTCCCTATATATCAAATTCTTATCCCTAGTCATCTATGACCCTAACCATTATATTCCCTATAATTCCCCCTTCAAACAAAATCATTATACTCTCTATAAACCTCCTCCTCAATCATAAAACACTAATCCAATTATATCCTTAATAAATCCCCTTCAAAATCATCCATCACCCTAACCATCATATTTCTACTAAATCTAACTTACGATCTAAATAATGATATCCATGAATTCCCTTCGAAATCATCTATCTCCCTAACTATTACATTTCTACTGAATCTTCCTATCAATCTAAATAGTTATACTCTATATAATCCTCTCCCTATCATCTATCTCCCTAACCATTATATTTGTACTGAATCTTACTGACTATCTAAACTATAATACTCTCTATAATCCCCTCTATTATCTATCTCCCTTATATGATATTTCTACTGAATCTTACATACTATGTGAACTATAATACTCTCTATAATCCCTATCATCTATCTCCCTAACCATTCTATTTTGAATTAATCTTTCTATCTATCTCAACTATGATACTCTCTATAATCCCCTCCTGATCATCTATCTCCCTAACTATTATATTGCTGCTTAATCTTACTTACTATTAAGATGATGATACTCTCTATAATCCCTTTCCTATTATCTATCTCCCTAACCATTGTATTTCTACTTGATCTTCCTATCTATTGAAATGTTATACTCTATATAATCCTCCCCTATCATCTATCTCCCTAACCATTCTATCTCTGCTTGATCTTCCTATCTATCGAAATGTTATATTCTATATAATCCTCTCCCATCATCTATCTCCCTAACCATTGTATCTCTGCTTGATCTTCCTATCTATCGAAATGTTATACTCTATATAATCCTCTCCCCATCATCTATCTCCCTAACCATTGTATTTCTACTTGATCTTCCTATCTATCGAAATGTCTAACTCTATATAATCCCCTCTATCATCTATCACCCTAACCATTCTATTTCTGATTAATCTTGCTTTCAATCTAAATGATGATACTCCATATAATCCCCTCTCTATCATCTATCTCCCTAACCATTATGATCCCTATCAATCACTGAGTAATCAAAATGGGAATATGGATCTATATATTTGGATTCATAATGATATATCTTACTCTCGACTTATGAATTATGGCTCTAATAATTATGATACTGACTCCTACTATGGCATACTACTAAACAATTGCCTAACCCTGAATGGAATTGATACAACTATAACACCCGAATCTGGTTGTCTTACTTGGTGTCCAACCGGGTGTGTAATATGGCCTGGTATTTAAACTGGCCTGCTGGACCTCCAAAATAAAAATCGGCTACCGAATCTGCCTCCAAACTGGCTTGGAAATTCGGATCGTGGATATATATCTCTCGACTAAACCCTCCCTCCTACATCCCAACCTCATGATATATCCGCCGCAACCATATGAATGCACGAACTAACTCCGTATGCTTCTCCCACCCCTGGGTACTGCGTTGCCCTAAAAACGCTGTCACCTGCGGCTCATCCTGTGCACTCACCCCCTGCTCAGCTAATCGCTGCTCCCATAATCGCTGGACCTGCTCCTGCTTGGGGCCTCCAAACAACATCATCCCAACCATCGCGTATAATAATCCGCGGTGCGCGCATTCCCCACTGGACCACCCGGAGCATAATGTCTGTGGCATCCCACATTGGAAACAACTGGTATATCGCGCGTACTGGACCCGCCGCCGGACTCGAATCATCCAATCCCGCGCCTGCTGGCTACTGGGCTGGGCACAATGGTATAATTCGTGCTCAGCATTCCGGCCTTCCTGCGCACAAATCCAACAACGATCCTGCCATTCCCGCGCCTGCTGCATTAAAAACTCTTCGTCTGTCAGTTCCTGCTGCCGCGCCTGCTGATGCTGCTCGGACATGCGTGCGCGATCAATTTCCTGCTGCTGGAACTGTTGCCGGACCCCAAATGGAATACCTCTGTGGTCATTGGATTCTGCGCTGGCTGCCATGGTCTGCCTGTGATGACTGGATCCTGTGCCGGCCGCCATGGTCTGTATGTGATGACTGGATCCTGTGCCGGCCGCCATGGTCTGTATGTGATGACTGGATCCTGTGCCGGCCGCCATGGTCTGTATGTGATCATGAATGGGGCTCTCCCATGGTGCCTGTGACTGTAAGCTCTCGGAATCAATACTGCTGGCCGTCTCGCTGGCTTCTGGGCTGGCTTCTGGGCTGGCTTCTGGGCTGGCTTCTGGGCTGGCTTCTGGGCTGGCTTCTGGGCTGGCTTCTGGGCTGGCTTCTGGGCTGGCTTCTGGGCTGGTTCTCGGACTGGCAGCTTCGCTGGATTCCTGCTCTTCTATCACCTGCCAATCGGGGTCGCACCCATCACATCGTGCCTCACTGGTGACCGAACCATAATCGTGATCCCCACAATGGGATCGCTGGTATCCATCTACCACGCCATCCAAATACCCGTCCAAAACGACCCGCCGGCATGGACTGGCTGACATATATGCATCTACCCGCTGCTGCTCCGCGGACGGCGTGTCCTGCATCCACGGCGGGGGGTATCAACCCCGTCGGGCTGGATGATGATCGCCTCGCTCGCCTGACCGTCCCGACCTGCGCGCCCGCTCTCCTGCGCGTAATCCAGCAACGTTCGTGGTCGCCCCAAATGGATGATGCTGCGGATGTCGGGGATGTCGACTCCCATCCCTAATGTACTCGTCGCCACGACCACCCCGTGGGGCTGGCTGCGAAACCGCTCTAAGACGCCGGCCTTATCAAGCTGGTCATGGTAATACGCCTCGCACCCAAGTATCTCCGCCATCGTCGTGACATGTTCGACGATATGCGCGTACACAATGGTGCGCCCGCCCCGCGATCGTCGGATGCGGTCCCGGATGAATGCTGCGATATGATCCATCTGGATCCAACGATGGGGCCCATTGTACTCCCGCTCAATGATCGGACGCCACAAACGATATGCCACGTTGGTCCGGCTGGTTCGACCACGGAACAAGCTGACCTGCTCCCGGGACCATCGCATGCGCTGCCATAATCGGTCCTCTAAGCTGGGCGGCAATGTCGCCGTCAACAAAACCACCTGCGTCCGTGCGATCATCAATCGTCCAAGCTGCTGCATCATGGGCCGGAAATCACGCTGCTGATTCAATACGATGTGGCATTCATCAATCACAATGCGGTCCAACCGTTTCATGACCTGGGCGAACATTAGTATGGATCTTATGCTCCGTCGATGCTAACCTCAAGCCCGATGCGCGGGCCTACCTTATAACCTGGGTTTTAAGCGGACCTCTGCTGACCTCTTAAAACCCAGCTTATAAGCTGCGGGCGCGGGGGCATCTCAGTTGGTGACGGTGGGACATGGGGACATCAACCCTAATCCCTGGGCCCCCGTTTTAAAACCGGGGTTCGAACGCATCCTTACAACCCCGGTTCTAAACTGGGGGCGCCGGCTGGGGTCTCGGATCGCGGGGGGACATACCTGCTGTCGGTTCAAAAACGTGATGAAATCCTCACTCAACGCGGATTCGGGCGTGACGAGTACAATGGCCGCCTCGTCGGGCGGCCGCCGGCTCTCCCATTCCACGCACGAGATGCCGGCCACCGCGCATCGCTGCTGCAAGTCCTGGCGTAAAGCAATCAATGGGACGACGACCACCGTCAGCCCGCCGCTGACCCATGCCGGTAACATGAACAACATGCTCTTGCCCCCGCCCGTCGGCATCACCACGACCACGGGGCTCACCCCATGCTGGATCGCCTGCATCGCGGGCCCCTGGACGCCGCGGAACTGGCTCTGGTCGTCGTTGGTCATCCGCTGCAATGCCTCCGTCATATTGGCCTCGTGGAGCTGCCATCGGCGCTGACGTCGATGGTCGTCCGCCTCGGCCTCCCATGGGCCCTGCTTGCGCTTGCCAAGCACCCTGGCCAAGCCGTCCTCGGCGCTCTCGAACCCTAAAAACCGATGCCAATCCGTGCTGGATAATCGGAACATCTCCCGTCGGTGCGCCGTCGTCCCAGCCTGCTCGGTGATCTCGCGGCCATAAATCATGCCCGCCACATGGGATGAATGCGCGGCTTGTAAATCCGCGATGTGATCCTCGGGTTCATCGTCGTCATGCGCTGGCACCTTGGTCCCGTCGTCCTGGACATTCTGGGGGAAAACGCTGGATACCCGTAAATACCGCCGGCTGATCCCAATGGCGATATTCCGGTACGCGGGCAAAGTCAATGCGTACCTATTCAGTAGTTAGCCATCAAGCTGGGCCATCAAGCTGGGCCGTCAAGCCATCAACAACTCATATAGCTTACCCATTCAGCCCAATCGTCGTCTCGCGCTTCAACGCCTCCCGTAATCGCTCCGACGTCCACTCACGCCCACTCGTTGGGTCGGGCGCCCAGATGTATGCGGCACGGGACTGCAGACCCTGAATCGTCTCGCGAGCCGTACCACGAGCCTCGTGCTGGTACGCCTGTAATCGTTCCACAAATGGTAACACTAACCATAAATACCATACCACCAGCTCCCCGACCGCGCGCGGCAAGTACCGATGGATGATCTTCGCGTCGTTGCTCGCATAAAACCCCTTGTGGTACTTCGTCGCGAATACGACCAGTCCATCCTCGATGAATACGTTGCGATGGGCCCCTTCCGTGTTGCGATGGCGGACACTCAATAGCTCGGGTGCACGGCCGGGCTGGCCCGCGGTGATGTGACAAACGATGGCGAGCTTCTCACGGAACTGGACCACGCTCTGCATGTACTGTTCGATGGCACGCATCCGGAATCGACGCTCGGGCCCGTCGACAAATCGCTGTTGTAATCGGGGCTCGCGCTGGATCCGGCGGGCGAGCCATTGGGCCCCGTCGATGGGCCACGGGGTGCGACTGTCGTTTAAAAAGCACCACCCAGGCTTGGCCTGCGTGGGGTCGTCCATGAGCTGCGCCCATGGGATGGCGGGTGCGCTCGCGGCGTCGCCAATCAATAGCTCGTGGTGTAGTAGCTGGCGTACGGAGCCGACCAACCCGTGAGTAAACCCCCGGAAATCACCCATGGTGAAGTGGATTTCCTTGTATAGCAACTCGTCCTGGCCGGACCAGCTCACGTGGCCGGTGGCCGTACTGCTATAATGGATGCGTAAGCCGTACGTGCGCAAATCGAGCATCCACTGCATCGGACTATGCGTCCCGCGCACCATGAATGTGTCCGTCAACAATCGCAACCACTCGCGAAACGGACGCGGTTTCCGTCGCTGCTGCTGACTGAATTGCATGGGCTCGGGCTGGCGATGTGTGGGTTCGAACGCGGGGCTGCTCGATGGTTCTCGTGGGCTCCGATCGCTGTCATACCCTTCGTCGTGCTGGCCGGAATATATATATTCGGGATCGTCCATCGGGCTTTCGATCGACCACGTACCTAACATCGGTCAATCAATCAAGCATCGAGCCATCGAGCCAACCTATGCACGAAGTCATCCATCGCGATTCTTACTTACCTACTTCATGACGGTCACGCATGTATTGTAAAATCTGCTTGGCATTCGGATCCAAACGCAACGCCTTGTGTAATACCATGAATCGACTGATCTTGATTGTTTTGGACAAAATTGGGGGATAACTGTCCGCGTCGCGCCATCGATCACGGCCCTGGCCAAGCACGGCTAATGCGCATATCAAGGCACATTCGTACTCTTCCGCGCTAGCCCGCTGGTTCAATAGTTCAATGCAAAAGTCCATACATGCGGTCTGGATCGGAGTCATCTGGTATGGATCGTCGCCACCGTCTCCCTGGCTCTGGGTCTGGCTCGGATGGTCGAATGGGTCGGGGCTCCCACGCGTGTCCTGCGCATGCCGCCATAATGCCTGCCATGCCCGTCGCTGGCGGGGGGTGAATCGGTACGGCGGGCTCGGCCAATCGTGCTCAACCTGGGTGCGAGCGAAAAACATCAAGATCTGCTGCCACGGCTCGACATGCCGCTGGATCTGCTCCTCATCCATATATGCCTGTAATGGTTCGTGCGGGCTCTGGTCTTTCTCCGTACGAGCAGCCTCGACACGAATCAGATGGCCCGTCTGCTTGGTGATGCGCTGGCTGATCCGCGCGACCCCGTCTATGGCGTCCCAGATGGCCCGCATCGCCCCTTCTGGGCCCTGGGCGTCCTCTGGGGGGGTCTTGATGGACTGTAGTATATCGCGGGGGGGGATGCCTACGAGCCGTTAGTTAGTCAAATTGGGGATTAATCGATCGACTATCAAAGCTGGGGCGTGGGCCCCATCTTAGAACCCAGGTTTTAAGCTCATTCCTTAAAACCCCAGTTCTAAGATGGTCTCTCTCTCCACTAGCCTACCCAACGACGCACGAATCAATACACACCTTGTAAATACACGGCCCACTGCGTCCGTCGGAGCCACGGGTTCGCCTCATCGAGCGGGCCGGCCTGGATCGTACGGTCGTCCGGGGCCTGCGAGTCAACGTACGTCTGTTCGAGCTGCTGGATGAGTTCATTGACCACATTAGCCTGGGGTGGCGGGCGTGCGGGTTCATAGTTGGGTCCGGGTTGTCGGACGTGAATGTAATGCGATCCAAGCCTCCGGTAAAAAACCCGCTGGCACACGACGCGTCGCATCGCCTGATCCCGGGCGTCTTGGCCAGCTGGGACTTCAGATGGCCGGGGCTTCCGACTATGGTCATATGGCGAAAACCCATGCTGGGTCCGCCAGTGCTTCCGGATGCTCTCCATTGTACGGCAAACGTACCCGCAAAACGTACATAAGATCCCATCATTGTAGATAGTCAGCCCGGGAATTAGCTTCCCAACGGACTGTGGTAAGTTGGTGGGTTCATCGCGGACGTTGGGCCATGTATTCACGATCTGTGTAAGTACCTCTTCTGCGACGCTGTGGGGGATAACATGCGCGCCCTTGGGCTTCGTTAAATGGCGAATAATCTCTCTGGGTCTAACGGCGTACTCGCATCGCCGGCAAATGGCGACTCCAAGCTCGTTGTTGGGCTGGAAAAACGTGTTGGCATTGATGGACTCTGCCATGGTATGTTGGATGCGAGATGCGTATATATATCTCAAGTGTGTGTGATGGACGTATATCTTCTAGTGGATGCTATCAATGACGGGTGTTGAATTCAAATCGGATAGCGCTTAAAATCAGCTGGGATATATGGGAGACCCCCTGAATGCGACCCCTGAATTTTCAGCTCAAACTCTGGACTGGGATGTTGGGGATCGCTGGTTGGTGGTTGACCTCTCATGGTCGATGAAGCGTTCTGCTAACCGCCGGTCGCCCCCCATCAAAATATTTACCTGATTTCGAATCCCTGCAACCACCCTTTCATGGGGCGATTGGGGCCTGAAATTTGGGAATAAAATGTGGGAACCAATGAACTCAAACATCACCAATTGTGAGCGTTGGGCGCCGACAAAAGCTCTACTGGGACGTTGATTTAATGTCTACTGGGGCGTTGGTCGGCCGTCCCATAGTTAAGGAAACCCTAAGCTTACGTAATCCTACTGGACCCATAAACGTCCCAGTAACCCCCGTTGGCTAGGGTATAGGGTATATACTAGTAAAAGTAGAAGTTAAACCCTATAATTAATTCGATCGCTCTTATATAAGAAATAAATTTTTATAGTAGTAGTCGCTAAGCATAGTTCGAAAAAAGGGTAAGCGTAGCTTAAAAAAGCATTATATAACTTCGAACCATAGTAGGGCTTTTGTTTTTAACCACGCCTAGGTCTTTTTCGAGCTACGCTAAACTAGAATCTATATAGTACAATAGTCCTTATAGGCGTACCTTACGAACTATTAAGAAAAGACTTCGTAAGTCATACTATTATTCAAGGTGTACCTCGCGAACTATTAAGGAATGGCTTCGTAAGTCATACTATACTTTAAGGCGCACCTCGCGAACTATCAAAATATCACTTCGTAAGTCATACTATTATTTAAGGCGTACCTCGCGAACCATTAAGGAATGGCTTCGCAAGTCATACTATACTTTAAGGCGTAACTCACGAACTATTAAGGAATGACTTCGCAAGTCATACTATACTTTAAGGCGCAACTCACGAACTATTAAGGAATGACTTCGCAAGTCATACTATACTTTAAGGCGTACCTTGCGAACTATCAAAAATCACTTCGCAAGTCATACTATTCTCTAAGATAACCATCGCGAAAGGTAGAGATCGCGAACTATCTTGTTTACTTCTGATTTAGGGAGGCTACTATAGCAATAACAATAAGAACAAAATAGAAAAGATTATGAATAGTATTCCTGCGAGCCAACTCCTAAATCCTTGATATGAAAACTGCTAATAGACAAGATCATCACTATCGCGACCACTAGGCTACCCAAGAAGCAAAGCTGCATCTAGCGTGCCCGCGGTATAAACAATTATTGCACTTCTCACCGAATCCGCCAGACACACAGTGGGTGAAGGGGCGGTGCGCGTTACGGTTGCGGCACTCAGAGCACTGCTGGCCCCGTGGGGGCACCCGGCCAGCACGAGTCACAAGGATTGCCTCGCGAAGCTGGGCACGGATCTGGAGCTGCTGGTAATTGTCGAGGCCGCGGAACAGGACATCACGGACGACAGGCTCGAAAATCCAACGTAGTTCCCGCGAAGAGATAGTCTGCGGGCCGGGGGGCGGAAGTCCAGGGATGGCGCGAACGTGATCGTTGCGCGCGGTGCTGAGCCACGCTGGTAGGTCCACGAATTCGGCACGCTCGTACTCCGCCATCGTCGCGTCCGTAGTCGGGGCGGGCCGATCCCAGATCTCGCGACGGAGGAAGGTGCCAGGCCGCGAAGGGAGATGTGGCTGATACTATTCGCCCGAATCAGAATCAGTAGGATCAAAAAGCCACTGCGAAGGATAGAGAGGACTTACACTATTTGCGTGTTCGGCGGGAGCTGCGAACACCACGATGGTCAAGTCCTCACCGCGAACCCGGACATTCACATTCTGTCCATTGGCCAACACGGGCCAGGTTCCACCGGCAAGACGGGACTCCGTCGCCATCGCGATGGCCACAGTAGGATCGAGGGCGGGTTGCGAATAGATAGAGTTGATAGTGCGCGGGGCGGACTCTAGAAATGGGGGCTCCTTGCGAACATAAAAACCAGCAAATGCTGGCAGTGAAGTTGGGGAGTTGAAGGAAGAAGAAATCTTGGAGCCAATTTCGCTCTTATATACCCACCTTACTTCTCGCGAGAGACACTGAACTTGCGAGTTCGCATCGCGAGGCCTCTGACTTAGGGGGCCTTGCGAGAACAAAGGATGGCAGTGAATGAGGGAGGGTCAAACGGTGGCACAAAGAATCAATAGGCTCGCAAGCCCCTCTATTCTCTAAGGAGGACCTTGCGAACTATTCTGTTCCCTTCTAGTTTAGGAGGGGTCAGATCGTGGCACAAATCGTTAATAGGTTCGCAGGTCCCTTTGTTCTCTTAAGGTGGACGTCGCGAACGATTTCATTCACTTCTGATTTAAGGGGGATCAGACAGTGGCATAAATCATTGATCGGTTCGCGAGTCCCTTTGTTCTTAGAGGTAGACATCGCAAAATATTCTACCAACTTTCGATTCAGGGAGTGTCATATGGTGACAAGAATAATCATAAAGAATCAAGAGGTTCGCGAGTCCGATTGTTCTTTACGGTAGACGTCGCGAGGTGTTCCTCTTTACGATGCTCTTAAAGCCATTATAGATACCTGATATTCGGAAATAATCAGTACAGATGCCTAACTGCCTCGCGAGATAATTAATTCATAACCCTTATGCTCACCTCTCTTCCCTCGCAAGGCGAATCCTTCTCGCAAGTCTAGTCATCGTCGATCATGATATACCGTTGGCGTTTCTTCGCGGGTTCCTTAAAATCCTCGTCTACTACGTCGCTATCGTCGTATAGTCGCTTTCGCGCGCCCTGCGAAGGGAGAGGGCCCTGTGCGGTGAGCCCAAGTAATTCATGCCACTCGCGGCTGACTGCACGGAACCGGAGCCGCCGACTCTCGATCACCCCTGGCGCCTCCTGGATCATTCGCGCATACGCTGTCCCTGCGACCCATGCACTATGTGCGGCCTGGTCATCTGCAATGCTCTCCTCGATTCCGTAGTCTTTCTTGAACCCGCCGCTCGCGAGGTGCATCCGCGAGATCCCTATTACGATATGCCGGTACGTCGGTACGTTGATATTCACGTGAAGATGTGTCGCGAACTCCTGCCGGAGAATCGCCCCAAGGGAGTCTGTGGGCCAGTGGCTCGACCCTCGCGGCCAGAGGAACGGCGAGCGCTGAAAAGGCTGTGGGATCTCCGCCGCGAGCATCGTCGCATGCTCGAGGAACGGGAGTACAAGCCAGAGGTAGTAGACGAGGAGCTCACTAACCTCTCGCGGGAGGTAGCGGTGGATGATACGGATAGAGTTTGTCACGCCTTGCGCCTTATGGTACGCAGTCACGATCGCGATAAGGCCATTCTCAATAAAAATGTTGCGGTGCCGGCCTTCAGGCGTGTTACGGTGCCGGACGGAAAGTAGCTCTGTCGCGCGCGCAGGCTGACCACTAGTTATGTGGATCGCGAGGAGGAGTCGCCGGAGGAACTGATTGACTAACCCGCGATAGTCCTCGACGGCGGCCTTCTGGAATCGAACCCGCGAGTCTGACTGCCGGACAGAGATGAATTCCTCACGGAGTGTATCGCTCGCAAGAATATGGTCAACGAGCCAACGCTCTCCCGTCGTTGGAAGTACCGCGTGGTTCCGTGGATCGGAGAGGAAATTCCAGCCTCGCGAGTTATTGATTGGGTCGTCTACAAGCTGGGAGAGGGGGAGCGTTGGGATAGTCCCCTCGCGAGTCTTATTACCGCTATCCTCGTCCTCGCGAAGGAGGAAGAGCTGCTCGAGGTCCCACCGCGCGAGCTCAATCTGCGTCTCGACGAACCGCCGGAGGTCTGATATCGCGAGGTGGACCTCGCGGAAGGTGAGGCTCTGACGGTCGTCGGACCAGATGAGGTATCCAAGGCCGGTCGACGTCGTCTGTACCCGCTTCCCATACGCGCGGAGCCGTGTGATCCAGTGGAAGGGCGTACGGGTTCCAAAGACAAGGAAGCGCTCGCGCATCTCGTCAATCATATCTCCTGTATACGCGACCTGACCATCGTCGACGAGCTGGACTGCACGCTGTGCGACGAGGAGCTGCGACATCTTGATGATTGCAGAGAGGAATGGCGTATAGTGCTCAGGGTCGCGATACGTGAGGTTCTCTACGTCAATGCTAAGCGCCGCGAGGAACCCGACCACTACACTCTCGTAGATATCCCCCTTGAGTTCGTGGTCGAGGAGGGCGATTGAGAGGTCAAGGCTCGCGCGATCAAGCTGATCGCTTGAGGCAGTAGGGTCGCGAGCGTGTTCCTCAAGGCGACTAAGCGCCGCGAGCTGCACAGTCGTTAGGCGATGCCGGAGGGTGATCGGCTGACTAGGTCGCGAGATACGGTAGACGAAGCAAATCAAGCGTACCCATATGCGCTGATAGCGATGGACGGTCGTAGGCTGGAGGTGGATCCGTAGCGGCTGGATTGCGAAGCCCTCTGCCCGTCGCCGGAACGTGTTTAGGCGGGCCTAAATATTAACTATCAACTACTGACTCGCGAGGTAGAAGAGGATAGGGGGATTGCACCTACCTGGTCGAACTCATTAATCCGGTTCGCAAGGACGGACGTAAGGGCCGTGTTAAGGAGACGTCGGACGCTCTCTGCGATGACTATAAGGACTGGCTCTGTGACAGGGTCTGGGCCGATCGCGAGGCGTGCGACGGCTATAAAGGAGTGGCCGCCGACGACCTCAGGCCACCGCGTGCGTTCGAGCCATGGCGTTGTCTTATCAGTACCTGTCTCGCGAGTAGTAGGTGCGAGCTGATTCTCTACCTCCGCGAGTATATTCGCCCGTTTGATCGCCTGATCTACCTCTGCGCGCATGATATCCGCCGGCGTACGGTCAAGCTCTTCCCGCGTCCGTCGTCGAGGCTCCGTAGGCGTCACAATAAAGAAGGCGCTTGCCCCTTTGATATTGGTAAAGAGCCGCTGGCAGCTCACCGGCTGCGGCCGTGGAATTGTCGCCCTTACGGCCGCTGGAGGCCGCCCAGCCGGCCGTGTAGGCGCCCTAGGGTGGACTGTTTGTCGGTGCTTCCGCATCTGATCGAAGGAGGTCGTCGCGAACGAGTCGCAGTTAGGCTCGGGGCAGCTATACCCGTGGTGCGTTGGGATGCCAGGGATTGGTGGGAGTGTAGGGTCTGGCGGCGCGAACGGCTCGCACGCTGGATCCCACGGACGACGGTCCCACGCCGTCACTACCGCCGCGCGGCGGAGGTCCGTAGTGCTCGCGGTCGGGTGGGCCTTATGGTGCTTCCGAAGATGGCTCTCGATCCAGTGCGGGCTCACGCCTATCTCGCAGGGCTGGCAGATCCAGACGCGGAGGGGTTCGTAGAAGGTGAAGAGGTCCATGTCGAAACGAGGAGTCGAGCGCGAGCGCGCAATCAATTGAGGAGTCTATACCTATTGTACCCTCGCGAGGGCGAGAGGGAGACGCAGCGACCGTTACTAGTAATAGACTCGCTCTTTTATCTACTCGTAGGGTCTACTAGACGCGTCGCGTCGCGTTCTATCGTCAAGGAAGTGATCGATCACAAAGCGATAGATCCGGACTCCCCGTCTATGGTTATCGGACCCCCCTCGGTGGTAATTGGAACCTTCCCCCCCCCCCCCCCCCCCTCCCCGGCCGGCGGGTTCGGGGCACGCACGGCGGGGGTCCGGGGCGGGCGCCGGGGGCGTGTCGAAGGGGGGCCCCGGCCGGGGGCGGAATGGTAATCAGACTGCAGGGCTGTCGCAGTCTCAAGGACCCGGCGGAGACGGGCGGACGGCTAGGCCTTTGTAGGCTCTGCCTCCGAGTACGGATGGAAGAGTAAGGTACTAGGAGCTAGGGCTAATCCGGTGTTTGCTCGCTCTTGCTGGAGCATTGCCACAAAGGGGCGGATATAGGCGAGGTAGTAGAATACGATATGGCCTGCCCGGGACGGGAGAAAACGTGCCACGTAGAATTCCCGGTTGTTCGTCAGCTTGGCCTTATAGTGCCGAGTCAGATAGATGACAGAGCCTCTGTAGAGATAGACTCCCCTCTCGGTAGACGTGGTATTCTCACATTCTAGATTCAGAATCTCAGGGGCACGCGGGACCTGGCCACCGGTCGTATATAGGATCGCTAGAATAGACTCGAGTAGCGCTGTTGTCTTGTCTAGATAGCGGAAGACGGCCGGCCAATGCCACTTGCCCTCTTTGACGAGTCGATTTCGCCGGACGGTATAGGCCCGTGTAGGAAGCTCGAGGTATGCCTCCGTTAGTTGGTTCTAAGGATGCTTGACAAAGGAGAAGCCTAGCTGTCGGTTTGTTAGGTTATCTTGTAGCCGGCTTAGGTCAACTGTTAGGAGCGTGTCGAACATAAGCTCCTAGCACTGCTACTCTGCTACTGTAAGGAGGTGTTCCGCTAAGGCCCGGAACTGATCCATTGAGAAGCCCTGCTGGTTGTGATAAACTGTCTAGCCATCCTCGCTCCATTGGAGGAGGTACGAAGGGGTCTCTATGCGACCCATCGAGCGCCCTGCGTCACGGAGACTAAGGAACTCGCCTAACGCGGACTGGGAACCTGCAATCATATATCGAAGCCGCACGGGGTCGAGACGGTCGACGGCACGTTCCTTCGAGCGACCGGGGATCCTGAGATGGGTATATGCGCGGCATGGGAGGGTATACTCGAGGAATAGGAGCCGTTGCATATAGATTAGGCGGGAGAGGACTAGGGTGAAATTCCGGGCGGGTTGAAACCCCTCGCTGCCACGGGAGAAGCCGAGTACTCCGCTAAAATAGACAAGTAGGCTAGTCTGGGGTCGTCCGTGGCTGAATCGGTCCGTGATCAGGGTAGTGTTTAGCTGAAAACAGAGCTCGAGGAACTCTGCTACTGCTATACTTGTAGTGTGCTTAGTGGACGAGTCGTAGCTGTGATGCATCCCTTGGGGCCGAGACTGTGAGGAATCGTTGACCTCTGGTTCCTAGTCGTCATCACTATCCTCAGAGGCACTAAGGGCATCCGGTATTTCTCTATCCTCACTCTCTGTCTCATATATAGCTTCGTTATAATCGTTGTTAATGTTGGTGTCATTGTTATTGTCTTCCTTCTCCTCCTCCTCCTCCTCTTCAATATCACGGGCCCTATACTGCCGAGTTTGGGTGGTCTTCTGGAAGGCTTGATGGGTAGTCTGCTGGCCCTGCTGAGAGAGATCCCTAAGCTCGGTAGTCATTAGAGGATCGTCCTAGATTCGATGCTCCTAGATCTGATAGAGGAGCGTCAGATGTTCCTTCCGGAATCGGATACCTGTCAGTCGCTGGCGCTGGGAAACATCTATCCGGAAGGCCTAGAAAACAAAGGCGAGGAACCGCTTCTAGTACCGGCGGTAGTCCTAATGGCTTCGTTCCTAGGCATGGAAGCGGAAGGGGCGATTGTAGCACGGGGCAGGCTTCGTGGTCACAAGCTAGCAGAGGATGGATCGACTCGTCTGACGGGCTATCTCTTTACACCGATCCAGCACACAGTCTATCGCAAACATTAGCTGGTAGAGACGCCCCTCATCGGGGGCGGGGCTGACAACCCGGCCCTCTCTATCCTGTAGGGCAAGGAGCAGGTCTATAGAACCCGCAGATGAGTACGGGAGCTCCGCGAGACTCTGTAGGAGATCCCGCCGTACGCCCTCGTAAACTTAAGGCCAGCGGGTCCGCTCTATCCACGGCCTAGTTGCCTCTACAGTCTGCGGGCCGGTCGTGGTAAAATCGGTGGTAGCCTCCTCGGCCTAGCGCTATGCCCGCTCCCGCTGGTGGACTGATGCGAGATGGGCATTTGTAGCGGGGTCCTTAGCTATAGGGCGAATGGCCTGTCCCTAGTGGACTACGGTCTAATACTGTCGGGACGAGCTCGGGGACCAAGTCTATAGGTAGACATCGTTGTATAGGTCATTCGCCCGACGGTGGGAGGCGCGCTGCTGCTGGAGATGCTCCTGGGATAGGTGGCGGCCGAGAAGGTCGCGGCTGATGGTGCGGTAGGCGCACTGACGGCATGTATACCCCGTGTATAGCCGTAAACGAGCATCGGCCGGAGAGCCGTCGGGACGAGGGGTAGCATAGGAAGGTTCCTAGAAACGGATATGGTGGCGTCGTAAGGCGACAGTGAGGCCCTTCCGGAGAGGCAATGGCACGCGATGCTTGCTATGCAGATGCTGGGTGACCTGCGAACCCCGCGGATAGAGTGCGGATTGGCACCGTTGGCAGAGGATGAGGTTCTCAGACTGCTCCCAGACGAGGCCACACGCAGTGAACACTTCGTCGATCGACTTTGGATCCGCCATCGCTAGCGGGTTGGACAACGGGCTCGAGCAATCCACCTACATGGTGCCTAGGCTAGGGACAATAATGGTCCACTACGGTAGAGAGGAAGGCATAGTAGACGGTTCTCCTTTGGAAAGTCGTCTAGTCGAGGCAAATAGGGGAAGATAGACGCGAGGGAAGGATCAAACGACTAGTAGGGTACGCGACGCGCATAGGGAGAGTGGGTCTTCTTGCGGGGTGGACCAATTAGGTGAGCGAAAAGATGGAATCTAATGGATTCCGCGACGCGCATAACGGGGGCTAGGCGGAATCCAATGGATTCCGCGACACCCCTTACCACGTAGGGTGCTATTATCATCGGACCAGTCTACATGCCCCGGAAGGGTCGGGGTCTGACGGACTTTGATCTTCTTACCATAGGTCCGTAGCCGGAGCGCCCAACCTACTGGGGTAGCGCATCCATGGATCAGGAATCGCTGCCGCATCTCATCTAAGATACTCGACGGTTCATCAACTGTCCCATCGTCTACGGCTAGAACGGCTCTCTGGATCACGAGCAGCTATGCGACCTTGATGAATCCTGAAAGGATCGGGGTATACTGATAGGCATCTCAAAAGACTTCCTTCTTTTCTTCGATTCTAAGGATCGCAAAGAACCCTATGACCACACTCTCAAACGTGTCTCTCCGCAAGACATGGTCTAGAAGGGCGATATAGAAGAGAAGGCAGATGCGGTTTAGTGCCACTGAAGCGTCTCGGATAGCATCTTCTAGTAGTGGCCTAGGAATGTGGGTGATCCGAGTGGCGGCGGCGGCGGAAGTTGTAAGTCTATACAACTGTTGACTCACTTCTTCTATTTGCTGCAAAAGGTCCACCTGATCCTTAGTCAAGATGTGGGCTAGTCGGATTGACTGACTCGGTTGGGCGGTGCGATGCACAAAGCAGAGAAGCCGCTTCTAGATTCGTCGATATCGCTGGTTCGTATATGGTGTAAGATGATAGAAGACGGGCCGATAGCTGGGTCGGCGGTAGGCATCATCCACGAAGCTATTTATCCGGGCTTGGTCAAACATATTAATCCGGTGGTCGGCTATTGACTGGAGCGCCTGGTCTAGAACGGCGTCTAGGCTTCCCATCCACAGCTGCAATATAGGTTCCTGTATAGGATCAGGCATATATGCTAGAGCAGCGAGTTCCGTGAAGGTATAACCGTAGAGGTAGTCACGCCATCGAGTCTTTTCTAGCCAAGGACTATATTCACTATAGTCACGATCCGTCGTGATGATTTGGTTATACTGTGTCTCCTTCTCCTCATACTGCCGGATCTGCTCATAAACTTAGGCGCAAATAAGATCGACCTGATTACTTGCGGGCTCAAGAGGCGGAGCCACCTGAAAGAATCGACTCTGGGGTCCAGAGACAAAGAAGCGCTGGCAATGAACCTTTTCCCAGAGAGTCTGGTCGATTGATCGACCCGGTTTTAGGCTGTCCGCTGTTTTCCGTGGTCGACCTAGACGACGGGCTGGTATAGACTGATGGGTCCGTAGGTGTTTCCGCATCTTCTCCTCTGAGCGAGATACAAAGGGACAATGCTTGCAGCCTAGTCCATCTTCGACTGGTAGGCTAGGCAAGGCGGAGGACGTTGGGGGCGGGAGTGGTACTGGTTGCTGAAAAGGATCAGCTAAAGGAAACTCCCTTAGCTGTTCGTGTAGCTGAGACACCGCGGTAGGACTGTCGAAGCCCAGCCATTCCTTCCGGTGACCTTTGAGGTGGGTGTGAAGATGGGTGGGTGCCACAGCACGCCCGCAGGGCTTGCAAATCAGCACCTTATATTCTGGAAGGTAACAAAATCGCTCCATCCCTACTCCTATTATTGATCAGATGAGGCTTCAGGACGGAGAAGAATGATCGCTTTAGTAGACAGGCGGTCGACTAGCTGTCTAGTTGGCATGGGATAGAGTCTATAATAGAGAAGTGATGTAAGTGATAGAAAAGAAAAGGCGTCCTTACGATTTTGGTTATTTCAAATCCATATGGTGGATTTATTGGATGATCAACAATAAGAACGAACGCGTCGCGTCACGGTTCCGTCTAAGAGGCATACAGGTGGGGCGCGGAGGGATCTAGGACCAATGGGTGCATAGAGAAGTCCGGACCCTGGGCACGGTCCTTTGAGGCATTATGGATCAGAAAACATTCATAGTGTATAATAGGAATTACTAGTAGTTGGTGAAATAACTGACTCCTGACTAGTCAGATGACTAGTCTAAGCCCAATTAGGCTTGTTCGTTAATTTAAAGATATTATCGTGCGATAATTCACGATAATGCGATAATTATCGCACGTTAATATCGTCGAGACCGTATATTGTGAACACCCCTAGCTAAGCACGGTCGCACCACGTGACCAACACGGACTAGTGTTCCAAAAATTTCTGGTATTTTACAGGGGCCATAGATGATCTGCAGCCCGAAATTTACAGGGGCCATAGAAGAACTACAGCCCGAAATTTACAGGGGCCATAGAAGAACTGCAGCCCGAAATTTACAGGGGCCATAGAAGAACTGCAGCCCGAAATTTACAGGGGCCATAGAAGAACTGCAGCCCGAAATTTACAGGGGCCATAGATGATCTGCAGCCCGAAATTTATAGGGGCCATAGAAGAGCTGCAGCCCGAAATTTACGTTATAAATTTGCTCCTCATGAAATACTGTATTTAAATCCCGATGAACTTTTTTGCCAGATGATATCCCTAATAACTAGCGCTAGCTAAGAATCTACGTTTAAAATACATGTATGACTGTGTGTGTTTGTAGATGTTCTATGATTGGTTCATTCGTACTATCACGAATGGGTTTACCTGCGCACGGCCCATTTACATCGAAGTCTACTGTATATCGGGCCAAATCTAGGATAATTTGAAGATCGTGATGCCAACAAGACGCTAGAAGGTTGCCTATAACGCAACTTCCCCAGGCGAAGAAATCAGGCACACGCTCTCAATTATAATATGGACGAGGTGAACTTTTAGCAGATGGATGTCAGTAGATAGGTAACTAGCAGGTCTAGCCGAGCTCCAACAAATCCATATGATTTTAGTTCTGCTCATATGCTTATCGGCACCATCCAGTGGCTAGAACAGCGATCCATTACAATTTCAACGGCACTTGACATCAAAAATGCTCCGAGAATATTGAAAGTTTTGACAGTCTACATTACAAATAGTATATGGATTCATTAGGATAATTTCTTTCTCATGTTAGACAATTGTACAGGATACTGTTTCCATTGCAGGTCACGCTGGGACGATCAGGCTTGAGCCGATGATCCTAAACACGCTGGTACCGCGAATCGCAAAGTTCGTATTCACTATCTGTGCGAATTGAACTGTTCCCCTGTTTTAACTTATTCATTGGTGAGCCGGAGCCATAGGTATAGTGCTTTCCAGGGGTATTATTGGTTTTTTTGCGGGCGCCCGAGCAGAAACGGAGTAAAGGCGCGTATGTCGGGAAGCAGGCGCAGAGAATTGCAGTACCAAGCTGGACACTCGACGCGACCATGGCTGGGGCAGTCTGCATGAATTCAGGGTTCGACGGAACCCAGATATAGTGCAGTCTTACCATGCTGACGATGCAAACCCTAGAATTCATTAGAACAAGAGATTTGGTTGTTGCGGGCGCTTGTAACTCACATTCCACCTAAGAGAAGGATGCAACACACTGAATACTTTTGTGCACTGCGTAGATTCAGTTGGCCGATCATGAAGGGTGGCATCGCCACCATGGCGACATCGACGAAGAGGTTGGTGAGCTCGAAGGCAAGGGTGAGCTTGCCACTTGACATGCAGTATTCGGGAGAGGCCAAGGCATCCCATACCATATGGACAGGATGACACTGAAAGATGTATAGGAATGTGAAGACAATCCAAAATAGAACCACAAATCCCACCATAGCGTAATTAAAACGTCTAAATGGAGTTGAAATTCCAAAAATCGTATGATAGAGCGCTAAGATTGATAGTTTTGCCGTAGAGACTGTCGCTATGAAGAAAATGTCGCAAAGGTAAAGTGCCTGTAAGTGAAGAGTGAGATTTATTAGCTCTGCCTTTAATATCTGAGACTGTAATTGTGAAATGTATAAGAGAGAGAGATGTCGATGTCTGAAAAATGGAAATATTGATGCTATTCGGAATGGATGATGATGGTGGTGATGTTGGAGATAACGAATATAACCCAGATTTCATATCGAACTGCTTTGTAGACCTTACTTTAGCCATTGCAATTCCCCAAGTAAGACCACCGTTCGCTTCATTTGTCTCTATTTGTGTAACGTCGAAGGTGCCAGGCCCCGGCCCGCTGACGACATCTATATAGATGTTAGCTGTCGATTTTGAATACATAGGAGATACGGATCAGACTTACAATTGATAATGCTGGCACTGTAAACAGCCATGAATGCCAAAGATAGCCCAATTAATCCGTCCGATATCATCAGGCTTTGTTTCGCGGATATTCGAAATACGAACCGAAGGATAACCGCGAACGCCCCTATTACCAGCATTGCAATAGCCGCACCCAGGTTCTCAGAACCACTTGGACTGAGGAGCTTCATGTTGAGGTAGATGAATGCGGAATGATTGCAAGATCAGAGCAAGATGTAACCTTGGAGTCAAAGATTAAGACTTAAGTAATGGCCAAAAATGGCGGGACACAGCTTCGAAATCAGAGAAGAATAGCACGTACTTGTGCAAGAGAAGGGGGGAGAGTCTGGCAAACACTCTGGAATGATTATGCCTAGGTGGGAAGCAATTTTAGAAATAAGAACTTGGTGACTTCCTTGACATTGATGTTTGATAGGCGCACTTTGCCCCCCCTCTTCAGCCCGGATCAATGCAAGTTAGGTTTCATCACTTCTTCCAAGGTTGAAAATGATTAGCTCTAATAAGAAAGGATATGCGGACCTGCAGCGGCCCCCCAATTACATGTATTCTCTTTTCAAATGTTGGTTCATGTGCAGTGTCCGATGAAGTTCGAGAGGGACGAATGTGACAGAATTAAAACATTTATTTCTTTTGCGTTTGTTGTGACTAGTATTAATAGTTCCCTGTCGACAAAATTGAAGAATTATTAGTCTGCTGTACTACGGGTGTGCTATGTAATGTTTCTTTAATACGAAATATCTGTATTTCAACTGTTCCGGGTGAGAAACTGCGAAACTGCGTGGGCACATGGAATGGCCACGCGTTGTGTTCGCGGTCAGCCCGCCTAGGTACTGAGCGATCTTGGTCTCCAGACTCTTTGCCAAGAGCGGGGTTAGATATTTCCTTCGTCCATTTTTCGAAAATCGAATACACGTGGCTACAGAGGAGAAGCACATGAAGGCTGTATTCCGTTATGCATTGAGAGTGGAAAATTGAAGACGCCACGTGCGGATTGAAAGGTGCAAGCAATAGCGATAGACATTTGGTAGATAATGACAAGAACATTCACCGTGACGTCCACCTAGGTATGAAGGCTACGTTTCGTCTATGAACTACATTCCTATATCTTTTGAGTACCTCAACTCGGGAGATTTAAAGCCCGTCATAACTTAGTAACATTATGAATATGAAATGAAGAAGAAAATAACTAAGTTATATATGTAGCTTCCCAGCATCAAAGCTCTTGTAAATGTCCTGAATGTATTCCTGAGCTCTCGCGCCCCCAATAGTTCGAAATTCCATCTGGTTCATGATGTAGGCTATGGTCATCCGACGGCGGCGATCCATGACTAACATAGATCCTCCCCAACCGCCCCAGAAACAAATACCATCACCTTCCGGAACAGAAGGGAAGACTTTACCAGGTGGTAGCCCGAGTCCAAGTGCAAAGCGCATATAAACGAAGAGCACTGGATCATCTCCTTGGATTTGCTCTTTCATCATTTCATCCAGAGTATGAGGGCTGAGGTACTGCTTTCCATCGACGATGCCATCTAATGATACAATGGACCCAATTCGCGCTAACGCTCGCGCATTGGAGAATCCACCAAAGGCCCCATTCTCCGATTTCCTGAAATTGGGATCATTGGGAAGATGAGGCAGCAAAGCGGACCCTGCCGCAGCTCTACCAATGAAGCTATCAGGATCAAACTGAAAGGCAGCAGCAGCCTCTGGCGGGAACGGTATTATATCGGCGGTTCGTGACCAGTTCTCCTCCGGAATTCCAAGGTGGAAGTCAGCGCCAAGAGGATTGGCAATTTCGTCGGTGATGAATTGGGTGAGCGACTTTCCTGTGATGCGTCGTACAAGCTCGCCGATCAGATGCCCATGAGTTGATGTTTGATATACATTCTGCGAGCCAGGAGTGTACCAAGGCGCTTGCGCCGCGAGTCTCTTTGTTGACGTTTCCACATCCTGCATCTCCTCGGGCGTTATCACTCCTTCCCATGCCGGCACTCCAGAGGAATGGCTAAGGATATGCGAAACTTTGACATTCTCTTTGCCGTTGCTGCCAAATTCAGGCCAATAGGTTGCGACTTTCTCATTCACATCCAGTAGGCTGCGATCAACGAGGATGTGGGCAGCGAGACCGGAGACGACCTTCGTAGAGGAGAAGACTCCAGTGATGGTGTCTTTCTCCCATGGCTTGGATTTGTCTGCATTCGCATGGCCACCCCAGAGATCGACAACATTCTTGCCGTCTATATTGACACAAAGGGAAGCGCCAACTTCATCGCCCTGAGCAAATTGCTCTTGCAAAAGACCACGCACAGATTCAAAGGCGGGATCACAAGAGCCATGAATTTCCGCCATGCCTATGATTGGTTTCTTCAGCTGTGGGATTTTGACGAAGAGACCAAAAAAAAAGAATGGAGTAAAGGAAGGAATTCGGAAAATGAACTCAAATTGAATGGTGAACGGACTTTGAGTTTTATGTCATACTTTGCATACTAGTAGATGGTATTGACCTAGCCTCGGCAGAGATCTGCCCTCTGCTGGAGAAACGAATTGAGACATGGTCAAATTTCATTATTTTATCCAATGAAAGAAAATGGCGCATTTACTCAAAATGTTGACAGGGTACAGCAGCGATTAAGCGATACTACTTTGCTGATCCTGAAACCCGCTACCGTTTTCCAACCAACAAAGAAAAGAGAATTTCATTGGACGGGCCCTATCAAGCCTGCTTTAAGTAAACAAAAGCTAGGTAAATGATCCTTGTGGCCGTCGCAGGGGCCAGCCGCACTGTGTGGCATCCTGCATCGTTGAGCACGCTTGATTTGTTGAGACAAAATGATGTACTCCAGATGTAGGATGAGATTCCTGCTAGCGTATTCAGCACGGCCGTGCGGGGTTACTGTGGAGCCAGCACACTGGTGCGTGTCCTTATGATCGGCGCCTATACCGCGTACTCTGTAATCGTGAAATCGTGAAAAGACTTGTCCGTAGGCCCGTGCGTGCGGCTCGGAAGGACTGTGGCGAAGATTTGCGGAACCGCCCTGTTGATCTTTGACGACTTCAAGCTGTTGCCGTGTAAGTCGTTCACACCTCCATTCGTCAGGCAGTGTCGGCCAACAGTGGGGGTCAATTTGATAACCCAGGATTGGATGCTAATGTTGGAGGCTGAAATATGTGCCGCTTAGCTGTTTTCTGCTGAAACTTGGGTTAAGGTAATAGAAGCGTCATTTCCAGGCACCAATGTTGATTGATACTGTACGGAGTAATCCTCAGTGAGCCGATGATTTCCCGATTGGAACAAACTCATATAGATGGGCAGTGGGTCCTTTCTGAGGTTACACTATACAGTACTTTGTATGTAGATCACTGGTATCCACTGCTCATGATAGGATGGCGATGCACTCCCCAGGGCGCTGGTAGTAAGAAACTCATACCTACTGGGGAATATTGGTTGACGCCCTCGCTAAAGTCTTTGCCCGGGTGCAATCGGGGCCAACTTCATGTAATAGCAAAAGCGGGCTGCCCGACCTGCTTTCTGCTATTTTCAAAGGCTTCCTTCCCCTTTTTTTCAACTCATTCACTGCCTCCTTTCCTGAGCGTTTGAAACTCCAACCCCACTCTACCTGCGATCAATACCCAGCCTCGAAACATGCAACCACCAGCACAAAATAATGTTTTTGACGGCGGAGAAGCCCCCGTTAAAATGAACGACGTGGCTGTGATTGGCTATTCTCTGCGATTCCCTGGGGATGCTACCTCACCTCAGAAGTTTTGGGAAATCCTCAAAGATGGCCGATCAGTTATGACTGAAGTGCCAGCTGAGCGTTTCAATATTAATGGATTTTATCACCCAGATGGTTCACGCAACGACACTGTTCGTATAAATAGGCTGATAAAATGCGCTTTATGAAAATTAGCTGAGCTTTGAGAATACCAGATGAATTGCCGCGGAGGGCACTTCCTAACCCAGAATGTCGCCGCATTCGACGCACCTTTCTTCTCAATGAACCCTTCCGAAGTGGAGAGCATGGATCCGCAACAGCGATGCTTACTGGAGACTTCATATAGAGCATTTGAAAACGGTAAGCAATCTTACTGATTGCAGCGAGTAGAGTGCTAAGTTCTGCTTGTGATTCTAGCTGGGCTCCCCATGGAGAAGGTCGCAGGCTCCAACACCTCTGTGTACGTGGCAGCTCTTGGTATTAACTACGTCAGAATGTTTGAATTCGACGAAGAGGTCCATGCGCCATACAAGGCCAACGGTAACTCTGGTGCCATCTTGGCAAACCGTTTGAGCTGGTTTTATGACTTACTTGGTCCGAGCATGACCATTGAGACGGCATGTTCCGGTAGCCTCGTCAGTCTTCATCTTGCTTGCCAAAGCCTTCACTCGAAAGAATCCAAGATGGTTCGTTATCTGCCCCTTCTATTCTGATCAAAGGCTGAATATGTCAAATAGAGTCTCGTTTGCGGAACAAATTTATACCTAGAGCCATTATCAGACGTAATTTCGCTGTCGTCTCTGAAGTTCATCTCTCCAGATAGCCGTTGCCACAGCTTTGATGCGAAGGGCAATGGCTATGCAAAGGGCGATGGCTTTGGCGTTTTGGTTCTAAAACGGCTTGGAGATGCTGTGGCAGACGGCGACGTAATCCGAGCTGTTATTCGTGGAACTGCGATAAACCAGGATGGCCACACTCCCAATATGTCTCAGCCTAGCCTTGCAGCCCAGGAGAGACTAATTCGGACGGCCTACCAGGATGCGGGCCTCGACTTCAAGGAAACGCGTTTGTTCGAGGCGCATGGTCCAGGAACTTTGATGGGTGATCTGATCGAGGCCAATGCGATCAGAAATGTCTTCCAGAAGGAATGGAGGCCGGATGATCCGTTATACATAGGGTCTGTCAAGGCTAATATTGGACACTTGGAGGCCACTGCGGGTCTTGCCAGTGTAATAAAGATGATTCTGTGTCTGGAAAGAGGTATCATCCCTCCCATTGCAGGGTTCGAGAACCTCAACCCTCAGATTTCATCAAAGGAATGGAATCTCGAATTCCCCAAGGAGGCCATACCCTGGCCTACAGATGGCCTTAGACGTGCCTCGGTTAATGCATTTGGGTATGGTGGTTCAAATGCCCACGCTATCCTAGACGATGCCTATAACTACCTGAAGGAGCGCGGCATCGAGGCGCGTCATGTAACCGCCACATTACCACCAAGACGAATGGCTCTTTCCGGTGAGAAGACTCGAAGAAATTCTACCAACGGTTCAAATTATCACATCACCAATGGACATACGGCAGATGTTCACGATGATATCAAGGCGAATTCTAACGGAAATACTACGAGTCTTGGAGATTCCAAAGTGGCACAGAGGAATGATCCCTTCCTCTTCGTCTATTCTGCTGCCGACTCTGGAGGAGTTGACAGACTTGCTACGGTTTATAAGGAATACCTCTCATTGATAAGCCATGAGGACACGTCCATGGAATTCCTCCGCAATCTTGCATACACTCTGTCGAATAAGCGCAGTCTTCTTCCGTACAAGTCATATGTGCTTGCAGAGACTGTGCAGGATTTGACGACGAAATTGCAAAGTGTTCCGAAGCCTGTTCGCTCATCTACCCCCCCAAAGCTGCTGTTCGTCTTCACTGGCCAAGGCGCGCAGTGGGCCAGAATGGGTATTGAGCTTTCCATCTTTGAAAATTTCAATGAGAGTCTCCAAGCAGCGGATGTCTACATGAGACAACTAGGAAGTTCTTGGTCTCTCATTGAGGAGCTACAAAAGCCGAAGGAAGCCTCCCAAATTGATAGCCCGGACCTATCACAGCCTCTATGCACCGCTCTTCAGATTGCTTTGGTCGAGTTGTTGGCAACCTGGGGCATTACTCCCTCGGGCATTGTAGGCCACTCCTCTGGAGAGGTTGCGGGGGCTTTCAGTGCTGGCTCTATATCCCGCGAGTCTGCCTGGGCCATTGCTTACTTTCGAGGCGCTGTTGCTTCACGACTCGCCACAGCTACTGCGAATTCGCCGGAAAAGGGTGCTATGATGGCGGTTGGCCTGTCAGAATCAGAGCTTCAGCCATACTTTGAAGATATTGCCAAACTGTACGGTGCTGGGTCGCTGTCTGTGGCTTGTTTCAATAGCAGCACAAATACTACGGTGTCGGGACTAGAGAAGGCTATAGACGAACTCAAGTCTCGCCTCGACGCCGATTCCGCTTTTGCTCGCAAGCTCAGGATTCCGGTAGCCTACCACTCGTCGCATATGCAAGTTATCGCAGACGAGTACTTGAGTCTGCTACAATCAATTGCTCCACCACCCAAATCCGAGAAGAACGCCTACGCTCCATCATTTGTATCGTCGGTCACTGGGAAGCCTATTGACGTGCGAAAACTCTCTCAGCCGCAATACTGGGTTGATAATCTTGTATCGCCTGTTCGATTCTCTGAGGCAATCAAAGAGTTTGTTTCATTCGATAATGGCGGTCCATCAGCCATGCGTAATGCTAATTATTTTGTTGAGATTGGTCCTCACCCAGCCATGCAGCGTGCCGTAATGGATAGCCTGGAGAACCCAAGATACGGCTCCACTGTGCGGCGAGATATGTCAGGGGTGCTCTCTCTGAAGCAGCTTTCCGGTGAGCTTTGGATGGAAGGATTCCCAGTTCAGATTGACATTGTCAATCGCCATGATGACACAGACCCATGGATGATCACAGACTTGCCGGAATATCCTTTCAACGATTCCCATACGTACTGGCTGGAAAGCCGTCTCTGGAAGAACTATAGAACCCGTGAAAACATTCGACACGAGCTTCGCGGTATTCCTGTTACCGATTGGAATCCCTTCGAGCCAAGGTTCAGGTTCACAATCCGCCTTTCCGACCTCCCGTGGTTAACAGACCATCGAGTGAGTTGATCTTTTCTTTTTATTTTTTGACACTTGGGGCTGATAATTACTTGCTCACAATCAGGTGAACGGAACGATTTTATATCCTGGGGCTGGGCTGGCCATCATGGCGTTCGAAGCTGCAAGATATCTGAACAAGCCTGGTCAACCCGTAACAGGCTACCGCCTACAGAATGTCTCTGCTTTTGCGGCTATTCCAGTGCCCGATACCCCCGAGGGTGTCGAGAGCCAAATTTACCTCCGCAATCAGGACAATAGCCGCACGACGGGCTCCAAGACAATTGAGTGCAGGGAGTTCCGTATTTGTTTGTACACCGAAAACGAGTGGAAAGAGGTCTCTGCCGGCTCTGTCACAACGGAATATGAAGAAGAAACTCCTGATGAGATCTATGCTTGTGACGAGGCTAGTGTATTTAGAGATGAATGCCTGTCTCGGTATCAAGAGGCCCAAAAGCGATGTACTGCAAGGGGCAACCCATCAACGTTCTATGAGTCAGCCCATAGGACCGGATATGGCTTTGGTCCGAGCTTCAACACCCTGCATGATGTAGCCTACGACTCCAATGGAGCCCAGGCTATTGGTACAATCTGGCCAGACGAGTGGAAGTCCAAGGTCCCCGAGATTAACGCCAATGTTCAACCTCATCTCATTCACCCTTCCGCTCTTGATGGAATATTTCAGGTCACTGCAGTAGCCACAACCAAAGGTGGCACCATTGATGGTCCTCTCCAGGCTCCAACCCAGTTCCGAGACTTCTGGATCTCGCATGATCTTCTTTCCCGAACACCAGATACTCAGCTTCAAGTTGTTGCCCACAGAACCCGCGAAGCAGTTCGGGAGACTGAATCCTCTATACTTGCCTTGCGCTCTGACACCGGGGAGCCAGCTCTGAAGATTGATGGATACAGGGCAACTACCGTGTCACACATGGGTTACATGCCATCCGAGAGACGTAACATCTTCTACCGCCTAGACTGGAAGGCTGACGTCGACTTGTTGAGTCGAGGTCAAAAGGAGAATTACATCTTGGAAAATGAGCCTATGCGCGTTGAATGGGAGCCTGCCAAACAGGTTGTGGTTCTATACTACATGGACCAGATGCTGAAAGAGTTGGACACACCCGGGTTCCAGAAGCTAAATGGTCATTTGCAGAAATATATAACTTGGGTTCGCAATAGGTTCGCAGAGCTCAGTGAGAGCAACCCCCTCTTGCAATCGCCATGGAAAGAGATTCTACAAGACAAGCATCGTTGCACCCAATTCCTAGAAGACTTCGCAGCATCTGGAGTTGTCAACAGGGCTATCTTTACTTTTATCAAAGAGCTTGTGCCCTTCATCCGCGGAGAAACGGATCCTTTAGATCTTCTTTTCAACCAAAACCTCGCAAAGGACCTTTATGCCGACGTGATATTCTCGGTGAGTGCCAAGAGAATGGCAGCTTTCATAGATCTCTTGGCCCACAAAAACCCTAGCATGAACATTCTGGAGCTTGGTGCAGGAACTGGGAGTGGTACTGCGCCTACCCTGTCTACCCTGGGAAAGCAAGGCGGTCATGAAGGGGCTACTCCCAGATTCAGTAGCTACACTTTTACGGACATCTCCCCGAGCTTTTTTGAAAAAGCCAAAGTGCAGTTTGCAGAATATGCCGATCGCATGATCTTTCAAACATTGGACATCGAACGAGACCTAGAGGATCAAGGATTTGAATCGGGCAAATATGACCTCGTCGTTGCCGCAACGATGGTACATGCGACAGAGTGTATTGCCGAGTCGTTGGCTCGCGCGCGTAGGCTGCTCAAGCCTGGCGGTTACCTTGTCATAATAGAGCCAACAAATAAAAAGGACATCCCGCTGAACGGTATCTGGGGCACTCTGTCAGGGTGGTGGAGGTCGACTGAGGCAGACCGATCCTGGTCTCCTCTGTATTCTCAAGACGAATGGGATCATTACTTGAAGAAGGCCGGGTTTACCGGGTGCGAAGCAGCTATCACTGATTTTCCTGATGTGGAACACCATACAGTCAGCTTGATCATTTCGCGCGCGGCCTCACAAGAACCAGCTACGCCAGTTTGCTCTCCCGGTTCTCTGTTGATTGTTGCGGAGACTGAGATCCAGAACAAAGTAGCGCAGGAAATCACGTCCCAGGCAAATTCAACGAACACGGGATTCGCTATCCAGGTCGTCACACCAGAGATGCTCCAGCATCAGGATCTGCACGCTGATATCTGTATGTCATTGCTGGAATACGGGCGCCCATTTCTATCAGCAATGAGCGAAAGTGACTTCAGGCTTCTCAAACAATTGGTTGATACATCTTCAAAGATATGTTGGGTGACAAATGGTGCTGGTGAAAAGGCCCCGATTCCAGAGAACGCCATGAGCTCCGGCTTCAGCCGAGCGCTCATAATGGAGCATCAAGGTGTTCACATGACAAACCTAAACATTGACAACGTTGAAGACATTTCTTACGCTGCAAAAATGATTAGCAACGTTACTGAAGCCTATTTTGGTGTTTCTGATATCAATGATAGGGAAGGGGACTACTCCGTTGTGGATGGCACGGTCCTTATCTCGCGAGCTGTAGAGGCAAACGACATCAACGATTACTCTCATTCTCAGAACGCTAACCTGCCCATTGAGAGAAGGCATCTTCAAAGGGAGCCTACAGAGCCCCTTAAAGTCCAGTTCTCTCCAGGTCAGCTAGACAGCTTCCGGTTTGTTCGCGATGGAGATGTCGGCGAGCCACTAGCTGACAATGAGGTTGAAGTCGAGGTTAGAGCATCACCAATTAACTTCAAGGATGTCTTGGTCGTACTGGGGCAGGTGACTGATAATTATATTGGCAACGAGTTTGCCGGAGTTGTCCGAAGAGTCGGCGCCGGGGTAAAGGAGTTTGCACCTAACGATCGTGTCACAGGCCTAGCGTCAGGGACGTTCAAGACATTCGTCCGTCACCAAACCCACACAGTGGTTCACATCCCCGACGATCTACCTTTTGTCGAGGCCTTGCCCTCAGTTTGGCTAACGGCGTTGTACGGCCTCAGTCATCTTGGGCGTCTCCAAAAGGGAGAGTCTGTCCTGATTCACGCCGCTGCTGGTGGGGTTGGACAGGCAGCTATTCAGCTAGCCCAACATATTGGCGCCGATATCTTTGTCACCGTTAGCTCGCAAGCCAAGAAAGACCATCTCCAGAACCTGTTTAACATTCCCGACAATCGTTTCTTTTCTAGCCGACACCTTGCCTTTGGCAAACAAATAATGCGCGCCACTAACGGCCGGGGTGTGGATGTTGTCTTGAATTCTCTTTCGGGAGAGGCACTTGTCGAGTCTTGGAAGTGTATCGCGTCATTGGGACGTTTCATTGAGATTGGAAAGCGCGACATGGAGACGTTTCAGAAACTCCCTATGCATACCTTCCTAAGGAATGTAACTTTTGCGTCCGTCGACCTCCTGAATGTGTACAACAACCACCCTACACTGATAAGAAAACTCATGGACGAAATGAAAGAGCTTGTGTTTTCCAAAACGCTTAGAGCTCCCCAGCCTGTAACCTTGTTCTCCCCTGCGGATATCGAGTCGGCTTTCCGATACCTCCAGACTGGCCGCCACATGGGTAAAGCCGTGATCAGTTGGGAAAAAGAGGGGGAAATTCCTATTATACCTACTGTCGACCCAGGATACCAATTTGACTCGCAGGCCACGTATGTCATTGCCGGTGGTTTGGGTGGAATTGGTAGGAGTGTTGCCAGCTGGTTCTCAACTCGGGGTGCCAAAAATTTGATCTTGTTATCGCGCTCTGGGGCCGTCTCTGAATCTGCACGCGAGCTAGTCAATAACCTTACCGCGCGGGGGGTGAATGTTGCTACCCCTCAATGCGACATCTCGAACACAGTGTCTCTGGACGCAGCCCTAAAAGAATGTGACCACATGCCTCCGATCAAGGGCGTTATTCAAGGCGCCATGGTTCTCAAGGTATGTTCCAATCCTTCAAAATCCAATTGCCTTTCTTTAGCTGACAAAATATATAGGACCGACCCTTTGATCTCATGACCAAAGACGAATGGCAGGCGGTTCAAAAGCCCAAAATGACGGGCACCTGGAATCTTCACAACAAGTTGCCCTGCGACATGGACTTTTTCGTCATACTCTCCTCTCTTGGTGGCATGATTGGCGTTAAATGTCAGGCACAGTACAACGCTGCCGGCACATTCCAAGACGCTTTTGCCCGGCACCGCTGGTCACAAGGGCAAAAGTGCATCTCAATTGATATTGGCCTCGTCACTGCCGTGGGATACGTAGCTGAACAACAGTCGATGTCTGGATTATCTCAGCGATGGATTGACGAGGGCTTCGAAGTGCTTCGTGAGGAAGAGCTACACAGTGTCGTGGATTGGGCATGCAATGCTAACATCACGATTGGTTCAGGCTGGAACACACAGGTCCTGTCCGCGCTAAATAGTCCCAACTCACGACTAGCGCAAGGCAAAGATCTGCTCCCGTATATGAAGCGTCCTATGTACCGTCACTTGCATCAGACAGATCAAGGTGGTGAGCTTCACTCCCTAGAGTCCAACAAGGAGGTTGACTACGGTGTCCTGCTTATGGAGGCGACATCCGTGCTGGAGGGGGGAAGGATCATAGCATCTGCGCTGGCAAAGAGACTTTCTCAAGCCCTCTCTGTCCCTGAAGAGGACATCGACAAAAGCAAACCCGCGCACAGCTTTGGGGTTGACTCACTTGTTGCAGTTGAACTACGATTCTGGTTCGCTACTAAGCTGAAGGTGGAGCTTTCCCTTTTCGATATAATTGCGAACATCAGTATTGAGGAGTTAGGTCAGTTGGCAGCGGAAAAATGCCAGTATCTCTCACAAAAGTGATAGGCGGTGGAGATTTTGCTGACGATATTCAATGCGCTGATCAAGATGTGAAGTAATTAGGGCAACCACTTGTATGTCAATATATTGTTGTATGATCTCTAGTATTTACTTCATAATTTTCAGTACAATTCATCCGCTAGCTCTATATACAGTTTGAGAACATGTGCAAATAGGAGAATTACAGAGACGAAAGAATTTCATCTTTGTCAACCCCCCTGAGGGAGGCCTGTTTTGTTAATGAAGATGAGACTTGTTTCAGTCTTAAGATTAGCCTAATTACTGTCACTGGGTGTCTCTGATGGCCTTACTAGTCGGGCGATAAATTTCATTCTCAGATCATGAAGTTCGCCTGCATTCCGACTGAAGTCGTAGCTGTGGCCACCTTTGGATAAAAGCTTTGCTTCCACAACCGGCGAGTTGACGAAACGCTTGGTGAAATCATCAAAAAGCGGCTGTCCTTCGGCTGTTCCTGTCCAGACTCCCTCATATTCTGTAGCTAAATATTGCACAGGCACCTGTCTAGCTTAGCATTTTACGACTCATTCAAATTTTGTAAATGGGAAAATACCTTGATTGCTGGCATGAAGTTGTCTACCAACATAGCGTGCCATTCGGGTCCCGGATACTCTCGAATCTCTGGACGAGACACTGGAATGATGGAATGAGTTGACTGGTACACGATTATATGAAATAGAAGCGAATGGTCGTTCGTACAAGGCTCGAAGATCATCTTTATCATAGCACCGTCACCGAAAACTCTTGCATTGAGATATTGCAATGGCCCCATGAAGTCCGAGGCCATGGGCGACATAGATTCGCCTGACAGCCGTGGGTTTTCCGGGTCAGGGTCTGGATCTGGAATAAGCAGGTTCCCTCTATGGGTTGGTACTAAACCCAAGAGGCTCAATCCGATGATTGGCAGTTGGCTGTCTGACTGAGCAGCAATGGCGACAGCTAAGGCAGCCCCGGCAGAATGACCAACTATAATGATTCCTCCCTTTGCACCAGCATGGCCCCGATACGCTTGATCAATCAAGTCAGTGACGAGAGGAATCGAGTCGAGAAGTGGCTTCGTGGAAGACGGCATCGGGGTACCGCCATACGCTGGGCGTTGAATGTTAAGAACGTAATGACCCAATTCGCTCAGCTTTTGTGGATAGCTAAATGTCATTAGCAGAGATACAATTTTGAAGGCCCTCTTGGAGTGTACGAATAAACTCGGTTGTCAAAATAGGATGCATTGCTGCCAGCGCCGTGAAGAAAGACGACGAGTGGTCGAGGATCTGACACCGGCTTCCCTTTCTTTAGCAGACCAATTGATTGAAAGCTTCCTCTCTGGAGAGGTAACCTCACATCATAAGTGGCTGCCATGCTCGGGTTAGGGTGTTAAAAAGGTCGTGGTGAGGGGCAAGGGAGGAGGGGCGATCGACACCTCTGATCTCCCCCTTGGCGCCCACGTAATGCTGCTAATGTATACAAGCGATAATCGGAGGCTTCTGGTCGTTCCTTAGCTCTCAACCGACTAGTAATATGTGCAGGTGGAAATCGGTGGCCACAACTTTTCTTGACTCTTTTAGGGCTCTTGCTACGCAGCGCCAGTCGAGAGAAATGAAAAAGCCCGCGGGGTTGCGACGGTCCCCTGCGGCCACAAAAAAAATCCTCGGCATCTGTGTCTCGATTTGCGTTTTTGTTTATGAGGGAAATCAGGAATAGTTTCGTACCTTTCTAGTTTATTATTATTATTCATACACCGCGGGCTATTACCCTAGCCTGTTGGCTATGCGGTCCTTCTGCCTTTGCTATCATACAGAAAACCGTACCTTGCGGCAGGGTGAAAAACCGCATGCGCCTCATTACCTCCCTATGTCGGTCCTCCGCGTACTATATCAGGGACGACTCCCGTCTGTTGGGAGATGAAAAGAAAAGAAAAGAAAAGAAAGAGGGGAGGAGGGAAGAAAGATTGGGGCAGAGGAGAAGAGAAGAAGAGGTGAGGGGTTCTAGCCCTCACCGTCCGCAATCCGCTGGGCTACCCTGTTCTCCCTTAGCCACTGCGTCTTCATGGACCATCGGACTAGTAGGGCTGTCTTCTTGGGATCTGTCACGGCCATGCTGAAATCCTGATGTGTCCTCATCGCGAAAGGCAGGCTTCGACGGCTGGTGCTCTCCTCTGGACAGTATCTGTGCCCTTCGGCCCACCGACACCGCTTCCCGTTGTGGGTGCACCACAGCGCGTTTTGCAAAAGCACCGCGTTTACCAATTTTGATCACATTCACACTATTTACACGATTTATCAACGCATTGGCCCTGAGTCGAAGAAAGCTGCATAGGCTGCGGCATAACCGCAGTTGTGGTTACCAAACTGATATCCACAACCGCAACCGCGCCCTTGCAGTATACAGCTGACAAAGTATTAATTTCAATCGTAAGATACGCATGTTCCAGTTATTCCAGTACTATTCTACCCTTTCTCCCACTTAATATAAGAAATAATAAGAAATGATTAATAGTAGTAGTAGTGTTCATTTGCCCGATTTAGCTTGCCTTAAGTACAGCTGCTATGCGGGAGTGCAGTCGGGCCTGCCTGACAGCGAGAATGATGTGCAGCACCCAGGTGCCCTGTATACAGAGAGCCCGTTGGGCTCTCTGTAAGAACCAGGCCACCATCGTGAATGTAAAGATGCGGACAAAACAAAAGAAAATCAAAGCAAAGAGCGACTAAGAAGTCACATCACAAAGGAGACATAGTAAGGAAAGCGGATCTCCGCCCTATTTGGGGTGGTCGCTTTCCCATCATCCCGCATCACCGAGACGTTGCGCCATCACCATGCCAAACCGCATCGAGATCTAGTGCGCCGGCTACCTCCACCCTCTGTGCCATCCCCCCTTCGTCATCTTCTTCTCTGGCGTCCTCGAACCACCGAGGTCTTGAATCACCAAGTTCGCCGGCCGTGCGGCTCCCCTGAACCACTAAGTTCCCGAGTCACCGAGTTTGCCTCTCCCCCGATCGCCCGGAACCGAACGTCTCTAGATACATATCCACATATCCTCTCCCGCTGCCGGCCGAAGCCTTTCATAATGGTCATGGTTTTTCTCTCAAGGGAGCACGGGGGACCTGGCCCTGTGGTCCACCACCACACTGTCCTAGTTGGTCATGATTGTTGTTCTGTGCTTTCCTCTACTCCCGTCGCTTGTGGGTCGACGGAGTGAAACTGGCCAAGTAGCTCCGTTTTATCATGAAGGCCGTGATCGCTGATACGGCGCGCTTTTGCTGCAATGTAGAAATTAGGCTCGTTATAGTAAACATAGATAAAAGAAGCTACAAAATTGATCTCAATAGTAAAACAAGCTTGAAATGCTAGTGTTGTACTATAAATAAATATAAGAAAATAATAAAATGGTGTTGTATAGAGATAAATAGGCCTCGGCCTAACCCGCGGGTTACCCGCAATCCGCAAATTTGAGGCTTGAGGGTCCTGACCTCCGACCCTCATGCGGGTTGAGGGTCGACGTTTATGACTCCACGGGTTGGCAAACAAGGCAAACAAAGGAAATCTCGTGATCATTCAGATTTATGCAATTTCTTTTAGTATTTTTGAGGTTTTTTTATTACACGCAAGGACATCCGCCAACACATCTAAGTAGATGAGAAGACACATCGTATTCATTCCATCAAAAGAGCGTAATACTAGAATGACGACTAAAACCAGAATTAACTAGATACAAATTCTTCACCATCACGCCTTAAGGCCGCTTTGGAACCCTCCCTGATGTACGCCTCTGAGTATCGACTTCCTCCTCCAAGATAGCGCGAACGTCATCATCACCATCATCATCATGATCATTCAGAACAACTGCTAGCTCTTGACACGCTCTAGTCCCTAGTTCAATTATGCTTCTTCGTCTCTTCCTTTGGGTACGCACACTAGGATCCTGAATACGATTTGACACTGAAGCTAATGGATTCCAGTCATCCTAGGGCTTCTAAGCTTCTCTTTCTTCTGTGGCGGTTTGAATCTCTCAGCTAGAGAGATACTCCTGGACGAATGGAAGCTGTTCTTCTTCAAGCCCAAATTTGGTTGTACATGGGAACATCAGGAAGTCTCTGATCGTCTTCGGCTTTGGGGAGCCTCGGCGGTAGTGGCAGATATCATGAGCGACATTGAATAGCCGCTCAACACTAGCACCAGTCGCAGGGATAGAGAGAACATCCCGGGCAAGATGATTTTATTGATACGCTCCTATTTCTTCAAGAGGTTCTAATATATTTTATCAAAGAAAGAACAAGAGGAGTACAGTACACCGCTTATATATATTTGTCCTGCGATATTTGGTGTTCGAGCGCAATTTCTACAAAATAGTTCTACAAACGTATTTTGACCTAAAACGTTTAGGTCAATGATATTATTTCTGCTATTAGAAATATTACAGACAGTGAGATTTCATTAAATTTCGCCAGGGATATGGTTAGTTGAGTTGATTAATGTTGTACTGACCAAAACAGCTGTAAATAACGGGAAGTTATGAAGATGGATCATCATCTCTATCCATCTTATTTAGGAAAGGGGCCTAAAATTTATGCATGATGCGGGTTTTCCGAGGCGTATTTATCAGAGAACTCACCGGTGGACGGTGGCGAATGACGCTAAAAGAGGGTGCGTATAAAGAAGGAAAAGAGACGCCATTTTGTCCACTAGTACATGATAGTGATATTGGTCTGGCTCTCTTCGACTCTCCTCCCGTTTGCCCAATCAGACAAACCCCTTATTTTGTATCTCCGATGTTCCATCTCTTTGTCCGAGGTCAGTGACCGGCCACAAACTCGGTATTTGGAATGTACAGGGAGGTCGATGAGATTTCTCGCTGAATCAGCCCTTATCTACTTCACTCCCAGCATCTTCGAGTTTAAGAGATGGACACATAAGGGTAGCTTCTTAGTAGTGGCGCGGACACCCGTACCAGGCGCTTGTAATCCTCGTTTTGTTCAAATGAGGATTCTAGCCTGGTCGGCTAGATGGATCTTCGATCAAGACAGGACGGGCCAGACGGACAGAGGAGCCACTTCGCTTCAGCCCGCACACGCGTTGTTCTCCTAGTTCTTGGCCCATATAGCTATCTAGTCTGTGTCTGGGTTGGTTAGTGAAGTCATTTGGACCCACCATGAAGGAGCTATGATGGACCAGCATGGTGAAGACTAGTTCAGAAACCGAACAATAAAGCCGAGCTCGGGGGGAATGGAAGCGTGACATCGAAGCAGCTAATTGGGCAGATCCTGGCAAGGGTACCGCTCTTTCAGTCTGTAATGAAGAATTCTTCAAAAATACATGTAGACTTAGAAGTGAGTTGCTAGTGTATACGAGGTAGCGGAGCGTCCGCCTTTGCGCTTTCTTCCGAACAGAGTCATAATTATGAATAAACACCAGCAGAGCAATTTTGTGCTACTAGTGCCGTGTACCATGTCTGCTCGCTAGGAATGACGGTTGGTATTATTGGCACCGCTCCGGGCCTAAAGAAGGCACGAGATTCGAGAATACGTCCCAGAGTTGACAAAGTAGATATTCTTGTATGACCTGGATTTGTTCTAGGCTCTTATGATCGGCCAGGCACTTCCTTTCTTAACATATTGCTCTAGCTATGAGGGCTCGACACTTAACGCGCAGGTCGTGCTGATCGGCGGGGCGCGCTAGAGTATCCTCCACCTCTGCGGCTAGGAACGATCCCCGCTGTTTTCTGATTAGCAGGCTTAAGCCGAGCATGTACCACTTGTGTTCATATTGCCTTCATTCACCGCCAGAGCTGTCATTCACAGTTTGCAAATCACCGTGGCTCTTCCATCGACTCTTTCCATCAACTCCTCTTTCCATCAACAATTCTTTCCATCAACAACTCTGGTGACCTTGAGTTTGTTATTGAGGTCTTGAGAAACAAGACTAAGTTGCCATGTGAAGACTTCAAGAAGTGTGTTCCATTTGTATAGACATTCTGGGGTATATTTAGCGGGATATATTTCTCGATTGACTACTGCCAACTGTTCGCTAAAGTATCGTCATGAGATAACGCACATGTCTGATGTGCAAAACAGGTTCATTATCAAAGGGAAAATGCTAATATGGCCGTTGATACGATTGATGTTATTAAGCGATATTAGATCTAGTATGCGAAGCTTTAAGCGAAGGTCATTGTTTCCTCAAGTAATAGTGGACTTTGGAAATGAACTAGTAGAAGCGTTTCGTGAATCGCCTATGTAGGAGGAGGCTTAGATAAAGAGCTAGGAGTATATCTCTTAATGAGGCAAGTGACTAGATAAATTGTGACTAGTGAGTGGGTGTGTAAAGTAGCATATAAAGGCTATTTATCACCGTATTATAGCACTTATACTCATGAGTCACATAGGAAGATGTGAAATATAGGATGCTTGATTATTTAAATGTTGATCTATCACTTCTTCTTCGTTGTCTTTGCTTGTCTTCTATAAGTCACTTGTTTCATACAACTCGTCTAGCTTCTTATAATATTCTACGTCTTCCGTATACTTGGAGATTACGAGAGGAAGTAGAGGGCGCGATATAGTCTCATTCTCCGATACATAATCAAAACCTCTAAGAATCGGACATGTAGCGAATCGAATCCTATCATGCCAAGATTTTCCAAATCTTCAAAGAAATGCTCTATGATATCCTAAGTGATCCGTCCATTACGGATGCGTTCGCCCTATCTTATCTCCTCTTTATAGTACCGTTCATCCTCTTCGTTCTTAAATCCGAGAAAGTAGACCAAACGCTGGCAACCTGTCTATGATACTTAACTTTTCCCTCTATCCATCTATGCACTAGGGAAAGAAACCTATCATAGGATACTTTGATCGCTCTTGTTTAGGTTAGAAGCTAGCCTCTTCGTTCTAACGCGGCGGTCCTCGGAGTTGTTCTAAAGACAATACTGTAGCATCATCTAGGTCTACCGGAAGATAGACAATTAAGATCTCGCAGAGTCGTTGTAACGGACGAAGCGGGCTAGCATATATTATATGCCGATACCTTAGGCAATAGATCGGCTAGACAAGTTCTCTTGTCTATAACCGGGGTGCAAGAGCTTTTGTCAATTTTAAAAATAGCTCTAATACGATACATTTTTCTCTAGTTGCGTTATCTTCCCACTCTATTAGTTAGTTAGATATATAAGACATAGCATCTTTATCGTGTCTAAAGTCTAAGACTACTGACCAATTATTAACAACTCGATGCCGTTTAGCTCTCGTGGACAGCCTTGCGCAACAACCTGGCATCCTTTCTGTTGATATAGGTTTTGTAAAAGACAGAATGATTTGTCATCATTAGGGTTAACACCATCGGCTATGTCTTTTAGTGATAGTCATTCAAGCAATCTAACGCGTTGTGATGCATTTTTGAATGATTTTTACTTTTCCCGATCTCCCCTAGGGCGGATGATTTGCTCGACTCGGCAGCTTTCGGCTGTGTAGCCTTAGTAAGATTTGATTTCGTGCTTCGCTCTACGGCGTGTGTAGCCGATCGAGTGACATGCATAGCTTGTTGAGTTGACAAAATAGCCGTGTATTAAGAGCGAGAAGAACAAGCGGCAAGGGGAAAAAAGAGAAATCACTTAGCGGTGTCGAGGGGAAAAGAGAGGAAAAGCGAGAGGTTGGGGGATCGGTGAGATATATATAGATCGGCATCACCAAATATCCTCAATCACCGACAAACCGTGACAGACCTTACCCGTTCACGCACACTCAAACATAAGCCCGTGAAAAAGGCTGCTGAAGACACTCCCCTTTAATATAGTTGCCGCAACCGCCGTCGCCGTCTTCAGAGGATCCGCCACTACTCAACTCTTCTGTTAAATGCTTGAATGTTCGAATCATCTTCTTGAGTTCTTTGGCTGCTTGCATTGCCTTAGGAGGTTTAGGATTCTTAATCCAAGATCTGATAAAAGGGAAAATTCTAACTAGATCTATCGAGAACGTAGATGCGCTACTAGTGGCGGCATTGCCTGATAGGGACACTATTGTTACTAACCCTATCAATGAAAATGATACTAGTTCTATTAACTTCGATGAGTATAGTGCATAAAGTCGCCCAGCCTGAAGGGTTGAAAAAATGATTAATGCCTGAGACTAGTCGATAGACTTAGCCCCGACAATAGTCATAAACTTATTAATAGGAAACCTAAAGAGGAATACACTCCTTAATAACGGTAAAATCATCTTAAGCAATAGTAAGCTAGTTGACTAGAGAAACCTTTGCTACGAGTATGATCCAGACAAACAGACCTCATGAGACAATAAAGGGATCTAGCTCCATCCTATTTCATAACCTGAAAGGGCTAAATCCGACGGTCTCGCAAATGGCTTTGTCGAGGCTCTTCCACCTTCTGAGGATATTACCTAATTTGCAGCCTTCCTACCCTTACTGAAATATATAGGCGGTATTTCTTTTGTGCTATGCTTTATTTGCCCTTAAAAAGCAACAGGTCTAGCGCTATGGGTGATATTTATAGACGTTGGTTTCATTTCTTGGTCTTTTTGCATTTTGTTATACTAACAGAACATTAGAGCGTAAGAGCACGTTCATAGTTGACGATAGCGAGCAATAAGGGTTCTAGTACAGCTCACTAAAAGAATGTAGGTGTTCAAAATTGACATCCAAGCCTTCTAGATCCACCACATACCGGACTTCAGCTTGCTCCAGAAAATCTAAGACATGGCTTTCATCGTTAACGGAGGGGACGACAACCGAATCCACATCTAGATCAACTATATCCTCTATATACCGAAAGTCGGCCCGCTCCAGAAAGTTTCGGATATAGCTCTCGTGGCTATCCTCATGGTCGTATGAAACAAAAACGGCTATAGCTGCTTCCACTACATCCAGAACAATTAAGTCCGCCTGCTCTAGGAAATCTAAGACACTCCTCTCGTGGCCATCTTCATTCCCATCTACGACGCCGATGATCACAACTGAATCAAAACCATCCCGAACAGCTAAGTCTACCTACTTAAGAAAACCGAAAACATTGCTATCGACGCTATCGTCGTCATGGGAGACAATCACGACCACATATCCATCAACTATAACTAAATCATTTAAGACATCTGCTTGCTCTATGAATTAAAAACACGGCTTTCGCGGCTATCTAGGGTTTCCACTACGACATTCGCATCTACCCTATCTTCATCTACCACACTCACCCCTACCACATCCACCTCTATTACATCCAACTCAACGCTACTCTCATCCACACCTCCCTTAGCTTCAATCGCCTCTCCATCATCCGCGTCGTTATCATCGTCGAGCACAACACGGAGCACAACGCCACGCACAACGTCAACACCAGAGAGACCCCCAGTAATCTCGTGCGATTCAAATCTAGCAGCTTACCAATCCCATTAACTAGCTCTACTACGGAAATTACCACTATGAATAACGTAGTGCCAGCTCCCATCACCAACAGCTCATATAATCATCGCATATTATTCTATGAACTATAGCCCTAAATATAACAATTGGGGCAGCCAGTAGACAGTCTAGATCCCTGATGTTAGTAACGACCCTGCCTAGTACACCGGAGAGGAACATCTTTATAGATACGTGGGTGCGTGGGAGCCTAGCGAGAACATCTCCCTAGACGATCCCCTATACCCGACCAGCAACGATTTCAGCTTTTCTATTAATAGTTTCAGTGGATGTTCGTACAAGGATACTTCCGAGAACCCCAGTATGTTCAACTGCCCTAGTTGGTCTTTATTAGTGCAGTACACGAATAGTGTTGATGAAACAGTGCAAACGTGCACTTTCCTAAATCTAAGACCGCGTTATTTCCCTCCTCTTAACAATACGTCTGGAAATCTGATATCCAAGATGCACTTCAGGGTGATCTGCTAGTGGTGATGCAGGCTATGAGTGCATCTGACTACCATAGATGGGAAATGTCAAGGCTTAGACGGAATGAACGTAGAGATTCGAGACGAAATGTGAGAGATACTGGATTTCTACATAAGCTTGTTGTCTTAGTATGTTAAAATCCTATGAAAAGCGTCGCGTTGTGCCTCCTTTCTTTTCTGGTTGTGTGTGTGTTGCTGTTGGTGCTTTGTTTTGGCAGTCTGTACGCGCCGGCCTTCCCAACCCCAAAAACGGATGTCCCGGCGTGGATCAGACCATAGGTAGCCAAATATAGACTATATAGAAGAGAATGGCTAAGTACGAAATTAGGTAAACTAGATATAGTGTCAAGAATGGAGTCTCACCGCCTATCTCCTATTTTGTACTAGTTGTTTATTTGTTAGTTCGCCCTTCTATTGTTGGGTATCCCTAGATTGATTTTAATCAGAGATTCATTTATTCGTGAACTGCATTTCCATTTTGGGACGTCGTACGTTCTAAATTTGACATATAGGACTGTTTGTAAATAGTTCACAAAATACATTACCATGCAACACCCTAACACCCTAACCGCGCTGAAATGATTCTAGAATCAATCCACTAGGAGGTTGAAGAGTTTAGATTATCATAACCGGTGTATAGATTTGAAGTGGTACTTCACACGTCAAAGGATAAATGTCAGAAAACCAAGAATGCCTGACAGGGTAGCAAGATAGCAGCTCGACCAATTTGGCTTCGAGGGAGAAGACCCCGACACACTCCCTGGAGTGATATCATTCGCAGATATGCAGAATAACTGAGCATGTGCCCAAGGCTGTCCATGATTTGCAGATGCATTTTTCCAGGACACAATCACAACGGGAGTAACAGCTTTCAGATACTTGTCATATATCCACTTGTCATCTAAATCACCCTCCACGGATGCCCCAAAAACACCTTGCTGGGCAGCGGAGCAGCTGTCATTATTTGCAGAATTACTAACAGAAGGTTGACCGAAGATGCCTAAATACAACGAATTATTATTAGCACTTTGGTTCTCTATAATTATGCAAAATGCGGTTGGACTCACTATGGATTTCATTATATTCAATCAAAGGATAGGATGATTGGAATTGGAGTAGGGTGCAAGCGTCGATTCCACGATTCTTTAGAGAGAACTGGCGTGCAGTAGCTTCTGCATCCCAGAGGATCTGAGAGATATTGTTTGAGGAAAGAGCCGCGGAGCAACTTGCAGTATCACCCTCGTTGACGTGGTTCGAGGTGGCTGGAAGGGAAGTGGGTAGAGACCATACAAGGCAGCCTGAGTAGTCGAATCTTTGGGCCCAGAGGCCACCCCCACTGGAATTGGTGGCTGCTATAGTCTGGTAGATGAATCCGTCCCCGAATGGTTGATCCACAGACAGATAGGTGGAAAGGGTATAATTCCCTGAAGGAGAATATGGAGAGTCCCCAGGTGGTTGGGGGAACGGTACACTAACGCTACCAGAAGCGTTATATGGCCCTACACCGGCTGGCCAACCGCAAGGCATTTTTGCATAGGCATAGATAGGCCATGCTATCAAGAGCAGTATTTGTAAAGACCTGCTGCTCATAGTTCTTTTCCTCGGACTCAATGTTGAGATCAAGGTAGAAATAAAGTGTGGAGAGAACAGTACGGTAGAATCTTGTCCATAGATAAAATAACGAGGCCAGACAGGTTTATTTAACTCAGCCCCAATTTTGGGGCCCAGGAAGACCTTCAGTCCCACATTCCTCATTGAGGAATAATGCGTAAGCCTGCGTCACTCTATCCAATCAAAACACATGGCCCCCACTTTCAGCAGTCATCGTGCTCCCGTCAGTTGGACGTGTATTGCTTCTTACGTAGATTAAATAATACTTTCAAGTACGCCTTCGCTTGTAAATTCAATTATAGGCCCGACACCCTCCATGCCCCACCTCTAAAACAGCCTCCCAAGGGAGGGGTATCAACCATCAATCACGAGTGGTCGAACCAAGATGGCCCCAAACCTACTTACTTCCCTTCAAAGCACGAGCCTATTTATGACATGACCCACAATGGGGAACTATCTACCACAGTAAATCGCAGATGGCAGAGGTCGCTGAATGCAACAGGAGTATCATACTGAGTATCTGTTCCAATATATGGATGTTTGGCAGCGTCAAAGCACCGCCTAGGCAAGATGGACGGCCCCGTACCATCACTCCAAGTCATGCTGGAGGCTCTGTGCCATCACCGGCTCCAGAAACCCACCTTGTACCTCGACGAGATGGGGACGATTTTCTGTGGGACAAATTCGCTCTTACATTCGTCGCGCCCTTCAGATGTCTTCCTGGAAAGTAAATATTACGATTGTTATGGAACAACCCTACGGCACTGCTATCGCTCGCAAAGCCGCATCTTCAGGGCAGGGAGGCTCTTACGACCCAGATTACTGATTCGATCACTCAACTGTCGGAGAAAAGCTCCAAGGTCAACCTACGGCCGCCAACGGAAGAGGATGAAGAGAATAGGCCGTGAGTAAAAACAATAATAATATTAAGTAGACCCGTGACTCATGACAAATATTGAAATAACATCAGAAGAAGGTTCAATCTGTAATATAGATCGGGGCCAAGAGCACCCAAATTGTTGAGGGCCAACGACCCCTATTCTTGAAGGGCCAAGGGCCTTGATTGGATGCCAAGGACCAGCTCTGGGGCCGAAACTCTTCCTGAATGTCGAGATGTGTCATAAACTTAACGGGCTACTGCTACAGTCTTTCGGGTTGATGCTTGACTCCTTCATACTAGCTCTAGGGGCCACAAATCTCCGCTAGATACTTAGGCACTCGGAATATTCTGTTCCCCACATGTCTAAATCCCCATACTTCTCCATGAACTCCGAGATTACCTTTCCCCAAATTTCCCCTTTGGTATTTATCAGTACTTACAGTACTATGTTTAGACTTGAGTACATAGTGATTTCTTATGTACTTAGAACCCTACTTAACCGGTAGATAACGCTGGTATTAGTCTGTATTGGCCCATATAGTTCACTTGCTTACCAGATAAAAAACATCATAATTCTACCGATTACCATCAGATCTAGGAGAAGTGTGTTTCAGAGTGTCAGCCACTAGTTCATGCGATACTACTCTACAACTCCTAGGCCAGGGGGTTCCGAATTATGGGGGAATCAGCGGTGATCATATAAAACACCGTGATCTTCCTGACTATATAGAAATTCTTCTACCTTGACTCCCGCCAGACGCATTCCACAAACACAAAAAAACACCAACCCCAAAATGCGTCTTCCAATCACCAGTGTGGTAAATTCTACTCAACTGCTATCTACAACTCTTACTAGCCCAACCTCAACTGCTCTATCAACAACTATCACTCGCACAGCGTCAACGCCTCTACTTCCACCGGGCTACTATGCCCAAGCTACCGAATTCACGGTGGGCGCTCCGCCAAGTCTCTGCAAATCGAGCTCCTATTCATACGAAACAAAAGTGTCCATCCCTACAGGATGGATCTATCTCAAGCCTGACGCCCGCTCTGGCTGGGGTCCAGAAGGTTCCATTTGGGACATCTCTGCCGGCCCTGGAGTCAAGTTAGTCGATATGAAAGCCCAATGTGCAGGCAGCTCATGCACAGCCTTTGTCGGTATCGATAACGAGGAAGAAAGTGGTATGATGCAACAGCGAGCGGATGGTAGTTGGTATATGAACGTCACGGCCGACATGGAGACCTCACTTATGGTTTCGGGCCGGCTTGATAAGCTAGATGAAACAGCCGGTCGAATTTCTCCTCAAAAACGCGGGGAAACTCACGATAACAAGACGACGTACCCTCTAGTCGTCTCCGGTGTACCGCCGTGTGGTTTGCCGATTGCAGTGAACTGCACCCAACAACACTTTTCGGGTACGCGTCAGCAATGGGGTGCCTACCAAATGGACGACTTCATGAAGTCATACTTAGCCAAGACCGACATCAATAATTTTGAAACCCTGAGGGATCAGACGATGCGACAATTTGGATATGGTTTGTCAGAGTTGGACACAGACTGCGACATAACCGCAGACGGCTACAATTGTCCCGTAGCGAGTTTTTGCGGATCACACCCTACCATTTATGAAACTCGAGGAACACTTTTGGACTCGTCAATCGCCCAATTTGCCCAGTTCCTCAACATTTTAATTCAGGGAGTGAAGGGTGTCCGAAGCCCGATTGCCATTGCGATTGACGAAATCGCCGGATCCATCTTGGCACCTGCTGAAGCCGAGAGCGAGAGCAATATTCTAGGCATTACAAACGCTTTTATGGGGATCCTAGTCGCCGCTTTTATTTTCCTCGACATGGTAACGGCCGACTCACTGAACCTGCTTTGGGGTACCCTCGTCGCGGTAGGTATCTTTGCAGAGGTTGGGTTAGGCAGTGCCAGCGATATTCTCGGCCTGAATGACCCTGAAAGCTCAGATTCGGAATTTAAAGGAGCCACAAAATGGAATGTTGCTGCCGAAAACGAGATCAACCAAATCGAATCAGGCTTCGAGGCTCTGTATGACAAGAACATAGGCCAAGACCACATTGCCCAAATTCTCGGCGGGGGCCAGTGGACCGGCTGGCATCTCACAGGAAATTGGAGCAAAACAGGCTTTCAAGACCAAGTGTCCTCATGGTTTGGGCAAGCGATGTTCGCTCAGTACGTCACCAAAGCCCTAAAGTCGCAAGGTGCCTACATTTTGTTCGTCGCATATGGCGATGATGTTCTGTACAATGGCAAAACATGGGGATTCGACCAGACGACTTGCGAAGATCACTGGACCGCTGACTCCAGCTGGGAGTATTATGCTACGTGTAACATCACATTCGGTCCGAACGGGACTCCCGGCATGTCTCTGTTCACGCGACCTAGCAGTAATGGCTCCCAGTCAGAATCGTGGATGAGCAGCAAACTAGCTTATGGTGAGCAAACAATCACTGGGTGGGACATCATGGCATCCTCAATTTCGGGTCAACAGCAATTTGGCTTCAATTACACATTCATGGACCAAAACTTCACGAAGCTCCTAGAAGAGGGGGCTGTCGAGGGAGCTCAACAGGTAACAAAAATTTTCACGTCTATGACAGCCGACACTACTGGTCTTTATAGTGTGCCTGTCTGCGTTGTTGACGACCTGGTTTACATCCCTGGTGTTGATCAAGTTATGAGTGATATACAAAAAGTCCCAGGCACAAAGCAGTTCTATCATACTGATAACCCCTGCCCATGCGCGGGGTATATTTACACAGCTCCTAATGGGAAAGGGGGGCGGTTTACCGACTTTGTCTCTCAAAGTGTGCAGGACAGCTTTAAGGATTGCAGTGTTGAGGGGTTTTTCTGGTCACCAGGCGACGCAAACCAAGCTGATGAGTCTGCCTATGACGAGGACTATTGGAGTACCTGGGAATAATGGCCACGACTACCACCACCATCATCATCATCATCACAAAGGTTATTAGCATGTTTTATTATGAATAAACTGTCGAGAATTGGAATTCCTACGGGTCCAAATGCAGTCCAGATGCCAAGGATTAAAAGTAGAGTCTCATCCCAAGGCAAATCAACATCAAGACCAAAGAAGAATGTTCGTACTTTCTCATCTTTGCTCAAGATACAGCCAAGGCAGCTGCTTCCTTAGCGTTCAAGAGATAGAGTTAGGCAGTTCGGATACAGAACAATTTCCGAGAGCATTAACCATATGGCTTGCAAAGATAGTGAAATTCCCTACAATATTTTACTAAACGCGTTAGCTAAATAATGGTGAACGGTAACTAATAAATATCGAACGAGTAGCTTTCCCCCGGGAATGTTTTGAGGAGAGTAAGGTAAGTAATCTGCAGACAAAAGATGTTGTGCGAATTTGGTCCTGACAATGGGTTATGAGGAATCGCCCTGATGGGAGGCCTCCAGAGAGTCATAGAATGCCCCGGCAAACGGAATCGAGGCTAATTCAGAGCAATTAAGCTCGAGAATGCTAATAAGTTTAGAGGGGCCCAAAAAGCCTACACGGGCGGTTGGCGCAGATCTTGACAATATCACCACAGTCAATAATGCATCCACACACACACACAATTTAACGCCCGGCGGCTAAGCCGAAAGAGCAACTATCACTAATCTACCATACATGTCCTAACATATATGCCATGCCTCCTTGAAGCCCATACATGATCACTTTCAAAGTATGTCATCACAGCTATCAATATCCTGGCGGGTCCTCGTGGGTTAGTAAGTTTGTTAGTGGGCTGGCTTGAAGGCGCTTCTTCAAGTGTTCAACATCTATTCTCGGCAGTTGAAGCGCATCTACCGTCTCTGGCACGAGGTAGATGGTGTGGGTTAGTTTCGGGGGGGGGGTTCGTTGTGTTGGTCGACGTAGTCAAGCGGCGTCCAGTCGGCCCGTGGCGATTGCAACCCGTATTGAGGCTCGCACCGCTTCCAGGTTCGGCGTCCAGTTCTAGTCATCGGAGGGTGATTTTCCGCCCAGGAAGAAGGACACGTTGCCTCGGTGGGTGTGAGTACATTGCAGCATTTCCGTTCGGTGTGCAGTCCACTTCCGATATCGAAAGAGGGAGTGCTCCACGGTCTCTCTTGCTCGTCCACATGCACACTGATCCGTCTCTGCAACGTTGATCCGATGGACATATCCATTGAGTCTGGCCATGCTAGTCCAGGGTTAGGCCAGCTCGCTCGCTTCTTTCCACGATAATCGATCATACAGCTGTCGAGTGTGTTTTCCTGGAAGTGCTCCATCCACTCGTTTCACGTGTCTCCATACGTTCTTCGGCAAGTCATTGCTGGTATCTGCTTGAGAACGAGCGATATTCAGTGTTGTCGACTGCATCCTGGGGGCCGATTTTGTGGGACCGCATCCTTCTGGATTGTGGTCCTGGCCAGCTCTTTAGCCAGACCTAACAGTTTATTGTCTTCGCCGGTATGGATCTAAGGAATATTGATGTGGTTTCCGTTTCTCCGTAGTCTTCTCAACAACTTTTACATCTGGCAGAAGGATTCCTGGCCTGACTATTGTCGAGGGTTCCTTATCGTGAGAGCCGCCGCTTTGTTGCTTGTGAGCAACCTGATTCTATAATCTTTCAGTCCCACTAGCATGTTCAATGTATGTGCCATTGCTGCTAGCTCCGCAGAGAACGGATTTTTCTCTGATCTTGCGCCCAATGTCCCGGAAAAGGTTTTCAGTTTCAGTTTTCGATATCGAGGTAGTTGCTTCTTGATCGCTACCCCAAATCATACGAGCCCGTTTCGTGCCGAGCTGCTGACCGCGACTTGCATTGATCCGCCGGGTACAATCTGTGAGCCTGGCATTGCTTCAACATCGGTCTGCATGCGTGTCTCCTATGGTGCTAATGGTAAACGGATTGATGGTTTCCAGTGTCTCCATCTCGATGCTTTTTAGCGCGTCCGCTACCCGGTACAGCGGTGAACGGTGGTACCTCCCGAATTTCTTGATCCATGCTGTACTCTTGCGGAGGGGATCGTTTTCTGGCAGGGTGTGAAGGTCTGTCCACATTTTCACGGCCCGTCTCTAGAAACGGTGTTGCGCAGTGGCAATGTGAGCCTCTGCCTGCGCTACGCTGGTTGCAACGGTGAGAAATATCCCTACAATTGCCTGCGCTCTAACCCTTTGGACTCGTTTGATTGGCCCGATTGCCTTATCATTGCAAGCGTGCATCCAGACACTAGAGGCGTAGTCTACCACTGGAGCCACCGTCGATGTGAATAGCTGCCGTGCCGTTGCTGGGGATAAGCCGCGAAGTCGCCGAAGCTCCATCGCTGCCTCTAAGCCTTTGGACGCTGCCCTCGCGATATGTTCCTTGCACTTGAGTCTCGCGTCCATGAGTAGACCTCGGAATTACCCTCGCGAGGGTCCGAACCTTGGACCCTCGACCCTCACCTCGCGAGGGTCGGCCCAAAACTTTTGACCCTCACCTGACCCTCGACCCTCGCCAACCCTCGCGCGGGTGACCCTCACTGACCCTCATAGACCCTCATTTTCATAAAATTTCTGCGCTTTACCTAATTCGGATGGATAAAAATGCTGATTCATTCAATAAAATACCGTTATTTATACCTGTTTTCGAGTAGTTTGGATAATCGATATTGTAAAACCGCCAAAATAAATTGAACCCTTTTGAAATCTCTCTAGATTTAAATAATACTCTCTTGAATCTTTAGTACTTCAACTAACTATGTATGAAATTTTATTTAGGTAATTAAGATAGGTTGGCTAATAGACGTGTTGTTTGGGTGTAAATATATATTTAACGTGAAAATATACTAGTGTATCCTAATGGATTTTTATCGCATATGTATTTAATACTATGGTCGATCGTGCTGAATCTTGGACACATAGGCAAGAGACATTTAGTAATTCTAATAGTATATCTATAATTATATTTTAGTATAAAACGAGGTTAATGCGGCTCTTAAAGATATGTCTTTGGGACTCAATTGGACATAGGTGGATTTTTTGGAAACTATAAGGGTCGTGAGTGTCACGAGACTCACCCACGGGTGACCCTCAAATTTACGAGGGTAAATCTGCAGGTGACCCTCGCGACCCTCATATCCTAGCCAATTAAGAGAGGTGAGTCCCGCTGCCAAGTAGGTTGTATAGTGATCTATCAACTTCGAACCTTCAGCTCGTAGAGCTGTCTGAACCCCCCCTTGTCGTCCCCTAGTCATTATGAATTCTACTAAATATTTACTTTTGTAAGTCTTTTAATTTCTCTTTCAACCTTATACTTCGTCTCTCTGTAAGCTATGTGACTATGTCTCTACACTTCTCTAATCTTCCGTCCTCCTCTGTCTATAAGGGGAATTCTTCAGATCCTTTCTACTTTGGTTTCCCTCCAGATTCGCAGCTATTCACACTAGAGACCTTAGGAAGCCAAACAGCCTTAGTCGTTAACTCAGACTTTACTTAGCCTCTACTAATACCTCCTAATCCCGACGGCCTTCAACGCGTTAGCCCTAGCTGGCATAGATAGTACGTTCTATATACTACTATGTCAAGAGATGCCTTTGTTGCTTGGTGGTTGATAATAGAATATAGGACGACAAAACGAATAAATTGGGGCACAAATCACCAATCTGAGTGTTGGAAACAGTTCGAACAAGTCGCAGATATAAAGACTAGGAAGCCTATGGTTATGTGTAAGGTATGTACTACTATTCTAGAACATCTAGCCCTTGGCCGCCATAGAACGTCTTCTATGAATAAGCACATCAAGGGCCTAACCTATCGTAGGGGTACTAAAAGGCTAAGCATTAAGCAGATGATAGAGGACGCTATGAGCTCAATCTCTCTCTCTATTATAAGATATTAATATTACTAGGCAAAGCACGCTCTAAAAGCTAATGTCTTCACCTAGAGTGAATAGGAGCATAAACTTCTAAGACTACTCGCTATGTCACGACTTCCTTTTCAATTTATTAAACACCTAGAGTTTCATGACCTTATTTCTTTTGCGCGCCTTGCACCATAGAGCCCTTATATTCCTACTGCGAAAACGATTCGAGCCTAGCTACGAGACTTTGTAGCGGAATAGCAACGGAGCATCCTACGATACCTACTGGTAGACTCAAAGATCTCACTAGCGTTAGATTGTTGGACGTCTCCCTTTTAATAGGCCTTTATGGCAGTAACTGGCTACTTCCTCGACTATGACTAGGAGTACCGAGAGGTGCTACTTGGCTTTAAGCCGCTTTCTAGCACTTATTCAGGTCTAAATCTTAGTAAGGTCCTAATGAAGCTCCTCTAACAATATAAGATTATAGACCAAGTACTCGCAATTACTACCGATAATGCGTCAAATAACAATACCTTAGTGACCTTTATAAACGAGGCTATCTAGTCTCTCGAGCTAAATGATAGCTCTACGATCATACGCGTTCTATATATTGCACATGTCATCTAGCTTAGCCTAAAGGATCTCCTTAGTCAAATGAAATCAAACCCAAGAAACGAGATGGCTAAGGTAGAGTAGTCTAAAGCTCATATCCAGTCGCTTCGTACGACGCAGTAGAAAAGAGAGATCGTTAGCACGTTAAATAAGGTATACCCCTTCCTTTTACGTTTCTATCATTTTCTGATTTATTATTATATTAGATACGTACCCTAGCTATTTATATCAATCGTAGCCCCTAGCGTCGAGAGGCCTTCTATAACCTCCAAATAGAAGAGCCAAAGCTTATTCCTATTCAGGACGTTAAGACTCGCTGGAATTCGACCTTTCTTATGCTCCGGCGTGCAAAGCGATTATAGTCTATCTTTGACGAGTTTTATGAGCACTACGGCTAAGATCATTTTGCCCTTAGCGCAGAAGAATGGCGATAGATTGAATATCTTCTTTGGATTACACAACCATTCTTTAAATTCACCTCCCTTCTCTCATAGACGAAAGACGTGACTATCCACCTAGTCTTTAGCATCTACAATAAGCTCTTTGACTACTTAGAAAAGTCAATCTAGTAGCTCCAGCGAAAGAAAGTCCCTTAGAAGCAGTTAATGCTAGCTGCCCTCTACGCCGCTAAGACGAAGCTCTCTCAATATTATAGTATGACTAATCAGATTCCTAACGACCTCTATGCAATTAGCACAATACTTGCACCGCAGCAGAAGCTTCAGTTCTTCTCTACTAAGGACTAGGATGATAACTAGCGTATACAGTATCGCAATAGTCTTGAATATTGCCTTAAGCCCTACCAACAGCGGCTTTTAAGCACCTAGTCACGAGCTAAAGTTCAGCTATCGGTCTTAGCTATCTCTGAGCTTGAGATGATATATGAACCAGAAGTATCTCGACAATCAACGGCTAGCCAACACGACGAACTTTCGTAATACCTTAATAGTGGTATGTGATATAACTAATATTTCTAATAGCAACTATTCGGTCTAGTCCTCGTATCTTCTAGAAAGAGCACCAGTCCGAATTTTTAGCGCTTGTAAGCCTTACCCGCGACGTTCTCTCAATCCCCACTACTAGTGTAGGTGTAGAGCGGCTTTTTAACTCTGCTTAAGATGTCTACTACTATCGCTGAGGCTCTCTTAATTCTACAACGATCAAAGACCTAATGCTATTTATGTGTACATCCTAGTTCGATATTGAGGATGAACAAAGGGCAATGATCAATGAGTACCTCTCATTTGAAGAGATACAGACGGCTAGGGAGGAAAACGATACCTAGGCGAGTGAATTTGATCCAATCAGTGACGATGAGGAAACAGGAGAGGGAGATTCTACTCAGATACGATACACAGATCAAGCTCCTAGCGAGCGAAGCCAAGGTAAGCGGCGAATGAGTATTATATCTACGCTAGAAGAGGGCGATAGATATGAAGATAAGGATGAAAGCGAAGATATAGGAGTCCTTACACTACCTGATATGCAGCAGCGTATGTTAGGAAGAGTCCGGAAACGTTCAAGGCTTCTTGATGGGTATGAAGCGATATGAAGCACAATATGTAGTTCTGTAGCTGATTTGATCTAAAAACAAAGCTCTTCTTATCTGATCTATATGAAATGTGTGGACTTCCTCTGCAACTAGAAGATGTAAGCGAAATACTCAAAAATACAGCCAAAATCTACATAAAATATGTAGGCCATGAGTTCCTACTGTTTGTCCTGTTTGATCACCCGCGGGTGATCCGCGGGTGACCCTCGCGGGGGCCTAAGCTAGGCCAGACCCTCGACCCTCATTTTGAGGGTCTGAGGGTGACCCCCGAGGGTCACCCGCGGGTGAGGGCGAGGTCTATCCATGAGCACGCCTAAGATCTTGACATGGTTTTTGGGCTCAACGGTTTGTCCTTTGATAGTTAAAGGCCACTGGTCCCATTTGTAAGCCTTGGGAGCGAAGTGTATAATGGCTAATCCTGTGATTCTGCGAGATCCAGCATCATCGACTCCGAAACCAAGAAAAAATAATTTATGTTTGCTTTACAGATAGGTAGACTCTTCTTTGTGGGGACCGCTAAGTTGCCGATCAGTAGCGTTTCCGCCCTCCAAACAAAAGGGCTTCTGTTGTGCTCCTGTTTTAGGTTGGGGATGGGTGACGCTTACGAACTCTGAACTGAGGGCTAAAAGTGGCGGTGGAACAGCGTGGAAACAAGGGGCCAAAATACCCAAGATTGCCTGACCGCGACTGATCTCTTAACATCCTGATATTAATTTGGACCTAGGTTTTGCTAAATGACAGTCTCTTTTTGATTCTACCCTTTACGGTTGAATTCAATATCAAGAAGAGTTGGGGCCATACTCCAAGCTCTAAGATAGCTACTTACCAAGGCACCTGCGGTATTTCCCTTAGACCAAAAACCAAAATCTTTGTAAAGATTATAATATCCATCCAAAGTAACAGGTGAGGAGTGACTGTGCCGCATTTTGTCCATGACCAATGAGATTCGAATTGCCTGCGCTAAGGTTGGAGCTGGCAGGGGTTGAGCCCCATCGCCCCACAACCCGGAGCGGGGAGGATTCGATACCCTGAATCTTAGGATCTGTTTCCTCTAGAACTGCAACCTAGACCCAACACGTGATCCTCAATCGCCAATGCTTTGGCCTCCAGATCTCTGTTGTGTAAGCGGAGGGTACGGGTCCCCAACCGGCTCCCCCTTCAAGATGCACCTGCCTAATGAAACATGGGATTCCTGGCATAAGATAGATTTGGAGCGTTTGGTCACTGCTTGTAATCTGAGAATTCAATGCAACGAGCTTGGGACGCGTAAAATTTTGTGAAGGCGACCACTACTTATCCCTGGTGGTTGTGTTACAAGTGACCTGCATGGTCAGCCCGGTTCGCAGTTGGCACAGTTAATCGTCATATGAGACAGTACGGGCCAGACGGACAGGGGGGCGCTTCGCTTCAGCCTACGCAAACGTGGTTCTCCTACTTCTTGGCTCATATAGCTATCCAATCTGTGTCTAGGCTGGCTAGTAAAGCCATTTGGATCTAACACGGATAATCCCACGCTGACTAGCATCCAAATCCTTTGCGCCACTTATGAGAGCTCGACACTTGACGTGTAGACCGTGCTGATCATCGACGGTGTGCGCTAGAGCATGATCCACCTCTGCCGCTAGCCACAATCTCCGCTGTTTTCCGATTGGAATGCTTGAGCCGACCTTTAGAAATGCACGTAATCCAACGATTCCCTGCCGATAGGCGAGTATTATTGGCCGACCCACTTAAATGACGGACATGCTTCACGGCCCCAGATGCAACGGGGGAATCCACGTTTGATCCACTTTTTCTAAGCCTAGCGGCTCGGACCTAGATGGTGGAAAAGTGGGTCCGTCCGTGAGATTTATGTGCCATAACCCAACGTGTGCTAGATCCGGGGGTGCCATAAGCGAGAGTTGACTGTAACTAGTTTCTGCAATTAAATTATAGTGATTGTAGGAGTGGTAGTCGAGATATATATTTTGAAGATTACCTCTTCATGCTAGCTCTCCATAGCCCTTTCACGCTCGTGTAAGATAGCGTTATCCCAGTTTGAATCGAAATCTTCTGGGTTAGTGAGGTATGCGCCATCAGAATCAAGGTTCACTAGGTCAGCAATCGCTGTATTGCTTATTACAACCCATTCGATGGGGTTATTGTTTATGTCCATGGTTCGGAGGTGGGTGAAAATGGAAATCAGAGTTAATTTCAGCCATTGGGGAGCGGGGTACGGTGAACCCCTTTGGCACGTGATCTTGGTGCCCCACTCAGGGTACGCTGAACTTTTTGAGAGGGTGCGCTGACCTACGTTCTGTGCGATAATTTTTGCATGACAACATCGTCGAGACCGTATATAGTGAACACTCCCAATAAAGAGTGATACTCCTATCTATTTTGCTACTGACGGAAGAGACTCTGCTCGGCCACCATGACGCTTATCTGCTTGACGGGACCGTTCCCCATGAGGTCAAATACCGTGATCCTTGCCCCCAGCTCGTTCAGGAACCAATTCTTCATATCGACTACGACGAGGGAGTCAATTTCAGGGAATGTAGTGGCTTATCATTTTCGATATTCGTATCCAGAATCCCTAAATATGGCCAACCTTGAGGGTAATCCATTCAGTGATCATAGAAACAGCCTCCTGTGCCGAGGCTGACTTGAGCGCAGCAGGGCGATCAATTGATCCTTTTGAAGCGTCGTGACCGACCTCTGACCGACCTCTGACGAAGTCCTCCCAAGACCCATTCGAAAGAGATGGCTGAACGTTGGACGTCGAATTGAATGGTGCAGGTCCACGCCTTTGGCAGTAATGGAGTACGGCAATTCGAGGCCTATCATGGGCTGAGAATCACCGCGAGAAAGCAATGGCAACTGCAGATTGCAATAGAAGTCGAGCAAGGCAATGAGTTCTGCTTCTTTGATCTCTATCAAGTGCCCAAATCGCCATACTGAATTTAGAAGAGACTCGTTCTCTGCAACGATACCCTCGCTAACCATCAGACCCAAATCAATGGCAACAGCCTTCTGGCCCTGCGAGATCCGGTAACGGGCGAGGGCATCTTGGAAAGCATTCGCTGCTGCATAATAGGCTTGTGCTCTACCGCCAAAACTGCCATTGATAGAGGATATGAGAACGAGAAAGTCTAGATCCATCGGCATTGCCAAATGAAGATTCCATGAGGCATCCACTTTCGCAGAAATGCTAATTTTCCAGGCTTCATAAGTCATATTATGGAACAGATTATCCTTAAGAATTTGTTAGTATCATGGATCATAGAGTTTTACTGAGAAAGCTAATGGCAGGGGATCATGACTCACTCGCAAGACAATAGTTCCTTGGATGCACCCGCGGATTGGTGGCATGGAACTTGACAGTTCAGCTAAAACTTGCGTCAACTTGGAGAGATTTCCGACATCAACTTGAGGCGTCGCTACTATAGCGCCTTGTTCATTCAATTCATGAATCAGCTTGTATGCTTCAGAGGTCCTGGGCCCCGAGTGAGAAGAATTAGATGGTGAGCTCCTCAGTGACCATCCATCGTGCAAAACGACGACCAAGTCCTCCGAGCCAACCAGTTATCACACAGGTAGAGCTGCTGGAAAACTCATAGCTGGGCTTGGTTGGTGTTGTCACCTGATGTATATTAGAGATTGAGAAGATAAAGTACGGGGATTCTCGTCGTACCTTGATACTCATCCCTTGTTTCATCTCAAGAACACTTTTCCCAATACATTCTGATGGCCGGTCAACTCAGGGGAGGTCGTCAGACGCCACGGCAGAGACCTAGAGAGAGATCATGGGAAAGGAAACGAGCGGGTAGTGAAGTTGTAATGATCATGATCTCCCAGAAGGGAAATCCTATCTAAGGCGGTGGGCGCTGACACCTCTATGTTATCTGCTTAATAAACATCTTTTTTCCTCGTCTTTTTCTTATCCAGTAAGTGTTGCACGCCAAATACACTTCAGTAAACATTTTCACCAGATAATTCTTCATTGGTCGCTTATTTTACCATCTGTGTCCTTCTGTGTGTTTAGAGGCTTGCGAACTAGTTTACATGCACCTCTCCGTGTACCCGGACATGGGGCCATACGTTGTGAAGTGCTTGCACGGCCTTGTTCAACTTAACAGTATGGAACTCTAGCCCTCAAAATCTACGGGCCGGAGAATTCTGTTCCAGGTTTAGTCATGTAAGGGCCACCTTTGGCTGTCATAGCTAAGGTTTTCTCCAAGATTGTGGGAACTTCGGACGAAGCACGGACAGTAGCTCAAGCTCAACAGTATTGTTGGAAGTAGGCACTGTAGATGTTAATGTCACTTCATGACCACAAAACTTCCAACTGATCACTAGTTCCCCCAAATTAATCGGCTGCATATCCATAAACCCTGGTAATCTCAATCGTTGGCCCCACATCATCGCTGTACGGGACGATCTGAGTGTGATAGGAGACAATGGAGGCAACTGTGCCGCATCGTAACATCGACGAAATTGTTGCATCTAGCCCCCAACCTAGCAACGATGATTGCTAGGATCATCTGGCTCTAGCGACGTCTTGTGACTTGCGCTAACTAATCCTGGCCGCCACCTTCATTCGCGACCCCTGGTCTGGCCCTTCTGTGACGTAGAACTTGCTTCAAATCTGAACTGTGTTTGGTCTCCGAGCATTCACGCCATCTGTAGCTCTTTGCCAGATATGCCCTTGATACCCTACAATTGCTCTCCGTCTGCATTTGGATCATTTAATTAGTCTTCCTCTCCTAATTGGATGCAGGCCATTGTCTCGCTGCCCATTTCGCATGCTCTAACAAGCATATCAAAATCCAACATTCATAGGTGAAAGGCGATCTCCCTTGATTACGGCGCAGCGCATGGTTCGCATAGAGGATCAGCATGGCTAGTACTGTAGCTGTGCCTACGCTAAGATCTCCTTCTGGATGCGGCTAAATCGACGGAGTTATTGTAATTAATCGGCAGATCTCATGAAGCACAGTCTTCCACTTGTTTAGCGCCCTCAACCGGGCGCTTAGGGTTTGAGTTCCGGGTGTTCTAGAGTAGGAGGTCCAATCGTCGATGCAGGCAGGGTATTGGATCCTCCAGGTACAAGGATATGGGGCAGTGGGGCGGAATCTGCAAGCCTTAACCTACTTAGTGTAGGCGAACTGTACTTCATTGGCCATGCATAAAATACGGCACAGTCACCCCTCACTTGACGGCTTGGGGAACGGTGACATACAATTTCAAGGAGATGCATTACTTCACCCGGACGATACTACGTCCCGCAGATACCACTATAATGAAGAAAGTGATACGGCGCAGTGAATCGTTATACACCCTCGCATCCCTCCCAGTACTTAGTGTGTTACGGGACTCCAATGTGTCAAGGGCATCATTGCTCGGAATTAGCCCCAATTGTGTTTGCTGAGGGATTCTATGACTCTCTGGGAACCTTTCATTAGAGCAAATCCTCATAATTCATCATTAGTGCCAAATTTGCACTGTATCTTTTGTCCGTAGATTACTTACCTTAATCTCTTCGAAGTTTTCCCCCCGGGGCCGGGGGGGGGTGGGGGAGGGGGAACTACTTTTTAGATCCTCGTCAACTGCAGCTGATCATATCTTTTGTAGCCCACGCGTTGAGTAAAATAACTTAGGGTGTTTCACCATCTCACTATCCCTCCAAGCCATGGTTAATGCTCACGGAAAATGTTCGATACCCGAACTGCGTACTTATATGCTCTATATGGTTAGCCGATAATACTAAGACATCAGTCCAGCCTTTTCTGAACGGGGCGTAGCGCCACGTGGTAATCTCAACTGTGACATGTCCCACTCCTTCCCTCTATGTGTCTTCTAATCGGTGTATTGCGTCAGCGAGCTCAAAATCAAGGCGCGGCACAGGGCAAATATCCTAGTAAGAAAGGTATCATTGGATGCCAAACGCGCTAATGATCCCACAACACCCAACATAACCCGTCTTACCAACAGGCGATCAACTTAGACCCCTGATATTACGAAAACGAAGGTTTCAGGTCCTTCTATAAGAACTATGTACCGCCTGCGCTTATAAATTTCTGCAAGTTCCACTCTCCTTCCACTCTATGACGAGTCATTCCTATCTACCATAGAAGGGAACAATTCTATGCATGGTCCTTGCACAATTTATTCTCCCAACCCGCTACCATGCCAAGAGGAACCAAAAAGTCAGAGTTGGATAGGAAATACTCATATGAAAGCTCCCTTGCTATCAGTTACACTCCTCGAACCCAGCGTGTCAGCAAAGCAAAGAAGGGGAAGCGGGTTCACCAGTGCAAATTTCCTGAGTGCGACAAAGTATATCTTCAGCACTCATATTGTTGACCAGCAATCTAACAGCAATCTAACTATTTTATAGGTCTTCACTCGGGCTGAACACAAGAGGCGACACGAGATGCGCCATAACCTCAAGAAACTCTATCATTGTACTCATGATGGATGTATGGTAGCTTTCGAACATCCTGAAAACTTGATGAGTCACATGGAGAAGCAGTGAGTAATGCTATTAACCACTATCTCTATCTTGTCTAGCTCACAATTTCTACAGTGAGCATGATTCTATGAATAGCCAGTCTAGAGAAGGATCCCCTTGCTTAGTCGCAAGCGAGCCCACCTCCAATATACGATCTGAATCGATGTCTTTGCCTCCTGCCAGTTACCGTAATGGTACTACTAAAGAGGGGAGGAAATCGGCTACGCCGACTATTCCTACCCCCGCGTGGATAAATGATCAAACTTATCACCCTGAAAATGATTCTATACACGAGGCCAGCTTTTCACTAGCTGAGATGTCTACTTCGATGTCAACAGAAGCTTTGCCTACACATGTGGACCAAACGCCTTTTAATTTTGCTGGACAGATACAGGATATCTGCTTTAGTCCAGGAGGCTCTACGATAGTCTCCTCATTTCAAGGCATCAACACAGCTTTGGACTATCAGATGAAATCACAACTGTTAGGACCTCCACAACATTCGGGGCAAATGCCGCTGCCAGAGGTATGTGCGCAGGGAAAAAAATTCTTTACTGAACAATTACTTACTTGGCTATTCTAGGCAATACCGTTTATGTTTCCTGATACGCAATTTGCATATCCTATCCCCCAAGTGCCTTGGATGGTCTAGGATGATCTTGTAATTAATCTCAAGCACCTTAGGGCACTGGAAATATACAGTCGATAAGAGAGTTAAGAATTCTATAGATACTCAGATGTCTATTTACGTACATTCTAGTTATTAGAATCTGATAGCCTATAAGATAATATTAGTTCAACTTGTCCCTTCTAGTCAAATTATCTATTCTGTGTGACCAGGCATGACAGCACTGGGTTTGATAGCACCGCGTTTGAAGCCTGCGTTTGGATACCGTTGTAAATAAGTAGAGAGTCTTCCTCTGTCTCTTCTTCCTTTTCTCAACTTGGATCTCCCGTCGACCATAGCACTCAAATTGAATTCTTTGTTCGCCTTCTTTCTTGACCTTGCACCTGGTCACATTCTGCACCAGGAATAAGAGATCACCTAGGATCTCTCGATTGATACAACTTTCCTGCGGTTTTGATCCTCTATTGACTACCGTGGGCTTCAATTTTCTCATTGTACTTTAAGAGCCTCATCCCTGCAAAATTCATGCGGGCCAGCACACAGCTATATCAGCTTCGAAAATACACAGGCACAAATGCAAGATCTCGTGGGTGTTGTTTTGTACAACCATCTCAGCTGCTACATCTGTGGCAGATTCTATACACTATGCCAGCTAGTGGGTAATGCATGTACAAGCACAGACACCTAGGAAATACACTAGTTATACAGTAAAATTCAATAATAATACCAAAATTCTGAAAATGATAGCGAACTCAGAGCGGCTAGTTGCAAGCAGATCACCCCGAAACGGTTAAGGGCGCCAAGCGGGTAGACGACCGTGCTCAACGGGATCTACCGATTAATTTCAACAATTCCATGGATCTACCCGCTTCTAGTAGGAGATCGTCATATGGGTAGAGTTGTAGTACTAGCCATGATGATCCTCTATGTAAGCCATGCGCTGTGCAGTAACCGCGGGAGATCACCTTTGCCTTTTGGATCTTAGAATGCCCATTTGAGCATGCGATGTAGGCAGCGAGACGATGGCCATATAGCCTTTTAGGAGAGGAAATCAAACCAAATGATCTAAACACAGATATAGAGAAATTGTAGGGCATTAAGGGCATATCTGACAAAGAGCTACAAATGTCGTCATGGGCACAGTTCGGATTTGAAGCAAGGCTTACGTCACAGAAGAGCCAGACCAGGGGTCGCGAATGAAGGTGGCGGCCATGATTAGTTAATGCAAGTCACAAGATGTCGCTTGAGCTAGATGATCGTAGCGATCGACGTTGCTAGGTTGGGGGCTAGATGCAACAATTCCTCAATGGCACGATGCGGCACAGTTGCCTGCTAGCATACTAAGATTGCCTTCGTTTCGTGATTACATAAGGACCAATAATTGCAAGGGAATTGCTAAGGACACCCCCGGGTTCCAGTTGAGCGTGGCCCGAAATTTAGTGCGCGTGGTCCGAAATTTTGTCTTAGTCATCCGTGCGAGTTTCGGGCCACGCTCAAGTATGGGAGCTGAACGTGGCCCGAAATTAGTGCTGATTTATGAAATTTCCTGACTAATAATGCACCCTCGTTACTTTTATATACAATAATATACCAAATTACATCTATTCTGTGTCCAGCCTGAGGCTGTACCTTGAGCACGTGATATGATTTCTATTTCTGTAGATAGTTCTCTTTGTTTCTCCCTCTTCTTTCCCTTCCCTATCTTCGATGTCCCGTCGACTACTATACCTAATATGACTTCCTAACGTCTACTGGATTTCTCCTTAGTAGACGCCTGGTCATAGCTACTGACCCTAAGCTCTAGAAATCGTAGCCATCGTATAAGTTTATACTTTGACTATAAGAAAAATTTGCTTATAATATATAGCGTGGCCGCGACCCTCCCCCTAACCCTATGCCGTTCCTAAGCCTAGCCGCGTAGTAGAATAATATAGATAGTGATATCGATGAGGATGATAATAAAGACTACTTCGATAGAGGGGATAAGGAGGAGGAGGCGGAGGAGGAGGAGGAAAATAATAAGGATGAGGGCGATATAGAGGAGGATGTATTTAAGCCCTTAGCTGCTTAAGTAGGAGGAGTGTTTTTTTTTATATTTCGATCTAGAGGATGCTTTTTGTAATTTGTGGATATGCCGCTAGTATTATACAATACTTTAATAAAAATGTTTAGGTCATATAAAAGACTTATTTATATGATACGTAACATATGGTAAGTATATTAAAAAAAGAAATTCTGCTTTCTATTGATTTAAGCTCTATCCCCTTCACCGTCCGCGCCAGCACAATTAGCGTCAAAATTTAGCGTATACTGCTAGTGTACTAATGTCGCGCTCTCATTGGATAGTCACGTCAGATTTCAGTAAGTAGGATTACTAGTGTAACTATTCTTCAATTTGAACTATGAAAATCCCAACATTGCCCTTTCACACATAGGGCTACATTGCACTGTAAACACCCAGATCTTGATCGTGTGGCTTGTCCACCCTTCATCCCACTAACCTTTCTCTTGTAGACACACTGTACACAAGCTCGCTGCCCAACTAGCTGAAATCGATAGTGATTAGGCCCTATAGAGGGCTTTAGCTTTGGCACTTCATTTGTAATTGCAAAGCTAAAGAGCTCTTGATATAGCTTCTTTCGAAAATCTAGCTGATTGGGCCTAGATTCCTGACGTTGTTGCTTATGAATTGATTGAATTCTAAAAGCATTAACGATGGCAGCGTCTAGGAAGAAGTAAAGAAGTGGAAACCAATTGCGGACAGCCCTACGATGAGTCTCATAGGAAGCCCTATATTGATTTGCAATATCTACCCCACCCATATAATGATTGTAGTCATTAATGGCAGTAGGAATTGCTAAATCCTTCTCAACTTCGTCCCCAAAAGGGGCACGTGCAATAGTGGCATTTGTAGACGTGATTGCGGGCCTCTTTCGCTTTGTAGAAATAAAGGCATCTGGCGAATGGATAGTTGATAGTAGTAATACTATATTATTATCCTGCCAAGCGAGACAGAGGATGCCCTGAGCTTCAGAAGCAAATAATGTACCCCATGGGATAGATTTGAAATGCTCTTTTAGCTCAATAAGTTGATTTGGTATCCCACTCCTTGGGCGAGCTGTACCACAAGCCCCACAATTGAGAGCGCGGAGTTCTTTAAAAAGGGCAACTGAATTAAAATAGTTGTCCATATAGACAACATAGGGGACTGAATCGATAGATGAATTGATGACTGAATCGATGGCTGAATTGATAGCTGAATTAATAGCTGGATCAACGGCTGGATCAATGGCTGGATCAATGGCTGGATCAATGGCTGGATCAATGGCTGGATCAATGGCTGGATCAATGGCTGGATCAATGGCTGGATCGATGGCTGAATTGATGGCTGAATCGATGGCTGAATTAGCTAAATCGATAGTTGAATTGATGGCCGAATCAGCCGAATCGATAGTTGAATTGATGGCTGAATTAATAGCTGAATCGATAGCTGAATTGATGGCTGAATCGATAGCTGAATCCCTAAGTCTAGGCAGCTTTGTAATCATATTCAATACCATAGACGCTGTAGGGCTAAGGCCAGGGAATCGAAACATCTCCATAATACCCCAGAGGCGACTAGTCCAGGTAAATGTCCAAATATAGCCATGCTCTGCCAGTGCAAAGATTTTGTATCCCTGGGGAATAGGCTTATTAGGCATTTTGATTGTATGCTTCGTACGATTAAAGCAACGAATCATAGTCTCATCAATAGAAATATTTGAACCTGGATAGTAGTAATTTCGAGCTGCTCTTTCAAATTCAGAAGCTAGAGGCTCTACTTTATACCACCATTGCTTAGTCGCCTTTTGGTCATCCTCTGTACCTAGCCTAGATATATGTAAGAAGCGTTTAATCTGTTCAAATCGCTTCTGAGCCATATAGCGTCTAGGAAGGTGTAGAGGTCCATTATCCTCATCTTGGCTCCAATAGTCATCAAACGTCGGGGATTGATGAATGCCCATATAGATAAGGATCCCAAAAAAGACCTATATTCTATTAGTATTAATAGACTAGATATTGATAGACCAGACTAGGTATTAATAGACTAGCCTTGATTTCTAAAGGGGTGGTATCCTTCCATGCGCGGCAGGTAGGCGATTGATGTTCAGATTGTTTTTGCTGCGCATATTCGTTGGTAGATTGGGCAATATATTCGAACATTTCTTCGCTTATAAAGAGAGAGAATAGCGCATATGGGCTATCAATATTCAGACTACTTGGGAGCTGTAGTCGTGGGGCCTCAAAGCTAGGATATAGAGGTTGAAGTCGAGCATTAAGCGCCTCTTGGGAGGGTAGTTCAGCAATAATTTCATTAAGCTTCCGCTTAGTGCCTAATAAATCTCTAGAATTAGTATAATACTAGCCCCTAAGCCTAATAATATAAGGTAAATACCTTTTGCCATACTGAATTTAAGGATTGTAGAACTAAAGGTGAGAGTAAAGTGAGAGTAGGGAGTAGTTTCAAAGAGAAACTAATTAACTACGCGTAGTTAGAATACTACGCGTTGATAACTAAGCAAAGTAGTGGAGCCCTTCTAGCTAATGAGAGCTCATAAATTTTAGTATTATGTCTAATTGGTTAGAAAAATACACTAATTGAAACCACGCTAATTGTGCTGGCGCGGACGGTGAAGGGGATAGATCGATCGGGGGCCAATCACCGACCGATTCCGCCGACCGCCTGCCGGTCCAGGCGATCCCGGCAGAACCCCGAGGCCCCCCCCCTGGCGCACCGACGTTTTTTGTTGCGGTCGCCCGACCGTTCCCGCGGGACTTCGCCTCGAGGGTCCTTTGAGGCATTATGGATCAGACAAACAAGAGAATAGGATCCCCACGCCGTGGAGAGGCTACACAATTATCGAATATGTCGCCTGATGATGAGCACGCACCTACTCCATGCCTTGAGCAACTCGAATCCAAATAGTCATCGGCTGCAAATATGTTTTCTACAAGAGTGTACAATCTTGACACAAACAGCATCCAAAAGATCAGGGATCTTGGACATCTGCCATTGTGCTGCACCCACTCACGATGACAGCCACGGAAAACACGGATCCAACCTCAGAAACTGGCTCTCTCCTTCGTCTAGATCTGCCGCAAGACCGTAGCCGCGCACCACGGTTCTCTGGTGCCCAAACCAAACGTCAGATGCCCTGTAACATGCCCCTTTTAATCCCAAGTCCTTCAACGAAAGCGAAACCTTTTGTGTTCCGTTCAGCATACTGTTGTATCCAGCAGCACCTGCAAGGTTCGGTCCAAGGTTGGTTAGCAGCGCATACGCACGCCCAAACTCATCTGGGCCTGCAATCCAGCCCTGGAGCTGTTTGGCCAGGTTATCCCCAGTTCCCGGATTTCGGGGCTGCATCGGGTGGCGACTACAGAAATCGGATGCCTCGATCGACTCGCGAGATGTGAAAAGCTTACGTCCCAGATCATCCAGGTTTGTCATGTCGGCACCCGTAATGAGGTTAGCGGCCGCGCCAATCCAGTGGCTCATGACGGTAATACGCTGCTCATTCGAGACTCCGGAGATCTGAGGATCGTTGCCAATGTACAAGTTATCCATGTCCGGGTACATTGTCAGCGGTTGATCCTTGTCAACTTGTAACGAGATATACTGCCGATAGTTCTCAATTTCGCGTTGCACCGGCCACCACTGGAGCAGCGTGTCGGTGCCGGAAAAGTTGATGTCCTGGTCTGTTCGTAGTGTCTCTGCGGTTGACCTCCAGATATCATAGTATGTGTCGTTTCGACAGAGCTTCCAAGACAGGTCCAGACGTATCTTGCGGCCACTGTTCTGGATGGCCCGATGGAATGCCACAGCGGCACCGCTATTGTTCGCGGGCAAAGTGGCACCGTTCTGGATAGATCCGGGTGTTATAAAATCCAACTTGATCATATCTACACCCCAGGAAGCCCATAGGTCCAACAAAGAGTCATGCCATATTTGCGTGGCCGGGTTTGAATAATCGAAATCGCAATACGGGTTTGGCGGCACTCCGTCGTTGTTCTCGTTCATAATGTCGCCCAAGGTAAGATTTGTTCCCATGACCGTCTTATTGATAGAGGTGCATGGCGCGCCAGGGATAACGTAGATGCCCATTTGCAGCCCTTTGCTGTGCAGGAAGCGGCCAAGCTTCGGGAGGTCAAATGCACTGTGGTTGTAGGTGATACGGCCAAAATCGTCCGTGTCAGCGACGCTCCAGCCGGCATCTAGGCTGCATAAGTTGTATCCGGCCTCGACGAATGGGCGTTCAGCCAGAACGCTGCACTGTGACATCGTGAACTCCTGGTTGAATCCCTTATAGCTAGGCGTCGTTGCCGGATTGGCCTCAATGCCCCAGCTGTTCCAGCCTCGTGCAGCACGGTGGAAGCCATTAGGAGTCTGTGCGGTCCTGAGAACCTTCAGCTCACCGCCGCCGTTGCTGGGCGCCACGGGATAGCATCCGTCCAAGTTGGTGTCATTGGGGTCTTGGTCAGGAACACCAGCAAGAGTGAGCCCCGCAAGAGCAGGCAGCAGCAAGCCGTGCCACATGTTGTGTTATCTTGTTGTACTGTTTGGGGGCCCTGACAGGTTTGATGTCCGCCACGGACCACACCTTAGGCCGGAAACCTTGCTCTCTTATGTAGTTGCACTGCATGCTCCGGCAGTATCGTCTTGAGTGCTGAGTCCTGGGTAGTTCCGCTCCTGTGAGGTGATATTTTCCTCTTCGAGCAAATGATTCCGCTAGCTTCGAACGAAATATACGACGGCTTATATTCCAACTGGGCATTTGCCAAGGCTTTGCCCGAACAGGCATACCGCAGATCGAAACGGAGATGGGGCTACTCTCTGTGAAACATGGCAGTTCAACGCGCATTTACGCAAGACCCTGGAGAATATGCTGCGTCGAGCTCGGATCGAGTTCCCATTCTGGGGATTCGACCCCAGGTTTGCGGAACATGCCAGAACGCTATTTTAGCACATGTACGAGTTAGGTAGGTTCGTGCGACCTTGGCTACGATTTACATCCTTTACTTTGTTAGCTTACCTCATGACCTGAGAGGTGGATGGATGCCCGATTAATTTCGCAGGTGTGCAAATTAATTCAAGTTGTGTAGCTCCCATTTCCAAGTCATGTATCAAGAGCGGTCTACTACAATGGCGAGTTCTTCAGGCGAACTTATAGAGACTGTGTGCATACATCTGGTAAGAGTCTCGGAACAAGAACTGCGCCAGTCAGTGGATACCAAAACTGTCTCTGCGTATTGCGCTAAATAAACGGCGTGCATCACAAAGTCGCGTTCGCATACCCGCAGTTTCTCCATTTCGGTTGCTGAATTTTTCAATAACTGACTCGACGTTGTCTAATACTGTCTAACTGCGAACTAAAATATTTGATAGCGCTCTACGCGGAGTCCTGACAGCAGACGTCTCTATGCAGAGCTGGGGCGTCGGCAGTTCCGGTGGTCGAGACTTTGGACCTCCTCAGACAACAAATTTCAGCCCCGCCGATCCCAATGTCGGGGAAATATATTTTCACATTCTATCCAAGCGACCGATGCTTAGTATTGGACAGCGGTGTATGGATACCAGAGGCCTTCTACGGAGTTACTTCGTAGTCTGGGCAAATAGTACAATTCCATGCTGGCAGATGCTCAGCCCGCTTCACCCACCCTGCTCCACACAGCCCCACAACTCATAGCGCGATGCGCGCGGGGAAGAGCACGCGGAGAATTTCAAGTGACGGAATCTGACAGAAGCCGCCGGTTTGTGGCGAACCGGAAGAAACTTGTTTAAAAAAGGCAGCTCGCCCCGACTGTGGTAGACGAAGCGCTCAGCCGCCTCCAGCTCGTGACAGTCACATCAGGGGCTTCAGTATCTGGAAGCTCGCTCCATCGGAGCCGCTCTCGACGCATTATCGCACAGCTTTTACGGCATCGGCACTTCGCTGGGCTTTTTGATTTGTCTTTGACCCCAGGATTTGCGTAACAGATAACGACCAATATGCGGCATTTTCCCATTCGCCGACGGTGAGTTGGTGAGTCCCCTGGCCCAGCAGCATGGAACATGTGCGTCTGACTCTCTCACTCGAAAACAGCACGGCATGTCGGCGCTGCAATAAAAATGTAGGCTTGTAGCACCTTTGTGTGCTTGCTGTGCTCGCCAAGCAACACTCTGGCTGATATCTTCTGTCCTAGGCGATAGACGGCTTCCTCGCTGTGGACGGTGTGTCCGGGGTGGGCGTAACTGCGTGCGCAAGCCGCCCCGCTTATCCATCACTCCACGAGAAGCTCAGAGGATCTCCAGGCAGAAGATCCGTCCACTACGTCAGTTTCGGCCAAAACCCAGACTACTACGCTGAGTGGTGTAATGGAAAGTTCCACTGTAAAGCGACACAAGCTATCAAAGTTCTCGTCCACCAGTGCCGCCAGGAGGGTGACATAGACCAGCTTGCTCTTGGGATGGAAAACACGTGCGTGGTGGTCAAAGGCAGCGAGCTGGGAAAATCGAAAGCCAAGTGGTATCTTGGCGAGCATTATGAGACACTGGATCGGGTGCTCGAGAAAAACCATCGCGGTATTGTTGTAAGGTATCCTTCATCCTCACCATTGCTGGGCAATTTTAACTCAGGTGGGCGGTCTCTAGGCGATTTCCTCAATCTGAAGGCTTGGGATGAGTACATCATGATAAGAGAGAGCTCTACACTGGGGTGGTCTTGCGAAGCTTCCAGAAGCTGGGCAGCCTATCAGATGACAAGATTCGTGCACTGGAAGCATGGAGAACGCAGCATGGGATCGCTTAAGGATGGCAGCGGGGTCACATTGCTCTTCACTTTGCAGAGCAAGTTTGACTGCTCGAGCGGCATGGGGTAAATGCAACTTATACCCTGTTTTGTGCTACTCTCCTCCATTTCGTGAGGGGTAGACGGTCCTACTCTGGGGCTAAGTCTGGGGTCGGCGTTATTTTGAATCGGACATGCGTGCTCGAAGCTCAATGGACCCCTGGCATTACCATTTGGGCAGTGATCGTCAGGATTATACCGAAAGCTTTCCTTAGAAACGCCTTGTACTACGGTAGGATGGATAGGAAACTGGCCAGGACAGATCTGGTATCAACAGCGGACTCCAGTATCTTAGGGTCGGGGATAAAAAGTTCTGGTCTTGGCGCTCTTACACGGACCGGCCCCACCAGCCTGATCAGGCAATTCAGAGCGTCTATGCTGCTTCTACACCATCTCTGTCATCATCAAAAAATGCAATGCGCCGCAGCGAGGGCCGTTAAGCCAGCTTCAACAGTATAGCCTGATGTTTGTAATCGGGCAGCCAGTCCCCCGCTTACTTCTTGGCGTGTTATGGTGCATATAAGGGCCTATGGGCAGGGAAACTCTTCAACTCGAGGTATGCCTTCGTCGATTAGAGAATCAAGTGCGGCCATTGTATGAAAGTGTGATTATGTATCGCCTCCTCCCAAGTCTTGTCCTGGCCGGCTTGGCCGGGGCACAGCACATCACCAACCTCAGTGATGTCCAGTGGACTCTCAGCAATGGTGTCAATGTAACCATACCTGGTAACCTGCCGTCGCAGGCGCATCTTGACCTCTTTGATGCGGGCATTATCGGCGACCCGCTGTACGGATTCAATGAGTGGAACCAATACTGGGTGGAGAGGTCAAATTGGACGTACACCTCTAAGCCAATCTCAGGCTTGTAAGCTGCCTTTCACCAAGATGAACGCCCCGTGAGAGCCCAAGCCTAATTAAGAGCAGAGAACAAGGCCATGGACTCGAGTCGTGGCTTGTCTTCGAAGGATTAGATACCTTCTGTGAAATCAAGCTCTGCAACCATACCGTCGCCAACGTCGCAAATCAGTTCCGCAAGTACACGTTTGAGGTCACGGACATTCTGCCGAAATGCTCTGGCGACCCAGTTCTCAGCCTGAATTTTGGCTCCGCTCCAGCGATCGTCCTCGAAATTGCAGCGACAAGGGGACCTGGTAAGCCTTGCTGCCATGACTATGCCATTGATGCGCTTCTGACGGTTTCTATGCAGCCTACGTCAATCAAGCAAACGGCTACGATGGTCAAGAATTTCAAGGTCGTGTCTACATGAGAAAGGAAGAAAATGACCTAGGTTGGGACTGGAGCCCGCAGTTTGCTCCCGCTGGTCCGTGGCGTCCAGCGTATGTCGTTCAGAGAGCTAGAAAAGACCCGGTGTTTATTACGAACACCGCAATCGACATCTTCCGCCAGGGTCAGATGCCAAACTTGCCTCCGGATCAGTCGAAGCCGTTTGTATTCAATGCCAGCATTGATTTCTTCGGCACGTTGCCACACGGCGCAGAGATGCACCTGAAACTAGTTGACAGCACCGGAAAGACGGTAAAGGAGACTAAGCTTAGCGACGTCTACCAGTCTAGCGAGACTATTACCGGACATACCATCATCAACGAAGACGTGGACCTTTGGTGGCCATCCGGCTATGGTGCTCAGAGCCTCTATATGGCGACCGTTTCTGTGACTAGCCCTGAGTTCGACAAGCCCGCCGTTGTCACCAAACGGGTTGGATTCCGGACAATTGTGCTCAACCTAGAGCCCATCAGTGAGGAGCAGACAGCTGCTGGCGTCGGCCCGGGGGCCAACTGGAACTTCCAGATCAACGGTCACGAGATATATGCCAAGGGCTCCAACTTCATCCCCCCGGATGTCTTCTGGGCTCGCGTCAACGAAACGAAAGTCAGGCAACTCCTTGAGTTAGCCGTCGCTGGGCGCCAGAATACGCTCCGTGTATGGTCTTCAGGGGCCTATCTCCCAGATTGGGCCTACGACATGGCTGACGAGATGGGTCTCTTACTCTGGTCAGAGTTCCAGTTTTCTGTGGCATACTTTCCTACCCTGCCAGATTTTTTGGCGGAATACGAAGCCGAAGTCTATTATAACTCCCGCCGGGTCAACCATCACCCCAGTCTGGCCCTATGGGCAGGTGGCAATGAGCTTGAGTATTACATTGTGCTATACTACTTGGACGCAACCAACCCTATTTTGGCAGATTATGAGAAAATCTTCCAGGAGGTTATTATCAAGTGTGTGTATGCCAACACGCACTCCATCAGCTATATCCCTTCATCCACCTACCATGGCTACCTGTCACTCGATTTTAACTCTACCCGCCCTCAGGTCTCGCGGTACCTTAATACGTCAGGACCGGACGCACTATACTACGACACCGACTTCTACAACTACGATGGGTCTCAGGCCTTCAACTATAGCTCCTATCCGGTGGGCCGCTTCGCCGATGAGTTCGGGTTTCCATCAATGCCTTCGGTGGAGTCATGGAGAGACACGATCCCTGAGAGTGCATTTTCCCTGGACTCAACTTACGTCCGTCACCACAATCGCCATCTGGGGTCTGGCGACACGTTCATGGAACAGTCAGCGGCAGGTATCGAACAGATAACGGACGCTGTCAAGTACTGGTATCCACTGCCAAATATGAAGGACCAGGTGGCCAACTTCACTGCCTGGATATATACGACGCAGGTCTTCCAGGCTGATTATTACGCTTCTCAGATGGCATTCTACCGGCGCGGATCGGGGCTGCCAAACCGACAACTTGGTTCCCTCTACTGGCAACTCAATGACGTTTGGGTTGGGTCAACCTGGGCGAGCATCGAGCACAGCCTGCGCCAGAAGGTGGTCTATTATGCAGCCAAGGACATCTTCAGTCCGGTCATTGTTCGTCCGTTCTATGACGTGGATACTGACACCCTGGACGTCTGGGTCGTCTCAGACTTGTGGGATAAGGCTTCCGGAGAAGTGACTCTCAAATGGATGGACTGGAGGGGCAAAACTCTGAACCTCGACCCGCCCGCTGGTGTTGACTCAGGGTACGGTGGCTCTCTCAGGTTGCCTTTTGATGTTATGCCCATCAATGCCACTCGCGTAGCCACATATCCCGATGTCTCCGGCCTCTTCTCTAACAGCACACCGGCATCAAATGCCCTGTTGTCGCTCTCTGTCAAGGCTGGAGATCAGATTCACTCAAGCTACTTCCACCTAGAGAGCCTGAACGCAAGTACCATCCACGATCCTGGTCTGACACTGACGGTGGAGACGGGGTCCGCTGGACACGGTCATGGCGTCCAGTTCAAGGTGACCGCAACCAAGGCAGTGGCAGCATGGGTGTGGCTAGATTACCCTTCGACGGTCAGGGGTTATTTTGACCAGAACGGTTTTTGGCTGGACAAAGACGAGAGCCGCACAGTGGAGTTCACAGTATGGAACGACTTCACAGGGACGGGTGCGTGGGTGCGCGATGTAACGGTGCGGTCGATCTGGAACAATACTCTGAATGGATGAATGAAGAACCAACCAGAGAATAGAATAACGTCAGAGGAAATGAAGAATGAAAGGGCCAACTCGTAGAAGTTCTACTCTCTATTGTCAATGCCACCGGACGGTTCGCTCAGCCTGGTAGAGCTGTTCCTGATACGATATCGGGAATATTATCAGGAGACTAAAATCCATGATGATAATTATCGCCCGATATATCGACTATTCGCCGATATTTCACTACCCGACGTCTACCCTCCGGATCAACTATGTGGCTAGCCGATGCGAAGGCAAGGCCTTGAAGCATATTGGCCCTCGCCTACGTAAGGACGTCCCGCTTTCGTACGATGATGAGACCGACCTCCTCGATGACTTATAGGAGATTTTCTCGGACCCAAACCGCCGTGCGAAGGCCCGAATTGAATATACATAGCTAAAGATGAAGCCGAAGGACAGCTTCGATGACTTCCTGATCGAATATAGACTGGCGTGCCTTGACGGTGGGGCCGGTGAATCAATCGAAGAGTGTAGGTGGTGGCACTAGTTTCGAGACGTACTATAAGTTAATGGTGATAGTAAACCTGCCGCCTCGGGTAGCGATTAGCTCTAGGATCACGGGGCAAGCCGCTCACTATGCACTCTGAGCTGGCCCTAAGCGAGCTCTGAACGATCTCTAAGCGGGACCTGAGCTGCTACAACCTAAGCGCCACCCCATTGCTTAACCCCTTCCGTTCTTATCGTGCCTCCGGTCCTTCTCCTGCTCTCCGATACTAACCGCTCTACTGCCTATTGATGTTCCTAGAAGTATAGGCCAAGATGACGTTTTCCCATGTCGCTAGTAACTTTCACCTACTTCGAACTTCTAGTGACAAAACTTGATTCTCTTAAATCTACCTCAGAAATTAACAAACCCTCATCTTTATGATAAAAAGTATACTATATTCTACGCTAGTACAAATTTGGAAGAAGGGGAGAGGTCTAAGCAAAGCGACCCTTATATACACATGAGCCCTCACAGCCACATGGTCACAAGACTAGGTTTTCCACCGTATGGGACGACCAGAGAGTACACAGGCAAAAATATGACTAAATTCTACGCTAGAACAGATTTGTATGGAGAGGATGTGCAAGTAGAGCGAACCTAGTAATTATGTGTGGCTTCTTCCAAAAGCATTCCATTCCACTAGGCGTCCCACTAGGCGCTCATCGGATGGGGATTCTTGATAAACGGCTGACAAATAACTCCTAAACAGATTCAGCCTCTTCCATCTCAGCTCCTGTACTTAGCGATGGCCTGGCGAGTGGACCTGCTCCACTAGGCTCCTCCTCTTCACCCAAGAGTCTGGGGAAGAACCTGCTTAGCAGGGACTTCATATATGGTAAACACACACAGAGAGTTCCGACGTTTGCTTCAACAAGTCTATAAAGCAAGAAAGCTTTCATTAGCAACGAAGATAAAAAAACAGAAGAAACAAAGACAGAAACCTAGAAGAATCGCATCTTTCTCACCCGTAAATAGCGGCTCGCACAAAGGTCCTTGTAGGGTCAGTTAGGCCGAGACTTCTGTAAGTCTCTACCTGACGTAAGATACTGATAATGCAGACACTCAGGAGAAATTAGTATTAAAGGATTCTTAGTTAAGTCCAGGAAGATGTTATACTCACAAGGAACTTGTCATGAGGATAAAAGCAATTAAAACCTTCTGTCGCATAGGAATCAGCAGTCCCCACAAAATAAAAATTGGCAAAGAAAGCAGTGAAAAGTCTGTAACGATATTAAAATAACCATCAACAATAGCAATAATTTGAATTGAAATACAAGAGCCATAGGTAACTGTAATGTCCCATGCTTTGCGAAGAGGATGGCAGCGAAAGATAATCAGGATAACTGAAACCAGGGAATATGCAGTGATAAAGAACATTAATGAATAGATAGCGAAATGAAGTTCTTTGAAGCGTGAGAGTCGGATAAAGAGAATGCAGATAGACAACTTAATAAAACATAACGACATGAAATAAAGGACTGCATAGGCAAGAGCTGACTATATTAGTCAATTCAATTAGCTATCAACTTCATTCTCTTGATTAGCGCTCTATTAAAATTGAGAAGCTCACCTGAAGAAAGCTAGGATTAAAATTTGAAAAGGCCACATCCCAGGCATACCGACCAAGACCACTATGGTAAACATCTGGTCACCAAGAATCAGCTGCGTTGATATCGTCGCATCTCAGATCCAGAGATTTACACGGATAAGACAGGAAGGTTAGACCTGTTGCAAAGAGCTAGTAGACGTCAATATACTGTCGAAATGGATATATTGATAGTCGACTCATATCTTACCCATCCAACAATAAGGAACCCTGGATCGAAAAGTTAGTAATTGGTAGTTGAGAATAGAGTTGAAAATAACATACAGTCTTCAAGTTTCCATATGCAGGTGATTTTCAGCTTGACAAAAGCTCGCAACATAACGGAAACTGAGGCCAATCCCCATGTAATCATTGCAACAACAATAACCTTCCATCCTGTCGATGGAGGATTGTCGAAGTTTGGTGTTACGCCTGGTGGAGGAGGAATTAAGCCAATTTCGTTAGATTGTTCCATACATGAAAAAGTCACATGTTCGTGATAAGGAACTGCATTGGTATGTAACAAATGAGAGCAACCTTTAAAGGATCTAGGTAGCTAGGTTTATATACCAAGAATTATCAAATATCCTGTTTTGTTGGGCCTATTGAAGTCATTACATTGAGTTTCCTAGATTATGATTGGCTAACGTAATCAACCACCGAGTGACGAATACCACCGAGTGACGAATTTCGCGTCCATCTCCTACAATCATTTCCTTGACGCGTTATTTTTCACCACCACTATACAAAATGCCTCTATCTCAAGAAAATCGCATTCAGATGGCTATTTCTGCATTCAAAAATAAAAAAATCAAATCAAAATTAAAGGCTGCTGAGATATTTAGTGTGCCTGAAGCTACGCTTCGCCGTCGACTCAACGGTAGGAAATCACGCGCAGAAACACGCGCCAACAGTCATAAATTAAACCCTCTTGAAGAAGAAGTCCTTGCGAAGAGGCTGCTAGATGCAGATAAGCGAGGATTTTCAATTCGGCCAGAGTTTCTACGGGGAATGGCGCAGATCCTGCTTCGCGAGCGCACAGGAGATCCTACTACGACCCTTGGTGTCAACTGGGCATATAAGTTTATCAAACGGCATCCAGCACTGCGCACACGATACAATCGGCGGATCACGTACCAGCGTGCAAAGCAAGAGGATCCAAAGATTATTAAACAATGGTTTGCGACCGTACGCGAGGCTATTCAAGAACATGGTATCCACGAGGACGATATCTGGAACTTTGATGAAACTGGCTTCGCAATGGGACTTTGTTCAACCTCTAAGGTTATTACTGCAGTCGATCGCAGTGAAAGGCCCCGTAGGGTTATTCAGGGGAATCGCGAATGGGTCACAATTATTGAATGTGTGAGCTCAAAGGGGATATCTATACCCCCATGGATCATCTTGAAAGCAGGATCTCAACACGCTGCTTGGTATCAAGAACCTGCTCTCTTCAATAAGGGCTATGCTATCGCAAGAAGTCAGAATGGCTGGACAACAGATGAAATTGGCCTCCGCTGGCTAAAAGAGATGTTTGAACCACATTCTAAAACCTATTCAACTGGTGCAAAGCGGTTGCTTATTCTTGATGGTCATAGTAGTCATCTAACTGCAGATTTTGATGCATTCTGTGAAGAGAATGCTATTATCTGTCTTTGCATGCCTCCTCATACCTCTCATCTTTTACAACCACTTGATGTTGGTGTTTTTGGTCCGCTAAAGCGCGCATATGGAAAACTAGTAGAAGAGATGATGGTTGCCGGCAACAACCATATCGACAAGGAGGATTTCTTGTCTCTCTATCCACCTGCTCGCGAAAAGGTGTTTACTAGGGAGAATATACGCAGTGGTTTTGCAGGTGCAGGACTTAACCCGCTAGATCAAGATCGGGTTCTTGAAAAGGTAACTTTTCAACTTCGGACACCAACACCACCTCTTGTTGAAGTTGAAGGCTCAGTCTCCTCTGCTTTTCAAACACCTCAGAATCCTCGCCAACTCGATCACAAGGTACGCAGTCTACAGAGAAGCCTTCGAAAACGAATGCTTTCTAGTAGTCCAGTATCTCATATTCAACATCTTGAAAAAGCTGCACAGATGGCAATGAATATGAACCTTATTCTTCGACAAGAAATCAAGGTTCTACAAGGTGAGAATAAGCGGAAAATGCAAAAGAGGGCAAGGAAGCGTGGTAATCTTGGTGATGATCTTGTTTTATTTGTACAGGAAGGTCAGAATCGAGTGCAACAGCTTGATACACAGCTTAATGAGCCGGCCGCTGAGACGACGCCAAGGCCTCGCCAGCGAGCTCCACGACGCTGTAGTGGATGCGGGACTACTGGTCATACTATAAGAAATTGTCCTAGTAAATAGCTATTGTTTTATCTTTTTATATGGTCTGATTTAATACATTTGTGGTTGAAAAGCTTGAAATTTAACGGTACGCGCGACGAAATTCGTCACTCGGTGGTATTCGTCACTCGGTGGTTGATTACGTTAATAGATTAACATCTAATGTAATTTCCGTTAGAACCACCTAGGCCTCGCCAAAAAGTGGGTACTTACAGTGGCACTGCAAAAGTCTGTGACCCCAAAGTACCTTCCTTTACCGCCTCCTTATACGGGACATACCGCCCATAAATAGTAGATTTTGAGTGGTGCGGGCGATTATTGTCGGCAGAATATTAGCGCGATACTTTGGGGAGTCACAGACTTTTGCGGTGCCACTGTAACCCCTATCCCGGTAACATGAAATGCCCTGTGTGATGGAAACTCTCACTAGGTACCTGCACATTCGAGCACCGTCACTCCCAATCCACATATCGAATATTGCCTGAGAGCAGCAGAAACAAGAATTATTTAACTTCTTATTCAATAGCTCTTTTTCAAACACAGATTACGAAATGTTAAAGTGGCGGATTACAGGGCTACACGCATCACTAAAAAATCCGCTGTTTACTACTATGATGCCAAGATCATCCACAAGAACATCTGAAATGGATAGGAAAGACAATGTTGCATCATTTCACCTACCCAGTTATCTAGATTGATTCTTTATATCATCATAAGTATGTTACCTGAGAATATACCAATTTTGGTGGAATTCTTGGCAGCAGAAAGGTACATAGAACACAACTACTGATAAGGCGAATACACAGGGAGGGAACGTTCATGTAACTTGATGTATGAGAAACACTAGCGCCGCTAAACGAAACAGCCACCCCACAATCATGTTCGCAAGTAGGAGATGGCCTGCTTTAAGGAAACTGTCGAATCCAGGTGGAGAATTGATCCGCCACAAATTACCCAACTAGTAATATCATGACCGCAAGATAGAAGAAGTCTGACATTCTAAGGATACACTGGCTATCTCTTTAATAGTGCACAATGCATAGTAAGCGATATAAGCACATAATAACAAAAATGTGAAAATACAAAAGCAGTTTAGTGCTGACAAACTTTTATGCATGGATCCACCACGCTAGCATCTCGACAGAAACATTACTCAAGTAAAAGTACTTCGGGATCGCATCAAACTATGAGAGGGTATACAGTGCTGCAGAAAAAGTCACTAAGTATAGATGTTATATCTCCATGTGTGGTGGTCCAATCATCTTCTCTCGTGCTTCCAACGCCCGTCGATGCATTGCTTCCGCCTCTTTATATTCCCTTGCCTATAGAGCACATTGCCAAGGTGACTGACACTGGTGAGCGTGTCGGGATGCTCGCGTCTAAGCACCTTCTCTCGTGCGTCCAACGCCCATCGCTACATCGCTTCCGCCTCTTTAAGTGTTCCTCAAAGCAGTAAATACCATCCGCAGTTGGAGGAAATCGTAGCCACGTGCAGTCGATCTTCTTTGTGCTCATTAGATATCGCCCTCATCACCTCTTTCGCATGCGGAAGCAGCCTTTGGCATTCACTCCAGCTCTCGTACTATCCATCAGGAAACATCTGTGCCATGATGGCTCGCGGCTTCTCTCGCCATTGTGCCAGCTCGATGTGGATCTCTAGCCATGTCCGGACCGATAACTGTACGAGGCTGTGCATATCAAATGACGCTGTTTCAATTTCAAACCAAACAAGAGAATAACTGATCAATGGTGCCACGGCATCTTCAAACTAGAGCCTATACCTTAGTAGCAAAATAATCCGACTCCGGTGGAATCGGAACACGCTCCCCTTAGTCCCAACCGCTCCGTAGTGCGTGCCCCTGGCGTTGGCGCCCCGTGGCCGTAGGAGCAGTAGTAGTAGTAGTAGTAGTAGTAGTAGTAGTAGTAGTAGTAGTAGTAGTAGTAGTAGTAGTAGTAGTAAAAGCAGTAAACATGCGCCGCGCGCCATTTGTCTACCACGCGCGCACCCCCTCCTAATATAGCATCACCTCATACACATCACATAGACATTATACTATGAACTACTACCACAACGTGCGCCACCCCCAATGCCTACCATGTACGAACGACGAACGACCGACTACCGCAAGCTAGTTATGGATCTCTTTACCAACAACCCGACCTACCACGTTTAGATCTGCCTCCTATGCCGGATCGCCGTTCGGCCGTCGTAGCTCGTAGGCCATCTAGCCACACGCCGGCCAATTAGTAGTTGGGTGGGTGACCACCAGCGAATCCTAGCTGTTGCATATATACTTCTTTTTTCTCAACTGCTATCGTAAGTGTTTTAGTTTCAATTATTTTGTTGTCAAAATGACCATGGTCCGCGATTTTCTAGTATAGGACCGACAATCGGCGATGCAAACCAACCTGGCACAATAGAAGTCCGGGGAGCCAGAACATCGAGCCGAATTCCCCCAGTCCATCCATTTTAGTGGTCAAAGAAGTAGGGAATAGAGTTTCTTTGTGCACTTTGTCATCCCTTACTCAATGTATTCTTCATTCCCTCTTTCCTTTATCCCAAGTCTTCAGGCCAGCCTTTCATACAGATAGAATTACAAGCATGTCTGCCAATAAATACACCTTGTTAGTCGCGTTTGTGGCTTCTCTAGGCACGTTCCTATACGTGCGTTACTCCTAGGGTGGTGATTATCGTCTGCGTTCTAATTGAACTTCAAGGACTTCGACACGGGAATTGCAACGACAAGTAAGTACTTTATTTCTTTCATCGAACAAGTCCGTGGTCTAACTAAGTACATAGCCATTACCCACTAAAGTTGGATTGATTATATGAATCATCAATCGGATGGATTGACTAGTGCTGTATGCAGTGTTTTCTTCTTCTTTGCACAGAATCCTGACACATTACAGGTTGTGGCAGTATACATTGCCGGCGAAGCAGTCGGGGCGATTCTACAGATTCTCATAGCCGATAAACTTGGTCGTATTCACTTCATACAGGGAGCCTGCGTCCTTGTCACCTTAGATGCGCTATCCAGACTGCAGCCGTCAATGTTGGCATGTTTCATACTAGGCGTATTTTGGCCGGAATCGCTATTGGGTTCGCGGCCTTTTTTCCCATCCCAGTCAACTAAGAACGCGGAACTGACATTCAGAGTCGCCAGCGCGCTAAGCGGTAAAGTTCTAATCTACATTTCCGAAATTAGTCCACCGAAGACACGCGGCATAGTCGGTGGCCTATCAGGGGTGGGCCTTTCTATGGGCACCTTGGTCGCCAATTGGCTACGGTGACGTGTGACTACGCCAGCCCTCCGGTTTGCAGCAGGTCAATTCTAGTATGGCATGAGGGTCAACCAGCTACTATCCAGTACTGGTAGGCAGTCTGACTGCAGCCTCCGAGAGCCATCAGACTCCTCGAGGACTAGCAAGTGCTGCCTAGACGCTTGAATCTGGTGTATTTCGATACAACATCACGGTTCCTGTCGATGCCGAAGGATACGTGTTCTTGCCTGTTAAAGACACAGAGAAAACACATGGCATAAGATCCATGTCTTTGGATGGATCATCTATCCCTGTCGTCGTTCGCAGCGAAAGTCATTCTTTCACCGTGGCCTGAAATCTACATAGGTTCCCTGAACCATTGAGACTATCAAATATCGCTGAATATATGAAGTATATCATGCGTTAGTTAAATAGCACTTTAGTGCAGTTATAGCAATTTACTTAATTATGACAGATTCTTTTTCATCATTGGATTAATTAGTGATGATGCCCTTGGATGGCGATGGCTGACATTGCTGGTGGCGAAGCCCTCGCCGCCTTCGTCCGAATTCGGCCGAATCGCCCGAAACTCGAGGGATTTCGAACAAACCGCTCCTTCCGGCCCCATACGCAGCAGCTGTGATGGCTCGCATGATCACAAACCCACAGGCGCACGTAGAATATCCGGGCGGTCTCTCTATCCCTCTTCCCTATTAAACGATCCCGGCAGCGTGGCCGGTTTGATACCCACGCAAGAAAGCCACTGGGCTTGCCTCAACGAAAATACGCACAGGCGGCTACGCTCCATGGCCCTTGCCTAAGCACAACACAATGTCGTCCTCAAAGCGCATGCGGCTCGGCACCAAAAGCTGCACGGAGTGCCGCCGAAGAAAAGTCCGCTGCATCTTCCGGGCAGACGAAAGCGCCTGCGAGGCATGTCTGGCCCACGAGGCCGACTGCGTAGCTCAGCAGGCTGGAGGCCACGAAGTACCCAGCGACGAGGTTGACACTCTAAAGCGGCGCTTACGGGACCTCGAGGCAATTGTCCGCAAGCTTCCTCCGAATGCGACGCCGTCGCCCGGCTCCGATTTTGCTGGAGACGATGCGTCTGTCGTGCGTGAACGAGATGCTCGCGGCGACCTGTCCTCCACCACGACACTGTCGCACTCACCGGCGACAACACCATTTACCGTGGGCGGGTGGCCAGTGCCGACAGCAAAGCGTGGTGGAGTCAAGCTGTCGTCAACGGAGCCGGCCATCGAAGACTCCCCATTGATCCTCCTATTCAAGGGCGCCTCACTACTGGACAAAGAGAATGCGCCCGCATCTACAGCACCACCGCCTTTACCCGTCTCAGCTGTATCTGGCGTGCTTCAACACCGACATCGTCTCGCCTCACTGCTCCCGTCGACGCAAGACCTTGACGCCATACTAGAAGACACAGAGAAATACTGGCCGATATGGCCGCGATACTACTATGGAGAGCCCGGGGCAACCGACTTTCTGGGACCCGGAAAGGGACAACTGGCACGACAGCTCCTCTTCACAGTAGCCGCCAGCTCCGTGGAGCCAGGACTAATAGCAAGATCGGCTCTGTGGGTCGCGCTTTGCGTGCAGCAGACGTCTAGAAGCGTCTTGTCCATTGTGAGCCTTGCTTACTCGCAGTACGATCTGGTTGACGCATACATACGAACAGCAAAGTCGCTGCTGGAGCTGGACGGGGAGCGCGGCGGGACTCTCGATGGCATCGAGAGCATGAATATGCTGTACAAGTTGTCCATCAATATCGGGCGGTCGCAAACCGCGTGGTACTGGTGTCGACAAGCCATCACCACGGCCGTGAGCTTAGGCGTCCCCCGCAAGGTGGATGCGCTGGACATACGCGCCGCGTATGCGTGGTCCATGGCATGGCAGACGGAGCGGTTCATGGCCCTGATGCTTGGGCTGCCAACGTCCGTCTCAGCAAACCACCCAGGAACGTCATCTTACTCGCCTTCCGCCCCGTTGATGAGCCGCATCATGTGCTCGGTGGCACTCATCTGCGGGAAAGCCATCGACCGCGACCAGGCGCACCACGCTGCAGCTAGCTATGCGACGACCGTCGAGATCGACCAGGACATGGAAGAGGCATACCGCCTCTTTCCAGACGAGCACTGGCTCCCATTAGCACCGGATATGTCGCTCTCCGACTGCTGGAACCAGCAAGCCAGCAAGGTTATCTTCTTCACGACCCTCAAGCTCGTGCACATGCCGTGCATGCTCAAGTCGGTGGGCGAATCCAAGTTCCTGTACAGCTGGGATCGCGCCATGGAGGCCGCCCGCGGTGCGGCGACGGCATACTCCGAATTTAGGACATGGCCCGGCGCCAGCGCGACCCTATGCGAACTAATGGACTTTCAGGCTTTTAGCGCGGCTATGGTTCTCATCATAGGGCACCTGATATTCCCTGCGAGGGCTACATCACTCGCCAAAGATCAGGACTGGGCGCTCGTACGAGACGTGTCTCTCTGCCTGCGGCGTACCGTCGCCATCATGGACTGTGCCGTCGCCGCGCAGTCCGTCCGCATCCTCGATCTGGTTGACGCGGCACGTCACGGCGCCTACATTGCCGACGACGACTACGTCGTAACCATCCCCTACTTTGGGAGGATCCGCATCAACAAGAAGAAAGTCTCGGTAGACAACCAGAACGATAGCGACAACAGCCGTACCAGCCCTCGTATTGGTCTTAGTCCAGTGCTGCCCGTCGACTCGCTATCTACGCTCACAGACACGTACTTCAACACTGTCGAGTTTAGCACCATGTTCGCGCACGAGAACCCCTCCAAGCTCGATTTTGAGATGGAGCTCTGCTCCAGCTGGGCGGACCCGGCACTGTTTAACGCGGAAATCGACCGGACCCAAACGTTTAACTGCGGCCCCTTTTACCCGTTGCAAAGCTAGCATAGGTCCGAGGAAGGTGCTGTACATCGCTAACGGAGCCGGTTGTATTGGCATATTGCGACTGGCTGAAGTGACGAAAAGCAAAATACAACCAAAAAAAGCTCTGGAATGGCCGTACTACAACTGTCCCTCATAAAGTGAAGATAATGCCTACACAGTGGAGAGCACGATATGGCAAATCCGAAGTATGCTTTGTGTGCGAAGAGATATCGAGGCGGAAACAGATACCTGGTGGTGTCGGTGTGCGTGGAAGGGAGAGACGAGGAGGCTTTGGCCTTGGCAGTGGAACAACTGCATGGCTTGCTTCAGCAGTTCCGCAACGAAACAGGGCGGCGCACTGATGTAGTGCTAGCAGGAGCAAAATAGTACGACTTTGTCCCAAACTTGGAAAAGAAAACAGATAATCGGGATTACATAAATGTTGCGAGCAAGCCATTTCATTCAAGCCGTTCGGTAAACTTCCACCCGTTGTCATTCTTTGACGCCTCGATCCACCCGCTAAAATCCGGGATTTACCATCCGCGGTCTTGTCAACTCTATGGGAATAACACTGTGGTCTGCACAGGATGACTTAAATATTACGATGAATCAGATGATTAATTATGGATCTGGCAGAGGGTCTATGTATAGAAATAATATTTGGCTATCTAATACTCGCCCAGGTCTGCGTATGACGAGAAAAAAAGGATTACTTGACACAAGGGCAGCTCACTATAAATAATATGTTCACGCGGCGACACAATTGAATGACTAACACGCCACTAGCTGAGCATATACACTTGCTTCCCAGTAGAGGATGGCTACCTTGGTTTACAGAGTATCTATCCACTCCAGCGCTGTCTCGGGTTCAAGTCTCTTGGTAAAATCCGGATCCACAAATGTCTTTCGCACCACACCATTTCCATCCACCAACAACGACGCTGGTATAGGCAACTCGAAAGAATCATCACCATTGGACTTAACGAGGTCGTTCCCCAAAATCTTAAATACCGGTCTCAAGGTCTCAGGCATCTTCCACACAATACCTAGCATCTGTGCGTACTTGTTGCCTACATCAGAGAGCACAGTGAACTTAAGGCCTCGCTTCTCTGTCGTGGAAAGTGTCTCAGTGGGTAGCTCGGGCGTAACGGCCACGAGGGAGACACCCTTAGCTTCGAATTCAGCAAGGTGCTTCTGGAGAGATGCGAGCTGCAGGTTGCAGAAGGGGCACCACTCGCCACGGTAGAAGGTAATGAGCATGGGCCTATTGGCGAGGAGAGTCTTGCTGGAAACGGCCTTGCCAAGGGCGTCCGTCAAGGTGAAGTCTGGGAGGGCAGCACCAACTTGGATGGCGGTTCCTAGGCCCAAGATTCACGTCAAAACTTTCTCCTACATAATCACCTAGATCAGAATGGGGAGATTATACGAACTCGGATCATACGCAGCCTTCAGGTTCTCAAGTGATTCCTTGATGGGATCAGTGATAGACTGTGGCGCATTGTCGTAGAAGTTGTCGCTCACTCCCGCGAGTTCGGTATTGAGGCTCATTTTGGTTGAGGTTTGAGGGTACACTCGAGTGATGTGTGAAGTGTCAAGATCGGAAGACTGGGTTCGCTAATGGATGAGTTCGAGTGCACGAGTACTCCACGCTTTATATCCTTATATGACCAGTGGATTTGTAAACAGTCCATATGATTTCGTGCGAATTCGTGCGAGTTCGTTCGACTTATTAATGTGTTGCTATAATCGTCAACAACAATGGGGTGCGAGGACTTCGATCGATGACAGATTGGACCGAATTCATCCGACTTAGGTCTAAAGTCGTCCGAACTTTTTCGTCACTATATCCAGGGTTGTCCAATGCTGCCTCATAATATGAGCTTCTGGTCCATGTTATTGAATCTTATTTCCATGGCAAGATAGTCCTTGCTGGATTTCATTAATCTTGTGTTCCATTAACTAGGCCTTCAATTGATCTGTGAGAGTTTCCGTATGCCTTGACAGTGTGAAGATCTCCAGTGGCTAGACATCTAAACAGGAAACGCGGAATTTGTACTAGGGCAACGCTTGCCCGCGCTTAATTACGCCTCCTATCCTATATTAGTAGCAACGGCATCGCGCCTCCGGTGCCGATTCTCGCCCTCCTAATTGGCCCCGCGTCCTCGGACCAGCCCCCACCCCTCCAAAAGCGCCCAGGCCCCACCGAGTGGGCTCCCACCCTGGGCTGGGTCATATGTCGCCGTCCCCTGGACGCCCCACAGACCTGACTTCTAATATCGAGTACACCAATTGATTTAGCCGCCCCCTCATTGGCCCGCTGTATGTATTGGCCACATAATCAAAAAATCACTCTTGCACGAAACGCTTGAGGCCCAACCATATAGATGTACATACCCAATATTAATTATATTAAGACTACCTCGAATCATGGCATATCCTCCTAACTCAAACAATTCGAATAATACTAATATTATTGCAATCTGACTGTTCCTCGTTGAGTTATTTACGTTTAAGATTTGTTTTGTGGATAACTCCATGAGGGATCGATCAAATGGATTATAATTAATCTGTATTAGTCAGTTTGGCCCACATAGACTATGTCCAAAGTTTGAGCGGAAACGGACTAGGTTGAAGGATTTCTCGTTGTTGGTAGTATAGGATAAATATTTACTATATATAGTGGCACGTACGCACAGCTATATCGTCAACATCAACAACGTAGTATGATATTTTAGATTGGATTAGCATGGACGCCACTACGTAGCCTACAGGCACTGCTGATTATATAGTTGATCATTGTTATTGTTGTTTGACTTCTATAGGCCAAATCCTTTTAGTAAATTTGACATCATACAGAAATCGATGGGCCACTTCTACAAGCCCAAATTTGATGACGGTTAGGCTTCCGGTTTAGTTTGCCACCCGTACCTGCGGTAGCCATGTGTGCCATGCGACGCGTGCCTACCCCTAAACACCATCAATCATACTGATCATCATCATTACGTGCGCGCCCCATGCGAATGAACGAACGAACAACCATTCGACGACTACTACTAGCCGCTAGCCATCGATCTCTTTACCTACAACCCGACCTACCGCGTCTGAATCTGCCTCTCATGCCGGTTCGCCGCTCTACCGTCGCATCTCGTTACCCATCCAGCCAACCGCCCCAAGATGCATCCTCCGTCAGCCACGAGGGAGTTTCAGCTCGCAGCTTACCGCGCGATGAGCGACAAGCTTTGCTACGACCTACCCAGGGGGACCCTATCGTCTTCGCACCCACTGAGAGCCTCCCAATCGGGCACCTAATCGTCTACATAAGCGACCAATGCCCACATTGCCATGACGTTTGTCGTAATACAAAGGCGCTTGGTAATCATTGCCGCTAGCGCCATCTGAAGGAGGAATCGCCTAGGAAAGTCGGTAGGCAGCCGTACGCAGTATTGAATAGGCACCTACTAAGCCGGCTAGTCAGCTGCCAGCGCTTCTTTGTTAGCGGCCAAGGGAGCCATTTCTTTAAGGTAACCCACCGACTCAGGTACATCGTAGCCAGGAGATCTACCAGATTGGTGAGGCGGATTTCATCTAGGCCCGTGACCGGGTGCCAGGTCAAGAAAGAAAGCGAACAAAGAATTCAATTCAAGTGCTATGGTCGACGGGAGATCCAAGTTGAGAAAAGGAAGAAGAGGCAGAGGGAGAGTCTCTACTTATCTACAAAAGTCTATGTCCTGTGTCACCTGTCAAACGCAGTCGCATAACGGGTTTCCGCGACAGCCATTTTCCCGAGACAGCGGTGACATCGATCGGAGGGTTGTACGCGCCCACAGTGGGAGGAGGAGTATATTTGTGCCAATAATACTACTACCGCAGGGCCTAGAGGGATAGGAAAAACGACGTTTCGGAGAGCGCCGCCGCGCTGTTCGAACTGTAATACACTCGGGCATAATAGAACACACTGCCCGAATTAATCTACTATATTTATCAATTTCATGCTGTTCCTGGTGGTCGAGTGATATTCAAATATAGTAGTAGGGACGGGGCAGAGCGGGCGGTTCGGTACGGTGGGCGACTCGGTCGTGAATTACGTGTCAGAATAATGAGGTAATTTATCCAGCTGCCGCATCTGTCCGCTTACCCATCTGGAAATTCCCCATCAGGGAACTGTGCCCCGATGTGGCCAGATCTCACTATGTAGAGTTTTCCCGCTTCTCTACTATAAATATGGACATGATAGCTAGACCTTAATACCATCGTTTTCAATCATTGTCACATGACACTATCTAGTAAATTTACTAGTGGATACAGGAAATTCAGACTCCGACATTACGATACAATCGATGAGTCATCGTCACAATACGTAACGTAATCGGTAAGCGAGTGGGTCAACTCTTAAAGCAAATGTATGTCCTTTTACAGCAATTTTCGAAACCAGTCATACTTCCGTACTCTCACGACATGGCAACCTAAAGCCACTACTCCGTGCCGTGCAATCTCACCAGCTTTCTCGATTGAAGACCGAGTGCGTCGTGTGCCCCAGATCAACAATCTAACGACACAGCTGCCACCATACCAAACCCACTCCGTACTTTACCCACTCGTCTCGCTCTTCCCCTCTTCCCCTCTTCCCAGGCTTACTGGTTTTCCTTTTATATCATTTAAGTTATTTCTAGCCACCGTTTCACGCCGACTCAATACTCAGTCACTATTTGCAGCTATGGAAGCTATTATCGCCCAGGCCATCAAAGATACCACGGTCTCGAGAAAGGCTTCGGTGCCTTGGAATCTCGATGAGCCTCATCCTCAGTCTTACTACGCATTTGACACAGTAACGTCTTCATGGATGCCAAAGTCCCCGTCCACAATTACAGACCAGAACAATCAGGGCACTGCCGGTATTACCAACATCGCACTCTACACCTGGAATATCGACTTCATGCTGCCCTTCGCCGTCGCCCGTATGAAGTCAGCTCTCACCTATCTTGACCGCTTAACAAGCTCTCTCTCAAAGACCACTGCTCCCGTGATTCACCTTCAGGAATGTACACCATCTGATTTAGCTACCATCGCTGCTACAAGCTGGGTCAGAGAGCGTTTCCACCTCACTGACTTAAGTCATACTAACTGGGCTACGACACACTATGGTACCACTACGCTCGTTGACACTCGTTTACCTATTACGGCCACTTTTCGCGTGCATTATTTGAAAACGCGCATGGATCGCGACGCCCTCTTCGTGGATGTCTCCCTCGGTCCCAATGGTATCAAGACCCGCCTCTGCAATACACATCTCGAGTCCATGGCATTTGAGCCTCCCTTACGGCCACCCCAGATGAAGCTCGTGGCACGTTATATGCACGAGGCGCATGTGGATGCTGCGCTGGTCGCGGGGGACTTCAACGCCATCCAGCCGTTTGATCGCACACTGCACGTTGACAACAACAATAACCTCAAGGATGCGTTCCTGGAGCTAGGGGGGAAGAGGATACCGAAGAGGGGTTTACTTGGGGACAGCAGGCGTCGACGAAGCTCCGAGAGCAGTTTGGCTGTTCACGAATGGACAAAGTATATTTTTGTGGCCATGCTGAGTTGATCAGGTTCGAGAAATTCGGGGAAAGTATCTTGACAGAGGGAGAGGAGGAATGCAAGCAGATTGTCGAACTGGGCTTTGAGCAGCCATGGGTGACAGATCATTTGGGGATTATGGCTGAAGTGGAGATCGGGCCGCATTTGGGAAGGCCAGCTTTGAGACGGGATACTTGGTAATAAATTACCTTAATTTATCAATTGATCAATTAACAAGACGTAAATATATCGCGTGTCCAGCTTTATTCATCTCTGTATTTAATCATTACGATTCAAGGGGGCCAACCTCATCTTTAACGTCGTCAGCCCGGACCCCTGCAGTCTGTTGTTGTTGCTGCTTGCTGCTGCTGCTGCTGCCACTGTATTACAGCAACATCATTTAGCAATTTGACAAAGGCTGAAACGCGAACTAACTTAAAATACTTGGTTGGTTAGTAATCAATGCGGACTAAGAAATTTATGGGCCAGGTATTGGAGCAGAGATATCGAAGTGGGTGGGCAGAAAGGCACAGATACAGGTTTAATGCTTTGGACGCTAGTCGCCCGCATGCTTTAACCGCTTTGTACGATACTCCGGTTTTGGTAGGTTATCGAGAAGCGATCGAATTTACTCCATTTTACATTTAAAGGCCGTGGGTTAACAAAAAGCTTCATGTTGGCGTAGTCGAAAATTTGATGTTTGCGACCGGCGAGAAGCATCGTGTAAAAGCGTCACTTAATTTCGATCCACGATTTCCGTGACCGACCGCCATCAGAATTTATTTGGAGGCAATCCGTCCCAGGATCATCTTTAGCTTTGATTGTGAGATGTAAAAGCAATTCTTTCATTCCGTTTCATTCGCACTTGAAGTGGAGCTGAATGGGAAATAGAAGGCTTCGGAAGTGATCAAGCCTGTGCCGTGGGTCACAAAAAAAGTATGAATTTTGTGAGGGCCTTCATTCTGGCTATCTTGCTGTCTATATTTCTTCCGAAGAAGGTGTGACCGGATGTCAGATCAAGAAAGAAAATCAATAAAGAATTCAATTTGAGTACGTAGTCGACGGGAGATCCAAGTTGGGAAAGGGGGGAGAGACAGAGGAAGAGTCTCTATCTATTTACAACAGTCCATGTCCTTTTCCAACTGTCAAGCGCAGTCTTCAAACGCAATCATGTCGGAGTTACTAGGGTCATGGAAGTCTGCATTGTGGATGCCAGCATGACGGATGTCGGGTTCCCGAGACAGTGGTCCCGTATGCGTAGTTCCATTATGCCTGGTCACAGAAGGACCTGGTTTTATAACTTGTGGGGAGGCTTTGGGCTTCCAAGGCCTTTCGGTAAAAAAACATGATGATCTCACCGTACCAAATTAGGTGACTGGGAAGTTTAATTTTTTTGCTCTCGCATGATCGGCATTAGCGTCGAATGGAATTACCAAATCCGGATAATCATGATATCAGCGCTACAATGCGAATATAAATCTTTGAAAAGTGGTCGATGACTGTGGCTGAATTTATCCTTGCTATTGTGCCCCAGTAAGACTTGAGACTTCGAATGGTTAATGATCTTACCATCGCAGATCTGGGCAACTGCGAGGTATTTTTTATATATAACTTAAGTTGAACGGTAAATTAGTGAAAGCAAAGAATTCTTGGCCGCCGAGTCTGCTCAGATCAAAAACAATAAAATCAGAATATTTGGATCTTAAAAAGGAATTGGGAGATAGTTGTAATTGAAGTTACAAAAACTCCATAATTTTCAAGTAGTGACTTTTCCACCAAAGGCAAATGCCTCACAGGTGAAAAGTGGTGACGCCAGTTGCCGACACGCATCCAGTATTCCTTATAAACAGAAGCTCCCGCTTGAAAATCATACAGAATACCAACCAACCAACCAACCAACCACGTGATCTGAATTTGTGATAGAATATCAGCAAATCCATCTGACCTGAGGAGCTATTAGATAACCCTCCAAAAGTCAAATCATAATAGCTCGTGGAAACGCAGCTGGGGCATGGCATCCTCTAACACAAAGGCTCCGCGATGGAACCACGAAGATTATGATTTGATGCAACTATTGAAGGGTAACGCAGGCCGTTTTCTGTGTGAATACTCGAAGATATTGCCCGCTGAACAGGAATCCCATGTTAAATCGATCGTAAGAAGACCCTCGGACCTCCTCTTTTCCGGTTTGAAACCTGACAATACAGACAGAGAGAAAAAGGGTGGGCCATCACGAAGTATCCTTGCTTTTCGAGATTTCTATTTCTTCACTTTGATTTGGCCAATTCCTTTGCCTATCCTAGGATCTTAGACGGATTAAAAGAAGGAGCGTTGTTCCTCGACCTTGGATGCTGTCTAGGACAGGATATTAGAAGGTTGGTTTATGATGGAGCTCCTTCGGAAAATACGTTGGGTATTGAATTGAGCCCTGAGCTAGTTGGCCTTGGATTTGATTTGTTCCATGACCAAGGTAAATTGAAGACCAGCTTTATCATTCAGGACTTTCTGCACGATACCCCAACGATGGATAAGTTACAAGGAAAGATCACTTTTTTGAATTCCGGCTTTTTCCTCCATCTTTGGGACTGGTATGGACAAGTACGAGTGGCAAAACGGATGGTCAATCTCGTGGTTCCGAGGAAAGGCGCTCTTATAACTGGCGTTTCTGCCGGATCCCTTGCTCCTGGTGAGTGGGCTAACAACCCACACGGTGGACCGCCGATGTTTCTGCATGACAACAACACATTTTCTCAACTGTGGCGCCAGATTGAAGCCGAAACGAAGACTAAATGGAAGGTGTATACCACATTGGACATTGCAGACGGCTTTGATGAGCTGAGACAGGGTGACAATGGCGGCAGATTGCAGCGCTGGGTGGTGGAACGTTTAGTTTAGCACCGAGGGCTAGATTTGGCTATCTAATTCCTATCGCAGTTCTTCACATCATTGTCGGGATGTGTCTCACGATACCCCCTTTGGAGTGGTGTTACGAATTCGGGCAACAGAGACTCGTAGGGAGGCTTTAGGTGCGACTTAGTATATTTCTAAGACTAATCGCTAGCCCCTAAGACTTGGATGCCAGCGAGACATATGGGTATAGGCCTCTTTTCCCGCTTGACTTATGTCAATACCTACGATCCCTACGCGACAGCGAGGTAGTTAGTAGTCAAGCCTTACAAATCAGGCCTGACAGTCGCAGCATATATTACGCCAAACGCCCTTCACATCATAGAATGATATCAAGTATTTCACTGGCTGCTATACGAGGGGCTTCGGGTGTGCGACAGTGTATTCAGTTACGAAGCTAGTAATAAGAAACGCTGGATTCTCACGCTAATGCAGAGATATTTAATTTCGAACGCCCTTGCAGCTTCCTGGGCCTTGAAGATTCGATTCTCGATAGAATCAGATTGTTTCGGCATGGTGGGTATATAACTAAAAAGGAAAAGTGGGTGTTAAGTGTAGGATTAGGCACTAAAATGAAGACAGTTCTGTTGCGTTAAATACTGACGTCGTTCGTGTAGTCCAAATCCAGGAGCCTATCTGCCGTACCGTCCTGTATGATGCGCATTGCATCTCAGATACGTAGACTTAATATTGGGTATTCCAGATTGACAACAGGCTAAGTAGCTTAAGAGGTCCAGATTCTGTACTGCACCCATTCATACTGGATGATTAAATGACTCCGCTTTAGGCGAGCAATCTTCATTCGCACTGCCCATAATACAGTCGTACGGTTCCTTGGATGTCATGAGCGAATAACTACCACATAGTAGGACACTACTCAAAATAGCGCTGGATTTCCGAATTCAATAATTATTTTTAAAAGGCGCTATATATGTTTGTAGATGAGCTCCAGTTAACAAATTGTTGCCAACCGCCTGTAACCACACCGCAACATATCATCCGAGCTGATATGCATTAATCGAGGATGATGACCGTTTTGCCAAAGTTTGCATTCCGAGACTGACACAATGCTCATTATGATTATATCGACAACCCAGACTTACAGGATGAACTTACATAGTGTTCGAATGCGGCCTTCGCTTCGTGTAGATTAAACAACCTCTCATCCACCAGAGGATGGACGCCATTAGCCTCGATAGCGGCCACCATATCCTCCATCTGTGCTCTTGATCCCACCGCTACTCCACGGGCAATGCAGTTGTTGAGCCAGCAGTCTAGCATGGTGGGAAGGTTTCCGCTCTCGGATATATCACCGGAAACAGAACCAACGCAGCTGATAACGCCCTCGCAAGCGATCGCCCCCAGGCTCTGACTCAGAGTTCCCACGCCGCCGACTTCGATAATGTGATCAACTCCCCGCCCGTTTGGAGTGAAGCTTTTCACTTTCTGTCCCCATGCGGGTTCATCCTTGTAGTTGATAACGAAGTCCGCTCCTAGTTCTTTGAGAGCCTCTACTTTGCTCTGAGATGAGGTGGTCGCTATGACCGTGGCACCCGCTGCTTTCGAAAACTGGACTTGATGTCAGCCTCGCAAGTAACCTTACAAAAGTACACTAGGACATACTCACCTGTAACGCGAAGACGCTCACCCCACCGGTACCCAGAATTAGAACCCACTGCCCAGGTCGGAGCGGTTTCAAGCCATAAAGCGCGTTCCAGCTTGTAACACCTGCACAAACAAGCGTGCTAGCTTCTCGATAAGTCAAGTTCCGGGGAGCTCGAACGAGGCCTTGTTCATTGAACGCGCCGTACTGACGCAGAGTCCCATCGAGGCTCCCACCAAGGCCTGATACCATCGAAACCGGAGTGGCCGGGCCGTAAAGGTGGGCTTGACTAAGGAGCGTAATCACTCGATCACCCTTGGCCCACAGCTTAACTTTGCTTCCAATCGCCACGACTTCACCAGCCCCGTCCGAGCAAGGTACGACAGGTAGATGAAGAGGGAAAGGGTAGTCTCCCTATCGAATTTATTAGTAAGCCCGCTCGCGTTGGACACCAACTATGGGGTCTAAATTTATTACCCTCAGGATCATCAAGTCGCGGAAGTTTAGGGACACCGCGTGAATTCTGACAAGTACTTCGTTTTCTCCAAGGGTTGGGACGGGTGCATCCACAAGCTGGAGTTCATTACAGGTTCGGTCTGTTCTTGTGACACGCCACTGTTTTTGTAGGTTGGTTGCCATCTTTCTCGCGATTGCAAATTAGAGTTTGGATCGCCTAAAATGATGTTTGAAGGCACTGGAGGGTTGCCGTGCTCAGATGACTATTTATATAGGACAGAAAACGCGAACCCGTAGTAGGTATGGTCGTGCGGGTGATATTATCCAACGGATTAAGATGGATTCGTCGTCGTTGGTAATTGCAATTTTGATGCTTATGTAGTAGCGGCTCATTTGTTCGCTGATATTGTCGCAGTGGAGCCCCTTGGAGCACGACGAGTGGATTTTGAGTGCCGTGGAGTGGCCTGAGCGCCGTGGAGTGCCGTGGAGTGCCGTGGTGCCGTGGAACGTGGAGGCCGGCCGCGGCCCCACAACTTCAGAGATGAGTAATGCTTGAGGCAATAACCTCACTACCCGCCATTGTGTGCAGAATAGGACGCAGTGGACGCCGACACGTATCATTTTCATTGTCTAAAGTTCAAAAGGATGGGCAATGGGGGGATGACACCTGTGGTGGCAATGTTTCATTGCGTTATCATGATAATGGTGTCGGCAGTGGAATTGAGTATAAAATGGACCTTGAACCCGCAGTTAGAGAACAGCAGCTAGAGCTACGATACCACCAATATCTCGATTTCTTGTTGATTATCACCAGCATCCAATATATCTTCAAAAGGCGACAGCCAGCATCAATACTTGGCCTGTATTATCACGATGACGCCAACGCGGTACGGCACATCGACCGGAGATATTGGGCCATTGGCCCAATCGGTTCGATTTCAGTCCTCTGGGCAGGTGGCTAAAAATCGATTCATGAAGAGCGCTATGGCCGAGCTCATGGCCACATGGAGCCCACATAAAATGGAAGAGAGGGGCATCCCAACACAAGAACTCATTGAACTTTATCGCCGGTGAGTCGCATACATCTAAAGCTCTTTTACAGTCTTCATATCTAATATCGGCGACAGCTGGGGCGAAGGCAAGAACAACTGGGGTGTTATTATCACAGGAAACATTGATATCGAATTTGATGCTCTGGATAGTGTTGGAGATATGATTATCACTCGTCAATGCCCTCTGCATGGGGAGCGCTTCACAAAATTCGAGGAGCTCGCTGCGGCGGCCAGGAGTGACGGCAGTCTCATCCTGGGTCAGGTCTCACATCCGGGGCGACAAGTTTGGGATCGCATCAACCCCTTCGCAGTCTCCGCATCGGATGTGCAGCTTGGTGAGTCCGACAACATTGGTCACCTTCTCTGCACATAATTATGCTGACTCCGAAATTCTGCAGGACCAAAAGCTGCTTTGTCTTTTGGAAAACCACACGCCGCTACCAAGGAGGAAATTGCTTCCATCGTTGAGGGCTTTGCATATGCCGCGGAGTACCTGGAGAAGGCTGGCTTCAACGGCATTGAGCTCCACGGTGCTCATGGATACCTGATTGCTCAATTTCTCTCCCGGACGACAAACCAGCGTACAGACGAGTATGGTCCCCAGACGGTCGAGAATCGCCTTAGATTCGTCTCCGACATTGTCAAGGCTATACGCCGACGAGTTTCCCCGGACTTTGTCCTTGGCGTCAAGCTCAATAGTGTTGAGTTCCAGGATAGCGGCGTGACGCCGAAAGAGGCGCAGGAGGTCTGTGAAGAGCTGGAACGTCTCAACATAGACTTTGTGGAACTTAGCGGTGGTACTTACGAGAAACTTGGCATGGTATGGGAGAGGGAGTCTTCACGAAAGCGTGAGGCCTACTTCATTGAATGGGCGGAAATGATCATAAAGTCCCTGGACTCAGAGCACAAAATCAAAATCTATGTGGTTGGTGGCATCCGGTCTGTTGAAGTCATGGTGCAGACATTGAATGTAGCCAACGGCGTGGCGTTTGCACGGCCAGCGGCAGCGGAACCTCGACTGCCGAGCACCATCCTTCAAAGCGGAAGCACCATAACTGGGGCCATTCAGCCGACTGCGGAATTTGAGAAAGACTTCTTCACTTCCAAGACTTTAGCGGAAACCCAGATGCGCCAGATAGCCGACGGGCAAAAGCCCATTGACTCCAGCGACAACATGGCCATGGCGCACTTCCTACAGGACGTGAGAGGTTGGTCGCAGGAGATAGCCAACCTGGCACCTACATTGCCGACATCTGTCCGAGCTGTCCAGTACACCGGTCCCCAGATTCTTTACGATCAACATTTTTCTGCATGAGACCAGAGCTTCTCTCTTCCCTGCTTAGATCAAAACTGAAAGAGACACGGAAATGTCGAATTGGCCTTTTATGAGTATAAGTAATAGACTCCCTTTACTCATTCACAAGCCGTCCATCGGATGTACATAGTTGTTTCAGTGCACACGAGCTAGAGGCTGGATACGACCTAAAGTCGTGAAAACCCTGAAGATTCAAATAAAAGAACAATACACACACATACGCTTTTAGATGATCGGTAAAACCTACCTACAACTCACGTGTGCTGCGCTACCTGATCAAATGGCATGCCGAAGCTGTCCGCATCAAAAGAGCTGGTAAACAGGTTCGGCTCTTCCGCGAAATTGTAATAGCCAAACCCTTCCGTTGCTAGAAAATTCTCCCAGTCGGCACGAAAATCTTGAACTAAGTCTGCTGTATTGGCATCCTCGAATAAATTGTAGCTTTCCACTGCATCACTGGCCTTCTTGACAAGCTCCGAGACCATCTTGTACACAGATTCAAAAGCTCTGTCCCGAACGGCCCCAAGAATACTCTCAAACATGTCAATCGACCTGAAAATGAGGCGCTGGTCCTGGGAGAGGCACGCATGAGAGGGGTGGAGGAACATGTTAGCGAGGAGAACCATGAGAGCCGAAAAGTGTCCGCAGCTACATTGCCTTCGTATAGTTAAAATTGTCAATCCGAATCCAGAGATAATGAGTGGTGTTAGGACTCACCATGCGAGACATTCAATCTGGGTGGCAACGTGAAAAAGCTTCATGCAGCCACGGCTGATCTGGACCAGCTTGTCCCAACCCAAGGGTGACGGCGGTTCCTCAACAGTGTTGCTTCTCGCCGTCCCGAAATGATTTTGGGTCAATGTAACATCATTCATCGAGATGGTACTTACGGCGCTGATGCGCTTCAGCCAGTCTGCATCCCTACTGTAGAAGCCATGCGCCATGACCTCAGCCAGGAGGAAGCCATGATAAATTTTAGTCATCTGCACCAAACCCTCTCCGCATGCCGTAGAAGAGAGATTCTCGATTCGGAAAGCGAGGGGGATGCTTTCATACCAGTACTCGAGTTTCGCTTGCAGTTGGATAATGCGTCGCCGGCGTTCTAGCCTATCAACAGCGGAGGCACGGTTCGAGTACAGTAGGTCGTAAATTTTACCATGAATGTGTGCTAATTGAACGCGGAGAAGGAAGACATTAGTCCGGGAGTGTCCATCTCGTGTACAAATGACTCCAGCTCCGTCAGGAGAGGTTAGCGGAGGAAGTGGTAGGTCAATATCATTATCGGATTGAATAGACGGCGTTTTGACACGAATCGAAATCTCCTGGGCCAATTAGCAAGTTGCACTTGACAAGCAGTGCTGTCTTTTACTCCTTGAAATGCATACCTTGTCGAGAGCGTAAGCTATCCAAAATATCCGAGATCGCTGTAATGCTTCCTCTTCCGAGAAAAATTGCTGAGATTTGCTTGAATGCAGCAACAGCCGATGTCCTAGCCTCAGTGCGGATGCAATTATGACACTAGCCGGTCTTTGGTCACTACTATTCTGGTACAAAATGACAATTCCTAATAGGATCTGGATGCCCAACAAGTCCTCGTCACATATCACCAATTCTGACAGCGCCGATTGCGCATTGTTCAAATGTGCATTGGACCTCTGTATCGTGCTAGGGAATAGGTCCCCCGCTTGTGGCTCAATGGTTCGAAGTCCAAGAGCCATGACGATCTGTATTGCTGCCCATTTGATTCGATTCCGAGAGGCTGGGCTGCCGTACCAGTCATCAAGCAGCCCCATGAAGGACTGCCTGTGAAACAGAGGAATGAGATTGTTGGTGTTGAGGAAGTAGTGGTCAATCACTGGCGATATCTCTTCTCGGGGAGGCAACAGGAGGGATCGCAGCTCAAAACTACCGAATAAAGACGGCTCGACGACACCTAGAGCCCAGGCTCCTGCGCTACGCCGAACCTCTCTCAGCTGCGGTTCTGCAGATGCGGTCATGATCTCGCTGCTATTTCCATATTGTCGCGGACCAGCCGTTGACGAAGGCGTGAAGGAAGGCGTTTTGATAATCCGCATATTCCGATGAACCTGATCCTCGATTTGCGCCAGCCGTGCTTCCAAACTGTTTGAGTGGTCGCTAACACCACGGGGATATGATTTTACATATGGATCGGTTAAACTGCGATAGGTCGCACGCTGCCTTCGTCTCACAAAGCCCTTCCTACACTCAGTGTGGTACAATTTGCAGTTGGAACAGGTCGGCTTTACCATGTCGCATTTGATCTTCTTGGTGAAGCATAGGTCACACGCTATATGTCGTTAGAACGGAAGTCGCATACGATACATAGGGGATAAATGAAATACCTTTACGACGATACGACCCCATCGATTCTGGACCTTCGGCTAATGTTGCCATGATTCCGTTGACAGTGTCTTGGTGGTTGGGTTGCAGAAGGATGGTCCCGCGTCTGGGAGGACATTGGGTGGGGACTGTACACAACAGAGATCAAACGAAGGACATGAGAGAAATCGGGCAAGTAAACCTTGATTATGGTGCGATGATTCAGCACAGGAGAGGGGTTTGACCGCATCCCAAGGGCAATTACTAATGGACGCCGGTGACGACATCCGCCGAATGATTTTCAAAGATGAAACGAATGCCAGAGACGACGTCATTGCCGATCGTGCCATTTTGTAGGGTCTGTTTCTTTATTTATGTATCAAGAAATCTTGTCAACTCACTAGGTTGTTCTTATTCTTCTCATTTGGGACCGTGGCATAGGAGGCACCCCTCATATGCTAGTCGTGAGACACGCCTATTTTTGGTTTAGATGGATGCGAGACCTTACTGGATCGTGGTTAGACTCTGTGATTCATCGTAGGCTGTTCTACTATGTTACCTTCCTCACTAGGGGCGCTATACGTTAACTAGTTCCCCCGCCCCCAGGTTTCCTCTGAATTGACTGCCGATCTCTAGTTAATGAGCGCGGACACAATCTGGCCTGGTATACCGTATATCGTCAAATATATGATATTATCGTATGATAGATTATCGTCGAGATTTTAGTCTGATGGTACGATATGCGATACTAGAAAATCTTGACGGTATCGTATCGTGAACACACCCCTAAGTGGAGATGATAAGGAATCCTCAAAATCAAAAGCGAAGAGTATACTATTCCTCCAAAAAGAAGGCAAGAAGAGGAGGCTATAAAGCCAAAACGGCCAGAGTTAAGACGGGAGTGAAAAAGTGAAAAGTGGCTAAAGCATGAGAGCTCTCACTCGATCAACACTCCCTCAAGTAATATCACAGCAAATATTTGCTCTACAAGACGTGAACATGGTAAGCAATCTACCAGGAGAAACTCTCCTCGATGTAGTCAATATTCGACCGGGCCTGTCTCTTCCGGCAGACCTTGCGCACATCGTCGCTCAAGCTACCGTTGCCGCATACCAACACGCCCATAGCGCCGATCTGGTTTTCGACCTCTATACCGACGAGAACGTCGATATTTGGCCGACCAGGGAATATTTGCACCGTTGCTGAGCGGCTCTGTATCTCCTTTGTCTTGCGTGGTCGAGTTACGAAGAGCATGATGCGGAGGACTTCGCGTCGGCGGTCCATAGCCAAGATGCTGGTCATCCAGGGGCGGATCCACTTAAGGTGCTCGGGAGACTGAATGATCCAGACGAGGGTTAGGCGGCGGATTGCCACTGTTCCCTCAGCGAAACCAGCGACTAGGTGCCGCACGAAGGGGACGTGATGTGTGATACCAACACCGCCGGCGAAGAGCATAACAGTGCCATAGGAGTCCATGGAGTGGATGTTGCCATAGGGTCCTTCGACGAAGGCACGCAGGGTCACACGGGAGGAGAGAGAGTTCGCGGCGCGCTGGAATAGTTTGTTGGTCATGCCCGTGCGGCGGCGGACAAGCAGAGAGAGGGTGGTCTTTTTAGGGGCGCCAAGGAGGTCTTGTGTTGTGTTCGGGAGCGACTTCTCGTTCGAAATAGTCTCCTCAGCTTCGCTCCAACCGACAGAGAAGGGGTGGGAGGTCCAGCACTCAACAGCCGGGATATATAGATAGATGTGTTGACCGGGCTTGAACGTCCACGGCCGAGCTACGCGAAGGATAATGCGTATCGCATCACCGGGCATCGCCTCAACAGTGGCGGTGGTGGACTCGCGGCCAATGTTGCGGTACACGATGATGAACAGGCGGGTTGCTCGCTCTAGGGCCCAGAGAATGATAGCGACAAGTAGGTAAGCCTGGTCAATAAAGCCGTCGAGATGCACCCAAAGAAAACCAAAAGAGACCGCTGTGATGGCAAGGTGAAAATGGACGAATATCTCATAGAAAGCATGCCGAATTATAGACGGCGAGTGCAGCATCAGAGCTGTGAATCCACATGTAGCAACAAGCCCAGCAATAAAGAAGCTGTTCGAAAAAATGGAAATTCCGACGACATCCCAACTGGCTTCCTGAGCTTTGGGGATGCACCAGGCAAATGTGTGTGCAAGAGCCTCGAGCACCACGATGCGGCCCAGCCAGCGATGAAGCAAGTTCCAAGTGTCGAAGGGAACATTAAGAATGGCAATAAGAGGGTTGTTTCGGCCAGCCATTAGGACCAGCGGGATCAGGTTGATGGTAGACATTGTGCCAGTACGGCTACGCACAATACCCGAAAGAGTCACCTCATTCGATCCATAGGGAGTGGCCACGGTACACAGGGCAACGTTCATAGCGATAACACCAGCGATTAGGAGTCCATGAAAGCGACTGGGGAGGTTACCCATATTAATGGCTGAGGAGAGCTGAAATTCCTGATTGTGACGTATGCGAAATAGAGGAGCATAGATTAAATGCTCTTTAAACCAGCAAAACCTGTGGTGTGCTGGCACAAAGTATCGCTGCTTATCGTCGGTGAAGCTGGCTAGTCGTCGCTGGTGGTTAGAGAATCGGAAGGCGAGTGACCAGACGTAGAAGGCAGCGGCGGCACAACCAAGGGCAAGGATGGTGGATCGTGCCATGTCATCATTTACTGCCTGAATCCACATTGGTATGGCTCTCTTTTGGTATCCATCACGCTTCTCGACCCCGTGGGCACTGCTCAGTCCCGCAAGGGATAGAGCCAGAAGTAGATGCTGCATGATACCCCGCTCGAGATAATAAGGTCGAATGTCGACAGGCAGTTTCTGGTTTTTTTGCAAGACCAGTTGGCTAGATATATCTAGGAGAAGAGTGAAGGCTTGTTATCAAGGCCCAGGAGTTGTTATTTTTTGGTTAGAAGACTGTTGCAGGCGCACTGCAATTCAAAACAACACCAGGCTCCTTCAGAATGCGAAAAAGAAGGATATTGACAGCGATAAAAGATTCCGACCAATCCAAAGATATGGCGATGGATGGCTAAAGTCGAAACCAGGGCCTGCCTAGGTTGAACGGATTATGTAAAGAGCGAAAAGAGTAGGGAAAAATATCAATCGATAAAACTTTTCCACGTCAATTGAGTGCTTAGAGAAACCAGCAGCTCTGGCAAACGCAGCGCAAAACTGCGTATGGAACTAGTTCACCACGCGTCAATAATGATTATTCGAGAAAGGAAGGGCGACAAAGGCCATAAAGAACGAAATGCGAGAAAGATAGTGGACTTTATATGAAGAAATGGAGGAACAATAGAAGCAGGAAAAACAAAACCTGCCCACAAAGGGCTGGAGAAACTACTCTTTTTACCCCTGCGTGAGTCCACTTTCCCCGAGGGGTAGGGATGGGGAGGTATGAGACACTCCTAGTCCACCCCAGGGCCAACAAGCCGAAGATGTAGAAACAAACAAGGCTATGCCGAACAATGGCAGGCTGTCTGCTCACACGAATTGTGTATCATCTCGTCATGTAACTGATACAATGGCAAACCTTAAGTATGCCGTAGCGCGAGGGGAAAGGGATTGTTTGCCGTTTGGCACAGGATTCTGGATCATGTTCCCGCGAGGAATGCTCATCAATTACGGTTTATTTTATCGGCACTCCGTACAAGGGACGGAGGTGCGGTCTGTGACGGCACAGAACAAACTAGACCTAGTCCGCAGGTCTCAATCCATAGATCTAATCAGATATCTGGAAGAGGACCCGTCCAGACGGGCATCAGTATTACCATCCACCGCAAGCTGACATGCGACATGCGACAGGTAGAGAGATCGAGGCGGGCTTTGCGCAGGAATGTGGCGGGACACGCTAGGCTACGGTTACTGGCTGGCGCTGAAGCACACTAGAGAGAACGTGAAGCCACAAGCGCCTTCAACTCGGCGCCGATCCTATCCTCCTGCTCATGGCCGCGACTGGCCGACGACTAGCGGTTTGAGAATGGTTCTTGCTCTGAAACACTTCACGATCGAAGATCACTTCCCCCAACCCCCCACAATAAGTACCGAAGTAGTTCCCAGCGCAATATACTATCACACCATAGTTACTCTTTGATACAAAGCCGGGTGATCTCGGATATTGTGATTAGCTTCCGGCACTTCATTATGTCAAACGTAAGTCTCCCTGGATGGAGTTTGTCCATACGAGAACAGCACGCGGGCCAGGGACTCTCTTAAACCCGACCAAATCCATGGGTTTACTACTGTGGATTTGGATCTGACTCTTAAACCCATGTACCCTGGTAGCCCATTACGTTGGAAAGAGCTTATGCACGTAATTTAGAAATATTATTCATTTTAGCACTAATTCTGGTAATTTAGAACGGCATTTAGATTTATCTACCTAAATATATATTTAAAAAAAGGTCAATAAATTACACAAACGAAGTTAAATAATGAATATAATAACTAAATAAAATAAAATTTAAAAGATATTAACATATAAATAAAACAGGGGGAAATAGCAGTAGCTGACTTAGTATTTGATATATCCTAATTCGGAAATTTATGCGGACAATATGTTTAAAATAGATTTTTTTGCGCAGGTTTACGTTCGAAGGTAAAACTTATGGGCTTATTAGCGTTGGTTTGGATTTTAGGTCAAAGTTTAAACCCATGGACTAGTTTTGCTTAGGTCTACTCTCTCATGACGCCTTGGTTTCCAGCTCTAGGGCGGGAATTTGTGGAATCCACCTACTTGAATAATCATGCCGGAGGTTTACAAATTGTAGGGTGCTTCATTAAAGCTTAGCTCGAATGGTTCGTTTGAGTAGCTTTCTATAGCTCGTCTAGGTCTCTCAGATTCTACGCAGATATCCCAACTCTATAGCAGCAGTCTATTAGCCTCCGGCCTCGCTATATACAAGTATCTGGCAATATAAACGGTAACGAAACTTACACTTCTTCGTGCCCTCTACGTAAATTTTTATAACTCTAAAATTCTATAATATAATCCCTAAACGCTTGCTGTCTCATCCTACTACAAACAGTTTCAGAATGTCCTAGCGCACTCGCGACATCCCTATTATTCTGGAACAGATGATGCGACGTCGGGCTTGTCTTGATTATTTACCCGTCGAATCGACACAACCCTCTTGACAGCGAATTGTTCAGTAGTTGTTAGCGGCGTGTGTATGCCCATCCCTAGCCCTAAACTACCCCCCCCCCCCCCCCCCCCCCCCTTTTCCCCATGTTATCTTTCTCCTTCGATCAGGTCATCAGTCCAAATACGCGCCTTGCAGTATAAAAGAGACCTGAGATACCGTCTTCGGGTGCTGCTCGTTCATTCATCAGCGAGCTAGCTCTCTTCAATCTCCTTTGGGAGGGCATAATCTTCAGATGCAGTGAGGTTGGCCTCTTGTCTTTCTCACCCTTAGCTCTCCGTTCGTTTCGTCGGACTTTCAGTTCCCATCAGTCGCTCGTCTCAGCACCCACTCACTGTTGATCAATCTTACCTTTCACCGTTCGCAGACCGTTTATCTCCTTTCATCAACTGGCAACGCTCCTTCTTGATACCGTCATTATGTCCCCTCTCCTGCATCCGGTGGCCGTTCTGGCGCAGACGGTGGCTGTATTCTGGAGTCAGTCATTGCCCTGGTTTCCCGATCAGCGCCGGAAATTTGAAATACACAGCGCTGGGCAGCAGGCGAACACGGCCACCATGTCAGCCGCAGGATCGTCGACGAGCGCCTCGCTCAACTCCAGTGCTTCCAACTGCTTTCTCACGCTGCCCAGTAACCCCCTGTCAGCCAACGGCCTGGCCACTCCGTTTGTTCTGGAACCCCCTTGCTCGCAGAGCGTCAATCTCCAGCAAGCTTATGCCGAGGCTGCCGTGATTGACCCGGCGACCGGAGCCATCTCGATCTATCACCCGCTGGTCATCGATAAGAACAAGACTCCTCCCGTAGCCCCTGTCGTCCCCAAGTTGCCGGCCAACGCCAGCGTCGCCCTCTGGTTTGGTTTCAATGGGAACGTGCTCCAGCTCCTCGACCAGAATGGCCTGGACACGTATCAATCCTCGATCCTGAAGGCGATCGATTGCGTTAATGGCCTGCCCGGCGTGCAGGGCGACGTCTTTGGCCAGGTGAGCTGGTGCAACACGCAGCCGTTCTTTGACGCCGCCAATGCAGCCGTCAAGAACGGCCAGCTCGTAATCCCGCCTCTGGGAAATGACCACAGTGGTGCCACATGTCCGACCACGCGGTCGTTCGCAATCGTCGATGCCTGTCCCTCCGACAACGTGCCGACGCAGTACCTGCTCCTGCCCGACGGAGCCACGGTCCAGGACACGGCTGCCAATCGGGCCAAGTTCCCCAATGCCATTGTCATCAACAATGCTTCTGATGAAGCGCTGCTGGCCAACATGATCGATCCCGCGATCGGCTGCACCCCTTTCCTAGGGCCCAGTCTCGACAACCCGGGTGACAAAGTGCCCGCCTTGGCGTTGCAGGAGCTGCAGGCCGGCGTCCACCAGCAGGCACCCATTGCATTAGTGCCGCTCAATGACCCGGATTGCCTACTGACCGCGAGCGGCGCTCTCAGTCTAGCGAAGACGAACGCCTACCGCTTGGGTATCAACCAACCCTTGCTGACGGCCCAGGGACCCGACTCCGGAGCACTGGATTCCTATTGCGATGGCATGATGTCTATCGCACCGGGCTTTCTGCTCTTCAACGGAGAGGTCTTTGCCAAACAAACGAGCCCCGCGCCGTCGCTCGGCAATAATCTTTTCACATTCATGTGCGCCCGGTATCTAATGAGCTTGATGCAGCTCGGCTGCTCGCCCAATGCTCAGCAGCCCGTTCAGATCGCAACCGACGGCCTCGGCGTCGCCACTGCCTGCATCATTCAGAATGCCGCGGCGGCCACCGCGACGATAACCACAATGTCAAGGCAGGTGGCTGTCACAAGTGTGGCCACGTCGTCCGTAACCACCACCACCACCACCACTACTACGCCGTCAACTCTGGTATCCGTCATGAAGCAGTCTTCAACTACCATCAATCTGATAACGAGCGCGCTCACCCAGGGGACGACTACCACCACGGCCGCTACTACAGCAAAGGACGCTAGCTATCCCTTTGAAGGAAGTAGCTGGTCCAGGGCGGTAGGCGAGTTTCGCGTGGGTCGTGGGGATCGTAGGGGTCGGTAAGGAAAAGAATTGGAATCCCTAGAGGTCACATACAGGGATTTTACCCCTCATTAATATTTGCTATTGTGTATTGGTCATTTATTAGTTAGAATGCCCTCTAATCTGTTGGGCTTTCCAGTTTCATCTGAATTGGAGATTTATTCCTCCGTGATTTGCATTTCCCATATTGTTGAAGTTTAAACGTACGGAGGTCCCACATCGAAGTGTAAATCGTGAAGGAATACTTGTCTGTCTAAACTCAATCTAAATGCTCAACAGAAGAAGGGCGAATTAATTGATAAACAACTAATACGTAGCAGCGAGGCAGCGGTCAAGCCTTATAATTCACGCATAATGGTCGCAGCATACATTATAGTATAGTAGTCCTCACTGCGTGGGTGGGCCCTCCCATACTAGGGACACCCTAATTTAACCACACCCCCCTTCCCCCTTCCCTTCATCTCACTCCCCCTATGGGGTAGATTGAATAAAATCACCTTCTGTCATGTGGCGGCTGTAACTTGTAACTTCCCTAAACCAATTCTGGTGCTTGGTGTGCAGGCTCAGCGACGTGACTTCGGGGTACTCTTTCTTACCCATTTGTCGACACAATCATCACAGGAAAACCTCATTTTCAGACAAAGCCACTTTTTTATTTTTACAGTGTCTTTGACAAACCTGAATGGATGGTGAACAGGCGCTAGTGTATTTTGAGGAGGCACTTGGACATGGGGAACGTAAGATTCAGCCGGCTTGCCGTCCGTAGAGTTGGTTGGGATATTTCTCTGACCATTTGGCACATCTATCTTTCTCTAATAGCCACAGATAGCGCCTGATCTTGTAGTTTGTTATGAAAGTTGATTGTCTGGGTACCTTTGCGAGGTTCCTGAATCGGGCTTCTACTTGCTCACCGCCAAACTGCATGGTATGTCACCTAGTCATCGAATCCATGAGTGTTTCTTGGACATGATCCTTAGTACCTATTTGCAACTCTCCTTCAAACGGGCCGCGAATCCTACCTACTTCATTCTAGCCAGTGCGATTATATTTGAACTCAAAGAATCTACGCACGGCACGCGGACTAGCCAGCAGCACAGAGCATCCACAGACTATGTGACCAAATGACGGGCATACCCGTGAATTTACCTCTCTATCCTCAGGAACGATACGACATCCTTTTCCTACAATCGCACCCCCTTTATACAGAGATCTTCTCATTCCTCTAAACCCAGTCCCCGCGACTCCGGTCAATCGCGATGATAATGGCTATTTGAGCTGTACCTGGCAGACTGCATTCATTCATTTGTATATGCAAAGAGTTTGCGCTCTGGTTCATTTGTTATTCCGTGCGTCACTACCTAATTTTTAATTTCTTTCTTAGGCTTGGGTTGCGTTGTACCAGCGATTCCCATGCATTGACTATGGAAGCACGTGCCTGATTCCCAGCTTGTAGTGCTTCACTCGTTCCTTCAGCGAGGAGCGCCCATTCAAAAGGTGATGGTAATTTGGAATCTGATGATTTGATAAACTGCATATGCAACCCTTTTAAAGGGTAGGCAACAGCGCCTGTCATGCCTTTCAAATACAGAATTTTAGCCAAAAGGTAGACCAAGAGGTGTATCCGAAAAGTAGATAAATACCAGATGTCACTTGCATAATGCATGAGAGAATCCCAGTACCAACCCCAGGTAATGCCCTAGCCCGATTACCGTGACGAATGTGACGGTAAGGTTCCAAAAAGATTCCTGTTACTCCATCGTATATTTCGAGAAGAAGTCCCTGCATTGGTCACACGTTGGCATTAAAAAAGAATGCTCAGCTTTCAGATAAAGGGATCAATCACCTTGCTACCAGCCTTCAGTCCGCTAGCAATACCAGTCACACAAGGTTCATTTTCCCGAACTACACCTCCCCAGAGTCGTGGAGTGTTGTGAATCGCCTGGGTGATGGCAACAGCCGCATCAATTGGTGCTTTTACCACACCATGGGATATCTGGCCAAGCCCCGTGATTCCACTTTTCAGTCTACTGCGGCTGGGAGGCTTAGAGTCTGCTAGTGGCACATGATGATTTGCCAACATATTTGGCATGAACGTCCCTAGTTCTTTGACTCCCTGGAGAAGCTGTACCGCGGAGTACAGTGCAATACCGACAGCTTCTGTAATTGTGTCCAACGCGCCATAGTTCGAATTATACTCACAGACCCGAAGCCTTACTAGAGTGTTAGCGCGAAGTCCTTCAACTACTGTCTTGATTGGCGCCCCCCACTTACGGCTCAATGAATCCGAGATCAAAAACATCATTCTCCATCAACACCGAGGCTGCGAATGAAGAAAGTGAGATGCTTGTTTCTCGAACTTTCCACGTCGCGACGCGGGAAGGGAAGATCGAACACTCCATTTTATACCTCGATAATTGTTTGTGAAATGCATCCACCCCATTCGCGACGCCATCCTCCTTTGCAACTCTCATTCCAAGCTTAATAGCCGATCCAGAGACTTGGGGAGTAAGCGCAACGCGGATGGCATGCGCGACGCGATCCGCTGTCAAATTTTTGAACGCAATTGGCGGGGGTCCTGCCCCTGCCATTGCTACCATTTCCGCCCAAAATGGTTGGTCGCCAAAGAAAGGTATGATAATCGACGGTTTTCCTGCGGCTACAGCTGCCGCTGTAGTTCCAGCACCCCCGTGGTGCACGACGCAAGAGACTCGCCTGAAAATCCAGCCGTGAGGACAATCATCGATAAAAAGGACTTCAGGCAGAGGCTCGGGTACATTGCATCCCAAACCGGCCCATCCTTTGTGGATGACTGCACTGACTCCTGCTTTTTGAATTGCTTTGAGCAAAAGTCGAGTCATCTTATCAGCATCTTCCAACATAATCGATCCAAATCCAATATAAATAGATCCAGGAAACCTTTCCAAAAACTCAATCAGATGATACGGAGGAGTGTAGTGAACAGGCGGCTGTAGATGATAGCTGCCGGATATGCTTATCAGTGGGCCCCAGTCTACCGGCTTGGGTATCAGAGAAGGCGACCTGCACAAGTTAATGAGATTGTCAAGAATTACCACTTCAGGTTCGTTTACCAGCAATACGTGAATGGAACCTGAAATTTGGAAACTGCAGCTGAAGCAGATAGAACATCAACAGGCATCAAGTCAAGTGTTTCGGTCCTGAAAGAGTTGATCAGATCTCTTATGCCGAACCACATCAATGTATCAGTTAACATGAAAGAAAAGTAGTTTGCTGCACGAGAATTCATCGTACAAGATTGGATATTTGCGAGCGGGTGTGGAAAAGCACGAGTGGGAGACCAAGGCATGCTGTTCAGTAATTTCTCGTAAGCGTTGACTTTCAATGCGACATAGTACATACGTAAACATCATGTGAAGTGGAACACCGAGTTTTTCTGCGCAATGGATATGGGCAAATGATGGAGGGTTGGCTATAATGGCATTGGCAACAAACGGTTTTTTCTGAACGGTCGGCACGTTGTCGATTGAGTCAAGATTGTCTCCGGCGATGAAACAAGATAACCAACAACTCTCCAGGATTCCTTGTATCGTTCTTCGTCTTTCGTGCACTTCGCCATCATATGTGCTCTTACAATGAGGTAAGAGTCCGGGATGTTTAACCATATAGGTCATCATTTCTTTGGGGTCACCGCCGATGCTGAAAAATTCCAGGCCGGCATTCTCGACGAAATTCTTAAAAGGAGGGTGTGTGGCTATACGAACACGATGTCCAAATTCCTGTAACTGTATCCCCAATGCGACAAAGGGTTGCACGTCACCGCGGGATCCGACTATTTGAATAACAATATTCAAATTTGGGGGCTTCTTTTCGACATCGATTTGTCCTTCGTGCTCGATTTCGCTTTCATGCTCGGCCATGGAGCTTAGCAAACGCTCAACTGTCGCACATGCTTTGCCATGCCTGTGGTGAAGGTCGACATTGATACGTCCATCGTCTGCATTTTGGTGAGCAAGCAGACAACTAGGGCTCACAATAACTTACCCGCTACAGCGGCAAGGGCCTGAAACCCCTCCAGATCCAATTGTATACCATTTACAGACTGTCCAATTTCTCGCTGTCCCGGTGTCTCCATTTGATATCAATTTTGGGTCGTACTGGTCAAAATTGTTCGATGTGTAAATGGTCCGAATTGGTTCCGTTAAACTGTCAATAATGTCTCTTGATTCAGACACAAGCAATATCCAATCCTAGACGTCGTGAGCGAAAGTCAGCATCCCATAATCACATTCTACTGCAACAAGTTACTTATAACTCGAGTTTGCCTATCGGTGTAAACGCCGAAACAGGGCACTCGCTATATTCTGAGAACATTTTAAGCTGGTTCCGCTACTCCCGGAATGAGAATTCATGACATCTGCCAAGCATTTGTTTTCATTATTCTATCGGTGGCAAAAAAAAATTAAGAATTTGCCGTTCCCCGGGTGTGGATGGGACTGGGCGGGTCCAGTAGCCTGGGCCTCCTCGAGTCAACCCGGTAGAGCGTAGATCTCCATTTCAGTAGGCCCTTCGTCGCCGGACTAGGCTGAACATCAGAGAGGTTTCCGTTCATTGATGTCTCCATTCCGTTCCTAAATTTTAGACTATAATTCAGCCAATACAGAGCGGTTGCAGGGATTCAAAGTCGGCTTCATTTTTTTTTATGGGGTTCGCCCGACGAGTCGCGCAACACTTTACAGACCACCAGAGGTTGACCGCCAACCATCGATCGCGCATGTCCCAGTCGAGAGTTTGAGCTGAAAATTGATGGGTAGAATTCAGGGGCTTTCCTGTATATGGCACTGGTTTCTGAGCGCCATCTGCTTCGTTTCCAACATATATCATTTGCAGGATCCGCCGGAATATTTCCACTGCCATTTCCAAATATATATGTGTCGCGTCCACGATGCCATGGCAGAGTCCGTTGATGCCCACAGGTTTTCTAGCCCAACCATCAGCTTGGAGTAGCTATCTGCCAGCGATGTGAGTACGCTATCCGGCCCAGAGAGACTATTCGGTATTTGACCAACCCAAAGGGTGCGCATGTCATTCCCCATAGCGCTGCGCAAGAGATATACTCACAGATCGTGGACACATCGCCGGAAGTCAGCGAGGAACCTAGAGATGTACCCCCATCCATTTGGGGGACCATTCCGGGGCTGACAATCCACAGCGACAGGATGCTGTGTACATTCTGCGAATATGTTTGCCGTACAACGGAGGGCATCCGCAAACACTGGCGTACCTAGCACGGGCTTTCGCCATACGACCATAGCCGGAAGCCTCGGTCATCCGAAGTGACAGTCAGTTAGGAAGCGCGAGATTAGGCGATGCAGCGAGTGATATGCCAGCAGGCTTTTCACTATGGACATGGATCGCATTACATCCATGTTCGGCAGCCCGGTCCCGCACACGAGCCAGAAGCACCGACGCCCCAGGCCAGCATAGTCGCGCAAGCCATCAATTATATGGAAGCGATATTCACGCGGCAGCAGCAGGAGCCACGGATGATCCAGGGCAGCGATATTTACGAGACGAACCTTGGTTAGACAGAACGGGGCAAGTATAGGTTCCTCCTCGGGTATGACCAATCGACAGTAACCCTAAAGATGGGCCAAGTATTTGCAAGGGCAGTCACCGAAGCAGTCCATGGCTGCAGCTGCAGACAGAGCACTGTTGGCTCGCCATATACAGGAAGACTTTCCGCTTTCGCGACAACGAGCTGTGCATCTGCAGCGAGTGAGAGAGCATCACTCACGTTTTGTTGGAGAGACCTGATCTGCGAGATTTGGGATGTGAGCTTCGGGCAATGTAGATGACGCGTTGAGTAGTATGTCGGCCTTACTGGTTGGTTTCGAACAGCGAAGGAGAGGCAAGTCTAATATTTCCTTCGCATACCGAGACGGTAGCCAAAGTCTTGGATTTTGCAGAGGCGTCCCAACGGTTCCGAAGTCGCGCGCTATAAGGGCAGCAGATGCAAATGGCATCTATTTCACAGTAGGGCTCGCCGAGGCTCTAAGGTCGTCTAAGAAGTGGTACAGCAGGTTAGTTGATTGACATCATTTACGCTGACCCCTTGCAATGAAAGCGATATGGAAGATACGACTACTATGTATTTCCATGTAAAACCCTTCGGAGCAGAATTCCAATTTATATGTTCTATTGTGGATTATGTCATGAGTACACAGAGAAATTGAATTAGCATCACGGAAGGGCTTTTGATCAGATGGGCGGGTGCCTGAGGGTGTCAGCGCCCACCGCCGGAGATAGATAGGATTTCCATTTTGGGGGGATCACTCAGCCAATACAACTTCATTACACGCTGGTTTCCTTTCCCTTGCGATCTTCTCTCAGGTCTCTGCTGTGACGTCCGACGACCTCCCCTGAGTCGATCGACCATCAGCTTTTATCGTTGTATTCCATTGCCTGACACTACAGCATTTACGTACTGTTAGCAACATCTCAAAGTAAGATAAAATAAGGAATTTGATACGAACCATATGCCAATATGTCCCCTTGCTCTGGAACAACTCCTGATGCGAGCCGTGTTCGACGACCCGCGACCCTTTCCCGCTCTGACTCTCCCCAAAGACGAAGATAACATCTGCCTTTTGAATGGTTGATAGTCTGTGCGCGACCGCAATAATCGTCATACTCCTCCGCGCAGCCAACCTTTCAAGGGCGGCTTGGACTAATTTCTCGGACTGTGAGTCAAGGCTTGATGTCGCCTCGTCTAAGAGGAGCAGAGACGGTTTCCGCAATAGTGCTCGAGCGATGCACAGCCTTTGTCGCTGGCCTCCGCTGAGAGCTGTCTGTGCTTTGATCCCTAGCTCGGTGGAGTATCCGTTTGGAAGGGATGTGATAAAGCTGTGTATCTCTGCATCGATGCATGCTTGAACCAAACCATCTTCCGTGTACTCTGAGCCATCGAGTCCGAGAGTTATATTATCACGGATTGTGCCTTCGAACAGTCGTGGCTCTTGGGGTACCAGTGACAAAGATCTTCGGTATGATACTGGGTTAATACAGCTGATGTCCTTGCCATTAAGGAGAACGGTCCCTTGAAACGGATTGTAGAATCGCTCTAGTACCGATATCAGGGTGGTCTTGCCACACCCTGATGGCCCCACGAATGCGACAAATTGGCCACTTTCGATGGTAATGTCAAGACTCTTGAACAGAGGGACTTCTTGTGACGCATATTTGAATGCAAGATTCTGGAAATTAATGTGAGCTCCGGCTCTGAGCGATTGATCGCCCATGTGCTCTCTGAAAGCAGCATTGGTGTCGTCCAATGCTGGTCGGAAGTTCAGTATCCGGTTCGCGGAGGATGTAGCCTGGGCAATACTCGGCCCAAAACTAAAAAATTGACCTGCCTGTTGCCCACCGAGGATGATTGACATGTACACAACAAAGAAGGAGGTGGGCTGGTACTCTCTGGACCCGAGAAGCTGGCCACCGTACCAAAAGGTCAGTGCCATGGCGCAGAGTTCAACGCTATCGGATAAAGCGAACACCAAGGTGGCCAGCCAGGCTATGCGGAAAGCTTCGTTCTGTTGTTGTTTCAAAAGATCAGAGTATCGATTCAAGATAGAACCCTCCATGGTCAACGCCGAAACGGTCCGGAATGCCTCGATAGCTTCTGCTGCAAACTGGGAGCTACCTGAGTATACCTCTGCGTTCAGGGCTTCAAACTCCAGTTCGTATCGGATGCGCATGAATGCAGCAAGGAAGACACACGGAAGAGCGGCAAACACAGTCACGAGACTTAGCTTCCAGCCAAAGGAGAAAGCGATTGCGATGCAGCCTATCATACTGCACATTGAAATGATTGGAAAGATGCCGTTCACCCCGATCATATCCTGAATCTGCTTGGGGTCTGTGGCTAGACGCGAAACCAGGGAGCCGGAGTTATTATCGCTCAAGTCATAAAACGAAACGGGCTTTCTCAGAATATTTAGGAAGTATTCTATACGACAAGAGGATGATATTTCCTAGAATTGTGTCAGAGCAGTTATCTATCTTGGGTAAAAGCATCAATCACTGACAACGGAGAGTCTGTTGGCTGAGTATCCGACGGCGGCGTAGCAGGCTGCAATGCCTAGAGACAGAACGAAGAACATCAAAGCCCAGAAATTGGCAGTATCGCTCAGATTTTTTCCTGTGAGGCGGAACACATCGATAATATTCGCGAATAGCCAACTCTGTAAGGGGAATGCAGCTGATGCACAAATTAGCCAAATACAGTGAGTTTAAACTACAAGACTTACATGCAGCACCTAGTAACCCCAGTAAAGCAGTCATGCAAAGTAACCAATGTGTCCGTGCCTCGTAAACAAAAACCCCAGTGCTTCGAAAGAAGCCACGGTGTTTTATTTTCTCCTCGTTCTCATCTTGTGGCTGCGAGGAGATGACAGTGTTAGAATGATCAAGTTCCTTCTTCAAGGCTTTCGTAGCTTCCATTGTATCGGCTTCTTCTTCTGCGGCAATCTCAAGTTTTTGTGCATTGACAAAACTTCGGTAAAGCCCACCCTCCATGGCAAGAAGCCCCTCGTGTGTCCCTTCCTCGACATTGACACCGCCCCTGAGAACCAGAATGCGATCGGCGTGCCGAATGGTTGACAGCCTGTGTGCAATCACAATTGTGGTGCGATTTTGGGAGACACGATCAAGGGCTGCCTGTACTATCTTTTCTGCACGGACGTCAATTGCGCTTGTAGCTTCATCCAGAACCAAAATGGTGGGATCTTTCACGATGCTTCGGGCTATCGCCAGACGCTGTCTTTGTCCGCCGCTCAACTTGGTGCCGTTCTCTCCCACAGTGGTGTCGTACCCCTGGAAGAGTTAGACGAAGGTTACTACTCGTTAGAAGAACAGTTGACATACCTTTGGAAGACGCTCGATAAACTCATTTGCAAATGCTTCTTTACATGCATTGTGCACTAATTCGGCTTTAACAGAATCGGGCTCATTCTCCCACCTTGTGCCGACAAGGCCATACGAGATGTTCTTGAAGATTGTATCGTTGAAGAGAAACGGGTCTTGCTGTACGAGTCCAATTTGGGACCTCCACCATTTGAGATCCAGCTCTGCGATGTTTCGTTGACCCACCATGATACTTCCTTCTTCCGGGGTATACCATCGCTCCATAAGAGCGACAATAGTGCTTTTTCCAGACCCCGATGGGCCCACCAATGCCGTTGTTTTTCCTCTTTCGAATCGAGCGTTCAGTCCCCGAAAGATCTTGCTCTCGGGTCGCGTGGGGTATTTAAAGTCCACATCTTGGAAGACGATATCACCCTGAGCTAACGCTTCAAAATCGCGAAGACCGCCAGCGACAATCTTTTTTGAGTCTATGATATCGAAGAATGAGGTCGATGCGCTGGCCGCCTTGAACACCATCGTCAACGGTGTTGCAATGTTTCCAAGAACACTTACTGCGATCATGATCGAGAAGAATACGCTACGAGCCGCAGTTAGCAATGGGTATAACGGTAACGCGAATTGACTCACATGATGACCGTATTAATGTCTTGGATGTGACCCTCCCGATAGAGCTTCAGACCAAGCCAGAATGCCAGTGAGTAACTGGCATACATGGCAAAAAAAAGGAGACCAAACTGGGCACCCACAACTATAGCCATGCTTCGGCCGCGGTTCCGGGATTCTGTAACCCACTCTTGATATTTATTAGCTAGAGGCGCTTCGGCACCGAGTGAAACAACAGTCCGAATTGAGCCAAAGATTTCTGCTGCGGTTGCCGAATGTTTTTCATCCGCCTTGTCTACCTGTTGTTGGATCCGAGAGACAGCGGGAAGTGCCAGGCTACAGACGACGAGAATGAACAGAAGACAGGAGCTAGTGGCGAGAGTGAGGGCCCATGAGTATTTGAAGGCGATGATGTATGCGGCGATCAAGAGGGCGGAGGATTGGAAGAGAATGGCCAGCTTGTCTGATATGCTCTGCTGGATCGAATTGGATAGGGTGGTGATTGCATTGACGACCGTCCCAACTGAGACTTGGTCCACTTTGCTGATTGGCTGAGCGAAGAGCGACTCCATGTACTCGAGACGCAAGGCTGCTGAAACCCGAAGACTGATAACACGAAAGCAATACTGGAATGAAGCAATCAGTTTCCTCAAAATATTGAATATTTTGGGGCCTGGTTAGGTGGTTACCATTGAGAAATATGTCAAGGTGAACTTTGCGATGAAGAGATAGACAACGTTTAGACTTCCCGAGGTTCAGCTGTGTAGAATCTCAATAGAAGGAGTTTTTGCCTACCTTAGCCGGCTGACCGATATCTTGAACTGGGTTTCAGTGGTCGAGATTCCAGGGGTAAAATATGAACCGAATTCGCCAACCAGTCCACCAAAGACGATATTCATGATCGGTAAGGGCTGATGCAAGATCAGTTTTATATTCACTTGGCTTGGTATGAAAATATAGCAAGACACATACCACACCAGACCCCACGGAGCATATCAGGGCGACCGCGAGAACCATCCTATCTTTCGTAGTCGTATAAGAGAGGATTCTCTGGATTTTATCAGCGAGGGGTCACATTAGAACTCAACCTGATGAACAGTACATACAAGATAATCTTTGAGCGAGGTAGACTGCTCGGCCGCATCTTTAACTTCAGGATCCTCCTTGGAAATATCTGTGACCTGATCGTTGAGGTGATCATTTGTCGATGCTGAGCGAGGCTCTCCGACCGTATTGTCTTTCTCTGCCACAGTTTCCCCAGGAGGGATTTTAGAGGAAATTCCCATTCTTTTGGATAGGCGCGAGTATGTGATGGATGGAGGGAAGCATAGTGCAAAGAGAGGGGGGATTCATTCGGTATATATTAAGGTATATTGGAATAAATTTGGACAGGTGTGCATTGCCTTTAGATGAAAACAAGAGAATTACCGATTTCAGGGCAGTGGATCGGCGATTTGACTTGACTGTGATTGGCCAAATGTAGAGGGCTATGGTAGCTCTGTGCTGACATCCGCACACATCCCGGACTTTCGCGGATTTATAAAACCCCGGCCACATTGGATCCACTTAATTCCCACCAGGACTGTCTCCCGGACTTTCGGACCCTGCTTTTCCCGCCTCTTCAACCTCCTGCCATTTCAAGAAACAATACTGAGATATGAGCACCCGGCGCACCTTGGAGAATATTTCGGTGAGCCTCTTCATCTGACAGTGCTAGTCGGATCCTGATGAACTCCTAGTGCAGCCGCTGCCAGTCCAAAAAGGTAGAAACTCGTTGCATTCCTAGCGTCACAGACCCGCCAGAGTAACAAAGTTTTAGACTCGATGCAATCGAGTAGTCCCTCGATGTGACAAATGTGAATCTATTGGGGCCAATTGTGTATACCTGCCACGGAAGCCACGAACCAAGAAACACAGGTAATTGCTTATCTATGATTCGGCTTCAATCCGGAAGTTTTGACTGACAGGCCACCATAGGACCGACATCAAAGAGAACAGTGCTCTATCACATGTCATTCACCGCCTCGAACGCCTGGAAGAACATTGTGGCTTGGAGAAAGCTCCAGACACCGACGAACATGGCGATCGGTCGTTATCATTGCCATTCTTCGATATGGGCACCTCTAGACCTGTATCCTCCGACATATCCTGTGCTCCAACCATGTCCGGCGTGATCGGTGCTATCTTGAGTCGCATCAAAAATCCACAGAGTCGGGCACTGCTTCTCTCCAATGTATTCAGTCACCTGCGAACGGTCGAATCGTGCTTTTTCGAAAACGAACGCTGCGTGGGGGCCATCGCAGCCGCAATGTCAGAAATTGAATATTTGCAGAACACACCAGCCAACGAGCCGCCAGCGAGTCCTGAAATTCCAAACGACCTCGCAAAAAAAATTATTCAGAGCAAGTTCGTCTCCCATTCTTAGTCGCCTGTTTGCTAACATGCTGCTCAGAATACTATCAGTGTTATCAATTCGAAGGATTCAAAATCCCCTTGGACAAAAACTTTTTGCTTTCCATCCCTGACCTACTAGAAAACCCTCACATTCAGCTTGACTATACGTCCCAAATCATCTATCATACTGTTCGTCTTCAAGGGATCATACTAGATCTCAGCTCACACAAGGATAACGGCGGCCTTATCCGACATCTTTACCGGACGTGCTTGGCTCTTACCGATTCCTGGCTGGACCATATTCAGAATACTCCTGCTGACCTCTTTGCGGCAGTTTTAATGGCAAGTGAAGTCATAAAGTTTCAATCGAGATCAAGCGGGGCTGACAACGTACCAGGTATCGATGGCACTCGAAAGTTGCGATAGCGAATTGGCCTGGAAGATGCTCGACCATGCCTGCAAGATCGCGAAGGCCTTGGGGTATTTCTCCGTGGACGGGAATCCAGAAGAAGCAGACGGACAGCCGTCTCTCGCGCAAGCATCGACGACCGACAAAACTGAAATAGATAAAAATCGAAAACGATTCGAGTTCTGGCATTTACTTCGAACGGACTGTCTCTTCCGACTGTCCTTCGGAAAGCCGACTCTTATTGCGCCGGGTTCCTGGAAGGTCAATTTCCCAGACCCCACAATTGATGGTGTTGATGATGAATCTTCTCGCTTCATCCAAATTCATTTTTTGGCTTCTATGCGACTTACCCTGGTGGTGATGAAGTACCTGGACTGGATTGACTCGGGGCCAGATCCTGACCCGGTCTTGCATGATGCAACGATTGACAGCTTCCTTGACGAGGTGCAGTTGATCATGTCTGATTGGGATACAGTATGATTTAATCCAATAACGTCGTCGAACATTCACACTTTCTAACATAGCGAAGGATGAACTTCTTCGAATAGCCAAGACCCAGTTCGACACATGGTTCTGCGTGGATATGATTTTCAGCAGCTACAAAGTCCTCATCGTTCTTCACCAGTCGAAGATATGCGATCAGGAAAGACACCGTTTGCCACATCAAACTGTGGATATCTCTAGAAAGTCTATACAAATGTTCCAGTCCCTCCTAGGATCATCATTACACGCATACTGGGGAATAAGGTATGCCAAGAGCCACGTCCTACCCGAATCTGTTCATTATGCCATTAATAGCCACCAAAAATTCTAGTCTCATATTACTACACCAGTTCATTCCTTTTTTCATATTGTGCTTGGATATCATCGGGAATCCGGAGCATGGCGACATTGAGACAGACCTGACTTCAGTGACCTGGATCAGCGACTATGTCGAAAAGATGGTCGAAGAGCGAGCCGAGCTAAGACCTGTGATGATTATCATGAAGGCCGTGATTTTTGCTTGCCGCCAAGTCAAAACGAACCGTCTGGCGTCTTTAATGACAGGAAATGCACAGACCGACTGCTAGCCTCTAGCCATAGGTTTCAGAGTCTAAATCAGAACCCGAGAGAACGACTCGGGCGTAAAAAGACCGCTATAGAATCGAGTTCCTCAGAAGGGTTATGACACCCCACTTCGAAATCTTCTGCGACGGGCCTATGAATGAGAAAACTTTTGCCATTCCGTAATACGTTGTATTCTATTCCCTAGTAGCGAAGCATTGGGGGGACAACATGATGCAAGCAATCGACTCTCATGCAAACGGAACCAGGCTGGAAGAGGAGGATGTTTAGGATTCGTTATCGCGGGAGAGCCCGTTTGGTGCTGCAGGCTATGTTAAACGGATAGTGTGACTTTACGGAGTTGAGTGCAAGGACTCTCAAGTAGCGGAATCTCCTGGCCACTCTTCCTTCTCTAGTTTAGTATTTCGTACGAATGACCGTCTTGTTCTCCTTTAAGACTGGGTATATCACATAGACTACTAAGCAATCATTAGCTTCTACTACTTTGTGTAGTAGAGTCCAACTATAGGCATCTCTGACGTTTACATCTACTCAGACATCATATGATAAGAGTTGAAGGATATAAAGTTAATGATAGAAAATAGTAACTACTATAGGTGCTTCACTCCTCTAGTAATCTTAAGCATTAATACTTAGATGCTCCATCGGAGTACCGTAAATTTCTAGCTAACATAACAGAAGTAAGCCCTATGTACTCAGTATTGACATTTGCCTGTGATAATCCCAAAATAATCGGAATATGTTCAATATCCGGTGTTCAAGTTAAAAGAGGCTGCCGTTCTTGCGTGTCATTGGTTTTAGGGGGGCGAATGTGTATCGTGGGCGAAAAACACGGGTCCTCCAGCGTGGGTGTGTGTATCAGATAGGACTCGGGTGGGGGCTTGTTGTCATAGGAGTTTAGTTCGTTAGATGCGCCAATCCTGACTCACTGGGGGGCAGGTTTTGAGGCGCCAAGAGCGCTGAACATTTAGTAACAAGGGAGAGAAAGATGGAATGCTGGATAAAGAAGGAAGAAAAGCATGTCTGAGAAAGAAGACAAGAGAGGCAAGCTGGCCTTAGTGGCAACCGGAAACTAAACTTAATCCGGGAACTTATCAGGAACCACGAATGAGCCAGATTAATGTAGTAGATGGTTTGTATAGATAGTTTGCAATAGATAGCAAAGTTGGTGTTGCCACACTCACACATCGTATATGTGTCCACAGCTGACCAGAATCTCGAGACAATACTGAAGCAGGAATGCATCTTCTTCTCTCATGAGACTCTAGTCGCAGAATCTCGAATCGTTAGAAAAGCGATAGTAATAACAGGAAGAAGGGGTTGATAGCACGTCCAACAACGACCGATTCCATATCAATCAGCTAGCGCCTACATCTAAGCGACTATGTCATCCTCTAAAGAGACTGATCATGTCGTCATATCCTCATCCGACATGAGCCGCGCCTTCTCTACGCCTACCGGTCTCCTCGCCCGCCTCAAGGGTCGCAAAGTCGACCTGAACATCCTCGGCAAGGAATACTACCAGAAGTCTCTTCAGTATGACGAACCCCAGCTTCAGAGAGACTCTGTCAAGGTCGGGAGAAAGCTTGACTTTCTCGTCCTGCCAATGGTACGCTACGCGTGATGACGTTCCCAAGCCTCTTTCGTCTTCTTTTTAACCATCTGTCATTACATGGGGATGTAATCGCTAAAATTACTTCAGATGATGACAACTTATATGCTGAGTTTTCTCGACAAACAGACGTAAGTGTTACCCGTGAAATCGTCTTAAACCGGATGCAACGGTTTCTTGTAGTAAAACGGGTTATTGTGTATCCTCTTCCTGATTCTGCTCTAACATCACTCACATGACTGGCAACGATTATGCCTGGGTCTCCTCGGCTTATACTTTGGCTGGCTCGTTGGAGCCTATCCCTGGCAGTTCCTCCTACAGAGGCACCCTATTGGTAAACTGATTGGCTGCATGCTCCTTGTCTGGGGTGCCGTCTGCATGCTGCAGGTACGCCAAACCACCTCTCTACCTTTTCGGTTCTCCAGTGCTCGAGTGGAGAGCAAAACCTTGCTGAGGTTCTTTTTTGCTAATAGGCCGCCGTTTTTAACTTTGCCGGTTTCTTTGCAATCCGTTTCTTCCTCGGCATGCTTGAGGCTTGCGTCTCTCCAGCTTTTATCATGCTCACCTCTATGCTCTGGACACGCGAGGAACAGAGCCTTCGGAGTTCATACTGGCTGTCTGTTAACGGCGTCTCATCTATCCTTGGTGCCTTGCATTCCTATGGCGCCGGCCACGCCACTGGCCTTGCTGTTCCGCAGTGGAAGCTCATCTACCTGGTAAGCAAATGATGAAGACAGTGGCATGTGATGCATGAATTGCATAGTCTCCCTATCCCAATAGCGTCGCAAGAATGCATCTAGTAACTAACGAGTTGAACCTCATCTTGCCAACAGATCGCTGGTGCACTTACCTGCGCCTGGGGATTCGTTATACTCCGCTACTTGCCTGATGGCCCTCACAATGCCAGAATGCTGTCGGAGTATGAGAGAATTGTCGCTGTGTGGCGTATCTCCCATAACCAGACCGGATTAAAGCACTCGATGATTGTGCCTGCACATATTAAGGAGGCCCTCATTGACCCTAAGTCCATACTTCTCTACTTGATGGCCATCTGCTATGGCATACTAAATGGTGGCGTTACCAACTTCCTCTCTTCCATTATCAAGGGCTTTGGCTTCAATCCGTTGCAAACCAGTCTCTTGCAGACTCCCGGGGGTGCCTTTGAGGTCGCTATGGTTATAATCTTCGGATATCTGTCCCAGCTACCTAATATGATAGGGGTCACAATTATGAGTAAGTATTTGATTCTTCGACCCATCCTGTTTTTTATCCTGATAAGAATATCGCAGTCGCATGTCTTCCTGGCCTCGCTGGTCTTATTAGCATTATGACCATCAGTATGAAGTACCGTTACGCACTCGTTGGGATGTGCTGGATGCAAAATATCCTCGGCTCCCCTGTCATTCTGAATTGGACTCTCCCCGGTCTTAACACCGCCGGCCATACCAAGCGAAGCACCGTACTTGGAATTTACTTTGTGTATGTGGACCCGTTCATATCAGCCATCATTACCTACCTTCTTTGCTGACTCCCGATTTTAGGGTTTACTGCGCTGGCAATATCATCGGGCCGCATTTCTTTATTGATACTGAGGTCCCGCGGTATCCTTCTGCTATAAAGGGCCTTGCCGGCGCTTACACTGCTGCTATTGGCTTGCAGGCTATCTATACGGCGTCTTGCTTCTTAGAGAATCGCCAGAAACAGGAGAAAGGATTGTTTAGTGAGGTTAACTTCACAGAGGAGGCCATGGAGAGCTTTGAGGACCTGACTGACAAGCAGAACAAGCATTTTAAATATCGGATTTAAAGGCATTCCTAATACGTGTTTAGGTAGAAAACACAAATGACCTTAAAGTAATTATTTCTAATACTTCAATCCCAATAAGTAAGGTCTAACAAGTATATACAATGAAAGAGGGATTCGGGAGTGGTTGGCTGTTCAAGTGATTCAAATACAGATGCGAACAATAAACCAGCTGATTAACTGTTAAATGTATAGAACAAGGCCGGCATACTCACTCACTATGACTCCTGGGGCTCGCTACTACCCGCGGGCCTACCCAACGGGTTACCTATCACCCGTTTCTTGGCGGGTAACGGTTAGGGATGGCTGCTGCTTTGCTCTACCTTGAGTCCGATCCTTCCGCCCGACCCTGGGTGTCAGGGTGTTAAGAGTGTTTTCTTGGATGCAAGGCTTGCACAGATAGACTTAAGGTATTCGAAATTATACGGTTTCCAAGAGTCTTGCCACAAAGGGAAAGGCCTAGACTCTCCAAGGCCGGGCCTTCGGGCTTAAGTTTGAGCCCAAAACCCGAACCCGCAAAGACTGGTGGTTTTTGGGCTAGAACTTCTGTCTTTGTTATCGTCAACTTCAATTTTCGTTATTATTTGTAAAAGGGTATAGACTTTCAGCTCTGACTTGAAACTATCTCTGCATTATAGCAAGTATACCGATACGACAAAACTTAAAATTAGACAAACGGCTCCACCTGTAACCTTTGTCGCTTTTGCGGCCATTGAAGGTGTAGTAGTCGAGTTTGGGTCAGAGCCAAGCGATGACGATGAAATAGTGACCGAGCGGGTACTAGACAACGGAGTCAAAGTCGGAGTCGGTGCGACATCATAAGCAGTGGTCTCCGTAACTGTCGACATGGTGCTGGAGCCCGTAGTAGTTTGTGGCTCTGGCAGTGCCATCGTAGTCGTCGTTGGCCCAGGTACCAGACCTCCAGTCAGGGGAGGAACGGCATACGGAGGATCAAATAGCCCAAATGCACCACACGCATTACACGGCGAGGCCCAAGATTTGACAGGGTCTGGAGCCACAAGGATAGGATCGCACCGGCCGTCAGGCGCTGCCGTCGCGATCACTGAGGCAGCTTCCATCTGAGGGCAGTCGGTACCCAGATCGCTCAAAGTGAGCTGTCGTGTGACTGACTGGTCAGGAACCATGGTCGATACTTGGTCTAAGTCAAGGGCGAATACTAGACTAGTGCCGGAAGGCCCAGCGAGACCGGCGGTGTTGTAACCAAAGATGGTGTTAACGACCATATACACTGACGGTGAGGTACTACATGTATTAATGCAAATCAGCCTAAGGCGACGAACGAAAGGAGGAAGGATAAGAATATAGTGATGATAGAAGCTCTTACAATGTATAATCGAGGTGTGTGTCGACATAAGTGGACGGGTACGTGTACGGCTCGTTCGTTGGCCAAAAGAATAAGTTGACAGTGCCGGCGGAGCTTCGAAGACAGCGTTATCAACACATATCACAAAACGCCTGACTCTTGATTGGAACTGGAAACCTACATGCTGCAATATGTCGGACATGGGTTTTGGGGAGTAATAGGAGGCGGCGTGATGGTCGTCGGCACATAAGTGGTGGTGGTTATAGTACTTGAAGAGGTTGTTGAAACCATTGGTATGGATGTCGTGATATTGTCGGACGGAGACACACAAACAGTAGTAGTGCTGGCGGTTGTAGTACTTGAAGAGGTTGTTGAAACCGTTGGTATGGATGTCGTGATATTTTCGGACGGAGACACACAAACGGTAGTAGTGCTGGCGGTTATGCTTTTAGTATACCAAAAGGTGGATGAGGGCGAACGGGTCGTATGCTCAGGAGTACAGATGGTATGACTGCTTGCTGTATTGTAATGTGGATAGTTTGGATTGCGAACAACTTCACTGTTTCAGCTGTTGTGCGCCAAGGGATGATGCTCAATTGGGGGTCGACCACATACCGGGACCATAGAAGGCCTTTGCCCCAGCGACTAGCAGTCCGAGCGCTGTCCATAACTTAAAAGCAGACAACATAGCTATAGCTCTTGCAACAACTACATGAGCTAGACCAAATGTGACTGGCAGATATGCAACGTGGATGTTGAGGTTGGGCGATCTGGAACAAAAGAACAAGAAAGCAATTGCTGCTTAAAAGGTTTGAATGTCAATGGCGAAAGCAGAGATAGCGTGAACAATAGTAATATATGACTTGCGGCAACACATCTTCGTCCTTTGCATCAATGAGGTATTACCTCTTGATGTGGTCATTGTAGAAAAGCCAAGGCGATGTGTTGACTGAGGAGGGTAATGACAGGCAACAGCCTAGCCACGAACAGTAATGACATTGAGGATCACTGCCTCTTTTATCTGCGTTACGTCAGAGGGCGGTTCCTAATTAGATAGAGCTTGCAGTGGAGCAGGTTTTTGCCGGCGGGCAGCCTGTTTGCTGCACTGTCCGTGCGGCTGGAGAGTTCCCAACTTGTTAGGTTCACCATTGCCCCTGAGCTCTGAATGACAACGTGACTATGACTAGACGGCGATCTCATCGAATCAATTGCCATGTGCCATGATTCTATCGCTAGAGCGACAGGCTGGAGACTGCACAATGATGTGGCTCGTCTAGCGTCTTAGTGTGCGTTTTCCTCTCGTATTGATTTAGAAAAAAATTCCTGCATGTTCTCATCGCTACATTAGCCACATACTTACACATGGATTGAGACCCATTATTGATACACCACACGCCCTCTTTCTGATGCTTTTTCTCAATTTGTCAAAATGCATTCCGTCATCATTATGCTAGTGTCGGCTTCCATCTTCTCCTGGATGCTAGAATGTTCGGCATCTTCCATTGCGAGACGTTCCTCATCAGCTGTCGTTATTTCTCCCAGCGAGTATTTGTAATTCTCCAGACGAAAAATCTGTGAATTCGTTGTGCATCATTTGCTGATGTAGCATCTAGTGAGGGCAATGACGGGCCATGGAGCAGCTTTTATCTTCGAGTTGGAACTCCGGAACAATACGTCCGAGTGCTTGTATCTACGGCCTCTCCAGAGTCAATGGTCGTGTTGTCAGGTTACGGTTGCTCGACATCTGTTTTCACGAATGTGCCACAGGATTGTGCAGTCTCTAGGGGTAACTTGTTCAACGCAAATCAGTCTTCCAGCTGGCACAGACTAGGTCTTTATGGAATAAACCAGAATGGTGTCGGTCTTGAGGCCAACCTTGGATATTCCCAAAGAGCAGAGTTTGCTTTAGATACACTGGGTATCAGTCTCACTGGACCGAGGCTTGAAAGTCAGACCATCGCCGGCATCGCGACTCCCGAGCCCTTCTATCTGTAAAGATGACATTGAAGCCTCCTTCTATGAAAATCTGCTGATTCTAGACACACATAGTGGAATACTTGGCCTAAACCCACAACCACTCAACCTCAGCTCCCTAGGAAATTCCTCATCGCCGTCATTTGTCACAAATCTCAAGGGCCAGGGCGTTATACCAAGCCTAAGCTGGAGTTATACAGCCGGCGCCAAGTACCGTAAGTATGCTTTTCAAAAGTAAATATCCAATATGGCTTTCACATCTAATTCTATATTCTTTCCAACATAGGTCTCAAACAGGTTTATGGCCAGCTTATATTCTCCGGTTATGACACATCTCGCTTCACTGGGAATTCCGTCTCGTTCACCATCGCAGGCGATATAACCCGCGACCTCGTTGTGTATCTCCAGTCCATAAGCTACAGCGGATCAAGTTCTGCCACCTTGCTTTCCGAACCCATTTTGATCTTCATTGATTCGACAGATCCGAATCTCTGGCTCCCGGGAAGTGTGTGTGACGCCTTCGAAAAGGCATTTGGGCTTGTGCTCGACAGCGAGACTGGCTTATACTTGGTGAATGACACTCATAACACCGAATTGCTCAACTCAAATGCGCAGGTGACCTTTCGACTATCTGATGTGGCCTCTGGCGGCGATGCCGTGACAATCGTTCTCCCGTACGATGCTTTCTCTCTTACTGCACAGCCTCCCTTAGTCAACAATAACAGCTATTATTTTCCACTGAAACGTGCAGCCAATTCTACTCAGTATACACTGGGCCGGACATTTTTGCAAGAAGCGTGAGTGGGAAGCGATGAATACGACCGCGTGTACTGATCCCTTCTGGTTTGATTCATAGTTATCTCTCTGTCGATTACGAGCGTGGCGTTTTCAATGTGTCGGCATGCGCATGGAATGAAGTTGCTGAGCAAAATATCGTCACAATCACACCCAAGGAATCCAACTCGTCAACTTGCTCTGGAAGCAGATGCTCGTCTAGTCTTGGTAATTCAGGAGGTTCCTCACTACTTAGCCGCGGCGCCGTAGCTGGTATCGCGATTGCTGCACTGGTTGGAGTCATCATTCTCGCGGTATTCTTCTTCTTTTTCATTCGCCGTCAACGCCAGAAGGCCGCATACAAAGCAACCCCACCTGAGCCCGACGTATCCGTCCTCTCTGGCCCAGTACACAATGCCAACCCTCCCGACCCACTCCACACCGACCAGTGTCCTCCACAGTCAAGATTTTGGTCTCCAGATGCGGTCCGTGGCGGTCTCAGCGAGAGTCATAATGGCGATAGTAGTGGCGACGGTGTTACTAGTGAGAATAGTGCTAACAAGCACGTTTTGGAATTAGACGGTCATGATATACAGATCAAGCCGGTTTACCACGAGCTACCAGGTAGTGAAGTCTGGAGGACAGGCCCAGACCCGGCCTCCGTGGTGCGGCGGGTGCGAACTTCTTACGCTTAATACCTCAGATCCCCAAATCATCTTCACTCTCAAAACCGCATGGATCGTCAAATGATTCGGGCACAATCCTTACGTCGTTGTTGCTATCGACGGATACTTCATCTAGATTAAATACTATTATTTAGACCCGTTTTTTTCATTATCATAATAACGATTGGCTTTTCCCCAAATATATGAGAAATCTAGAGAAATTCGCTTAATATCCATTAATAGATAGTCAGTAGTTAGTAATTATTTACGTGGGTTTATTAGGATATGTCCATATAATTAGTGAGAAAGTGATGTACTGGGAATAGTCCACGTCGTTGTAGAATATATTTTTCACACAAGCAAGGGTGATGCGTCTTTATGACGATAAGAACTTATTTCGTTATTTACATAAAGCACGCCCTTGAATGTATATTTTCCTATATTAGACGATTCTCAATAGCCTCTTTTATCTTGAATATATGTCCGTTTATCCTTGAACGATATAAATTAGCTATAAAATATTATCAAGGATTAGAACTCCTATAGGTCTTGTGGAGGCCAGAGCCTGGTGAATGGGGATTCGTCCTGTCCTAGCTAGCTCACAAGCCCCGCCGCGGTACTGCTATAATAGATACGCAAGCCGTATGTACTTAAATTAAGCATCCACTGTATCGGACTATGGTGCCGCGGACCATGAATGTATCCGGTACCAATCGTAGCCACTCACGAAATGGCCTGGGTTCACATCGCTGATGTCGGCTGAATTGCATGAGTTCGGGCTGGCAACAAATGGGTTCACACGCTGAGCTGTTCGCTAGATTGCTCAATGATTATCGTGTGCTACGACTGCTCTCGTACCCCTCATCGTACTGGGCTGACTATGTATATTCTGGATCGTCCATTCCGCTCTCGATCAAGGTAGTCGGCTCGATCGGCGCCCCCTCCTCGGAGATGGCGAGAGCCGTGGTTCGGAACAAACCCGCTATCGCCTGGGTCGCAAGCCTTTGGATATCCTCGAAGGGCCTTCCGATTCCGGCGCGACGATGACATCCGTTCGCTCCAAGCACCACACTGACGCTGCATAGTGATCTTCAACGCGACCATGGAGACAAAAAGCTTAGACCTCCTGTTTGGGAAAAACGTCCCTATGATTAGGTCTAATCACACATTCCGGGACAAAGAATCTGGTTCCCCAGGGTCGTTGAACTCCTCCCATGGGAAGCTATTTTTATACTACGTAAGTTATTCAGAATCGCTAATCGCGCTAGCCCAACTTCAAATATCGACACTGCCATAGTAATCATCCCATAAAAACCAATCAAACATGCGCTCTGTCGTTGGCCTGTGGAGGTATGTTGAACTACTCTCCGGTTTGCAGTCCGAATGATGAAATCTTGAATCTTGGATTTCAGCTTCAAGTATCCGTGAAGTGACGTCCATGTCCACTGGTAACCAATTCAAGTAATTTGTCATGTCACAATTACCCAGATCCGTACTAGTCAGATCATCCCACGGCTCTGTACCATGCTCAGCTAGCCCTGAACAATTGGGATGTTGGGATATGCCAGCTGCATTGTTGGCGGGCGTTGTAAAATTACTATTGCGAGCGTGAGATTGAGCAAGCTGGAGGAAAACAGTCGCGGTATGCTGAAGCTTGGAGCAAACACTAGCGAGATGCCGCATTTGGGATTTCATATCAGCATAGTAAGTTACCATCGTAGCCAAGAAACGTAGATCCTGCTCAAGTGTCGGGTATTGGATAGATTGCTGGATGACGTTTTCGAATATCACGAAGAAAGGAGTGAACGGGTAATAGAGAAGCTGCCTATATAGACGTTGCTGTTAGCAGGCTCTAAAGGTTTAGGGAAATACCCTCCATACCAGATAACTCCATTGTATACTGAGCCCCAGTTCGATACCAAAGATGGAAGAAGGGAGATTGCTTCGCGAGCACAAGATAGACGAAGATGCGAAGTCCGATCGTTCTTCAGTAATAGAGTCAGAACGTGCAAGTATTGAAAATTGATACTACTGATTCCCAAATTCATTTCACGGATTTGTTTAGCATCTGCCGAAATGCGCTCGTTGTCCATGGCCTGCGTCAATGCCTGATCTTGCGAGTTGGTTATTTCATCCTCAAAGTGGCCCATATAGCGAGAGGCTCTTACCATATTTGTGTTCGAAAACCAAGCGTCAAGTTTGAATTGCATGTCATCTTTGGCTTCTTCGGAATGAGCCATACCCAATATTTCCAAAACATCGCTCATCAACTTAGCTAGCCCAACGGTACTCTTGAACAGCAAAGCACCAAAGTCCGAGCCTTTTGAATTTTGTTGTTGTTTGCCGAAAACTGCCGTATCATGAGGACGGAAATTTTGCATGAATTGTTCGTCAGGCAGCGGGACGTGGCGGTACAGGGCAATGGGTAAAAAAGCAGGCCGTCCGAATGCAAGAGCACAGGACTTGTCAAGGGTGAAAAGCATCCAAAACAGACACAACCTATGCTGGGACTCGTCAAATGTACCCTCAATAGCCCTAGCATGTAAGCCCAAAGCTTCAGCCTGGCGACATGCGTGGCCCAACAGCATCCAAGATACATTAGGTGCAGCGAAGTCTTCGCCATGGATGGATAGCAAGGCCAAAGCTTGCACGTTAACGATACTTGGCTCAAGGAAAATTCGGCTATCATTAAGGGCCAGTTGAGAATTTTGTCGAAGCTTATCCTCGTACTCATCCTGCTCGGTAGAAATCGCGGCAAGCAAAACATAATTGAAGAACACAACCCACGCCTTTTCCTTGACGTTCTGAGGTTCGAAAACGATCTGTTTAAGGACTTCATCTGACGGGGAGCGAAAGAATGGCTGTCCAAGCTCAGCTTGCTCCAAAAATTCTGGTGAAAAAGTTCGAAGTTAGAGAGGTGATGTTACTAAAGAAAAATAGTGATGGAAGGCGATATGAGCTTACTGCCAAGGAGTGAATATCCTGCAGGTCTTGATGGCACATGGAAAGTCGTTGAGCTTTCCATTGAATTTCCGACTCGTGCTGCAGTCAGACTAAACGACAAATTGCGAATCTCTGACATGGCACTCTGGCGGTTTTCTTCAAACCCTTGTCGGGGTAGGCGCTCGATGCCTTCCGGTGCCTCTTGGAGGAAAGAGAAAGAATGTGATGGAGCAATATAAAGTTGCGAATTAGACCTGTTCTCCCCACTCGTAATCTTCTGGTTGGATATGTTGGGTATTTTACTCAAATCCCTTCGTGGGAGTGCGGACAAGCCATGCAACACTTCCTCAAGGGACACGGCCAGAGACTGGACCGTACGTTCCAGGCATTTCAGGCGATGCTCAATGTCGGTTTCGGCATCTGTACTAGATGGTACGGCCACATGGAGGTTTTTGCCTTTGGTGGCGGATGACGACTCATCTCGCGAATATACGCATCTACCTGGCCACGGTTTGCAAGTACTGCATTTCGGTAGCTCTCGCGAACACCTTCAAATTAATTAGCCAAGCCTATAATGTCATATGAGAACGAGAAAGATTCAGAAATACTTGAGTTTCTTCTGTCGACAAAAGTTGCACTACACCTGTTAGTTTTCGCGCAGTTCCGGCCACTCTCCTCCACATTGCTTACGGCAAATCGAGCAAAGCCGCGGGATGCTGGTGAGTAACTAGTGGCCTCCATAGGGCTTCTGTCGAAATGTCCGATTTACCGACCAATCAAATCCAGCTTTAGATGAGAACGGCAAAGTCCTTTGAAGTGGTCCCGGGGAGTCCAAGGAGTTTCCAAATTTAGCGGTGCGAGTGGTCGCCACCGGAGAGAGCTCCGGTGGGTTCCCGAATTGAACCAATCAGAAATCGGTTTACCGGAGTTGGATGTATAGAAAATTCTATGACGGCATCTATATAAAAACATCGCTTCTTTCAGATACTCAAAAAGTCAATGTTCTATAACAAATTCCATTTTATCACTCTTCATTTCGTTATACTCTATTTTCCAATGGATTTGCGACCATCCATCGCAATTATCGGTGCTGGGCCGAGTGGTCTTCTCTTCGCACGGCTATTAGAAGTGAACGGAATGGCGAACTACGTCATTTATGAGCGCGATGAATCTTCCACTTCTGGTCCTTGGCAGCAAGGCGGTTCCCTGGACCTCCATGGCCCATCAGGCCAACTCGCCCTCAAAGAAGCAGGCTTATTCGATGAATTCAGCAAAGTCTATGGACGCTGGGACGCCTCAAAGATACACATTGTCAGAGATTCTGGAGAAACGGTTGGACGTTTTGGTGAAGGTCGTGATGCTCCAGAGATCGATCGCCTGCAGTTACGCCGGCTTCTACTTGGGTCCATACCTGCGCACAAAATTCGATGGGGCCACAGCGTGCATTCCATCGAGAGAAAAGAGACCAAGAGTCCTACGGGAAGGGATAATGGATGCATTATCCATTTTACCAATGGCAGCTCAACTACTGGTTTCAACCTTATTGTCGGGGCTGACGGGGGTTGGAGCAAAGTCCGTCCTTTGGTAAGGCAATGCAACCCGAGATCACTTTGTGATTAACTAAATCGCCTTCTTTAGATTACATCTGCAAAGCCGGTTTATTCTGGAAAAATGTACATCGAAGGCAAGATCTCTCACAGCAACCCGAGTTACAACATAGCCAACGAATTGGCCGGACCGGGAATGATGATGGCGATAGGGCAATGGAAGAGCTTGGCATTGCAGCAGGGGGCAGACGGCACATACAGAATATACTTTGGTCTTATAGTACCAGAAAACTTTTACCACCACCGCGATGGCAATGCTGTGGAAAGAACTGAAGCTGTGCGACAGCTGATACTATCGTCGGATAAATTTTACGGAAATTGGGCATCAAAACTCAAAACTATTGTCACGAATGCCGAGGGTCCTTTCCGTGCTTGGATCTTGCACCACTTGAAGGCAGAAGACGTTGGTTGGAAACGTGATGCAGCTCCAGGGGTGACGCTACTCGGGGATGCAGCGCATCTTTCAACTCCATTTGTGGGAGAGGGAGTCAATTGTGCCATGCACGATGCTGTACTTCTGGCTAAATACCTTTTCGAGGAGTGCGAAAGAGACTGGAGTCTCGGAAATGTACGAGAAGCGAGTCTGGAAAGGGCCTTAGCTTCATATGAAGAGGGTATGTTCGAACGCGGCCAGGACCTGATCCGACGCAGCACGGAGAGTGAAGCAGTCCTTTTCAGTGAGAATGCAGTGGAGCGAGTTCTCGGGTTTGTCAGTGGTGAGCACGAGGAAATGCTGTATGATGTGAAGACATCTGGTCGCAAATAAACCTTTATTGTTGCATTTGAAGTGCATTGATACGAGGTCAAACTATAACTTTTTTTTAATCTTCCCTATCACAGTTAATATAGGAACAACCTTGAGGATGGCGCTATAAGTATTAGATGATATCACCCTATAAAGAAACTTCGAAAATCCTAGTATAGCTAACTACCAAAGATGATATTAGTAAGGTGAAGGTTTATGACTTAGTATTTTCGCCTTTGAGATGCCTTGGATTCTAATTAAAAGAACTTTAATCCCTCATAGAAAGTATATGAAGGATATAGTCATAAACCCTTAACACAAGAGGCTTCGAAAGAGAATCGGAAATCATTGTACGGAACCGGTGCTTAACACCTAATAGGGCCTGACATTTATAAAGGCAGAGTAAATCCCTGAACTTCAGAACGCTATTGAAGAATCCTCTTCATAATGCCATTTTCCTTCCCTGTGCAGGCCTCAGTCACACCTTTTACACCTTCAAAGGTAATATAACAAGTTGTGAGACATTTGTTGAAAGCCCTTTAACCTGGCGAAATATTATATACAGATGAAGAGACATCAAAGGCGATAGACAAAGCGCAGATCCTGTCTATCCGTGAGATCTGAATCGATCTCTATGCCAATGTGGTTATCAGCCTTGCTGATCTCTTCTTCATTCGCGGTTGATTCAGCGGCATTCATTTCCATCACAAGCGTCGCCCGTCTCTTGTTCTCCCTCTTCAGATAGAAATAGTGGATTGAATAAGCCATCAGTAGCAGGCCCCAACTGATGATGCTAGCGATGCATCCTTTGGTGTATCTTTAACAAAGGCGTCAGCGTCGGATGACAGCGTTTTTTTGGGGGGGGGGAGGCAAGTGGGTGTTTACCTTGGCGCATCCTGTGCAGTCCATAGCTGAGGGCCTGCGATGCATCCAATAGTGTATCCGATGAAAAACATATTGCTGATAGCGGACTTTTTCGTATTTCCTTGGATATTCGAGGCGATCATACTCGAGCTGATCATCATGAGAGAACTCGTACACGCTGCCAACCACGTAGAAACGACAATGCCCCATTTGTCTGATTTGGGGAGGGAAAGCATAGTGATACTGCCAACAAGCGGTACCAAGGTCATGAGGAATCCCCACCATGAACGCATGTCCTTAGTCCATCGCATCCCAAGAGCGGACATCCAGACTGCGATAATCTGAAGGGCCCCCGAGGGAAGACCAACGAGCATGGTTTGAAAGTTGGTAAATCCAAAGCCGTCGATGACAAGAGACGAGAACTGTTTCGTTTTTTTTTCTGTTAAACGGAAGTGTTGTTTTACAAGGCAAAGGGAAGCTATCACTGACCTTTAGAATGGGCGAAGGAAGACAGATAAAGAAAGCAAACAAGAAATAGAGCCATGCGAGTGGGTCACGTAGTGCTTCAACCAGTTGAGCACTGCTAAACTCTAATCTGTCACGAGTGACACGGTCTAGTGCCAGTCGCTCAGTTGCGATTCTCCGTTCGTCGTTGTTTAGGAACCATGCCACGGTGGTATCGAGTGGCATGGTGAAGAAGAAAAGCACGCCCATGACAAGGGTGGCACCGCCGCATATGAGAAACATCACCCTCCACTGTGCGATGGCCATGCTGTGGGCGCCACCGACAAGATACATCAGGATGGCGCCGCATATGGTGGCAAGCCCACCGGATGTAGTCCACCAACTGTTTTAGCACGGTTAATTTGGTTCAAAGAGGGGGGCCGATTCGATTCGATTCAGAGTCAAAGAGGAGCGACTCACGCAATCCTTATAGGATGCTCTGTCCTCTTGTACCAGTTACTGGTAATAGTAATAAATCCCGGAGATACGGCGCCTTCGCAAAAGCCTAGGAAGAATCTGGCAGTTGCGATTCCGGCAAAGTTCTTGGTTGCAGCAAAGCACATTTCGCAGAGACCCCAGAAGAAACTAAACTTCGATCCAATGTAAGAGCACTTGTTAGCATCACTTCTTCATTAAACTGTGCCGTAGTTTCACACATATAAGGAACGGAAAGAGAATGGGCCAAAGGAAGAGCGTACGTACATAGTGATGCCGACTACTTTCACTGTATGGAAACGACTGATAGTATAGACAGAGAGAAAAGTTCCGATCATCTGTCCGAAATAGAATATTGTGATTACCCAAGAAAAGCCCGATCCGGAGAGATGCAGGTCTTTATTCATATCGAACACGGTCGCATAGTTGATCGCCTGTTTATCCAGGTCTAGTCGGCGTTGATAATTAGATGATTTTCCCCAATGGCATCCCCATAAAGAATTGGATCTTACACTGAAAGAACAAGACAACCATCATGGCAGGCATAACAACCCGGTCGATCTTCCACAGCACTTTTCGATCTTCCTCTGGGCTTATGAAATATTCACCGGCAACAGGCTGAATGCCCATTGGTGGGACAGTGGTCTTCTCAGATTGCGCAGCGGTCATGTTTGGCAAGTCTGACTAGCCCGTTTTCACAGGTCTAACTGAGTTGAGATAATCGCATGGGACGATAACCTCATTCGATAGAGATGCAAAAGAGACCTCTTTTATAGGAAAACAGTCTTCTGGTCTTATCTCCAACCCCGCACATTTCTCAAACGGCTGGAACCAACCACCTTTATCTGGAATACGTATGCCGGATGTAGATCGGCAAACTGCCGATGATAGGGTGTCCATACTTAGTAAATTAGTGCATCCAATGCCGAGTTCCGAAGCTCTCTTGCCGTAAGTTGGAGTAATTTTACGGGAAATGCTCCTAGTGATACGTTCACCGGTGCGGGGAAGTGGTCTTTTTCAGTGAAGGCTGCTCTCACAGCTCTTCCTTGTTCCTACGTAGCGTAATTAAATTTATGCCATTCCCAGCTCATGACCACGGCCATCTACTGCTAGCTACAAGTCAAACTAAACACAATGGCAGTCCATCCTGTCACTGCGGGAACCACAACTGCTTCTTCTACAGATGGATCTCAGCCGTGGCCGACTCCCGTCGAGGGTTACTGTGAGCTGAAGGACTTCCATTTTCTTAGCGACGAGTCTCTGCCCAAACTCCGCATTCACTATCACACCCTCGGCGAGCCACGATACGATGCCAATGGCCGCACCACTAATGCAGTCCTCATCATGCACGGCACGGGGGGCACGGGTGAGCAATTTTTGAGGGACATATTCGCCGGCCAGCTGTTCAATCCAGGCCAGCCTCTCGATGCCACCAAGTACTTCATCATCCTGCGCGACGGCATCGGCCACGGCAAGTCCAGCAAGCCCAGCGACAAACTCCGCGCCAAATTTCCCAAGTACGGCTACCGAGACATGATCGCGGCCGACCATGCCCTGCTGACTCAGGGTCTGGGCGTAAATCACCTCCGGCTCGTCATGGGAACCTCCATGGGTGGCATGCAGTCGTGGCTCTGGGCCGGCACGTACCCGGACTTCGTGGACGCTGCGATGCCGTTGGCGTCGCTTCCAACAGAGATCGCCGGCCGGAACCGGATGACTCGCAAGGCGATAATTGACGCCATCACTGAGGATCCAACCTACAATAGAGGGGACTACGAGACGCAGCCTGTTCATGGTCTGAAAGCCGCTCTCTATACGTTGATGTGGATGAAGTCGATACCTCTGCAATGGCAGAAAGAATGCCCCGATCGAGAATCCGCAGAGGCGTTTCTGCACAGCAATATCAGAATGGCCCTTCGAGACGCGGATGCCAACGACATGCTGTACTACGTCTCTGCGTCCGCAGACTACGATCCTTGGCCGCTACTCGGCGAGATCAAGGCCCCACTACTGGCCATCAACTCGGCGGACGACCAGGTCAACCCCCCGAGCTGGGTATCCTCGAGGAAGGCATCAAGAGAGTTGCCAAGGGCCGTGCCATTGTCCTTCCGATTAGTGGCGAGACCCGTGGCCACGGCACGCACACCTACGCGGCTCTTTGGAGTGACGAATTGGTGAAACTGCTAGAGGAGTCTGAAGGCGTGCTTTAATTGTCAAGTGCGTTAGAAATATATTTGCGGAACAAGAACTAGAAATCTGTGAGAAAAGTCGTTCGAGGTAGGGGGCGGGTGAGGACAAACGCAATTTTGTCTAGATGCTATAGTGTTCTAGAGAGAATTAAATTTCACACGAAGGGTTGCCCTTCTATACGTCTATGAGAGCTGAAACTAGGTCCACAAATGCGAACGAAGGCCAGAGCATCTCATCATATCCTGCCATGACAACATCCCATTGAGTGATCAAATCAGGCCTTTCAGAGGCGAGTCCTCAAACGGAAACACGAAAATTTCAAGCGCGGTCTAAAATCTTGTACATATATGCAAGTAGGAATGAAGATATGTACCCCGCCCCACCAATATGCCCAAATAGATGAAAAATAAATCAAGATGAAATCAAGTGAGAAGACTCTGGTAGACATCTTCGAAGCTGACTTTGTTGTATACATTTATCTTTTATATCTGAAAATGGACCTTTTTCATCGGTTTTCGACCTAGCGGGTCGCTGATGTTCTAGATGTAGTTCTTAAGACGCCAGTCATCGTCAGACTCGTGGGTTAGCTCTTTCGTCGATGGAACTATTGCTTGTTGTGCCATATATTGGTCTAACGCAAAGTAGCCACAGGTACCGTGGATATCTCCTTAGTAGTTAGTCGCGTCGAGTTTTGATTTAGAGGGGGATCTAGCATGCTTGCTAGGTATTGCTAGCCCACAAATAGTAGGTTCCCCAACGTATTAACTTATTCCAGGGGGGTAATTGTGGATGAGAAGATTAGTTATTGAATGCTGTCGTATATGCCTTGATCATATATTTGACTGGTGGCCAGAATTCTATATCGTCTTCTAGGGTTTGTCATTGTTGAGGGTCTATCGAGAGCAATTACTATCACCTATCAGGGATGTGGCCATGTCGGGGTATGACCGTATATAACACAATTACGACTGAGATAAGATTTGGCAACATACACTGATAATTATTATATATTGAGGAACGTATTTGTCAAGCCTATCATTTTCCATAAGCCAGGGCTCATAATTCTCAGCGGCAGATACACCATTCACCTGATGCGATATCAAATAATCGTGACATCATAGGCTAGATCTTCTTCAAGTTCGATCAGATAAATAGTAGCTTTAGGTGTTGGTTTGGGAAACTGCCATATACATATGTAAGTAGTATCTGTTAAGAATGCCTTGCCTCCCTATCCGAATGGGGAGTCACTCTAATGTAATTCTGCGGGTCCGAAGTTCGGGGTTTTTGGTTCCATCCCTGAGCCTGCTTCAGACAATGCGTGGCTCGGAGAGAGCTCATGCGGTCTAGTTTCAGATGACAACTCGTGCCTTCTAGTTTGAACACGATCCTGCGCATACTGAGGATATTCCTGTGTACGCTTTCGCTCACGAAATAAAAGCCAAATCGCCCCGGCAATCAACGCTAGCGCCCCAAGAGCAGCACCAACACCAATTCCAGCTTTGGCACCCGTAGACAAATTGGAACTGGCCGATTTATTGGTGGACGTGGTCGTTGGAGTAGTCGTCACTTTTGAAGATGTAGCCGTCGCTGTCGTGGATGTAGCCGTCGATGTTGGGGGCACCGTTGATAATGGTAGATCGGTTGACTTGTAGTTGAGCTGAATCAATGGCGCGTTGATGATGTAGCTAGAAACGACTATTTCCTCGGCGATTGAGGACGCCACTGCGCTGAATGTCGCGGGGACGGTTTGATATGTGAAGTCATTGCTTGTTCCAGAGGAACAAGCAATGGCCGGAAAGGACCCTGTGAAGTATACGGAATGACACGTTTGGTATTGCTGGGGACCTAGGGTATAGTCACATGTAAATCCGCTGTTATATTGAGTCAGAAAATAGTCCCACAGGCATCAAAAACTTAGCGACAACGGCTATAGTTTCTACTTCACTCACGTTGGACAACACCCTATAGCAGTTTCCGATTGTTCTAGAGGGTACTGGAATGTGAACCCGCCATCAACACCTCCAGTTGCAGAACACGCGGTCGAGTATCCAGCAGGGCAGTACAGGCCAGGGGAGTAGAACCCCCAGCCATTTAGCGCGACACCTGTTGACAGGTCGGAATTCGAGCGTGGTGGCCAGCATTCGATGTTATCCTGGATACCTTGGTCGTTGTAACCATTGTCGCTGCATGTTTGAGCCTGCCAGCCAGACGAACACCCAGAACATGCTTCCACAGCGACGCTACATGAGGATGGATAGGTAAATGTTGTTGTTAGTGGTCCCAAAATAGTGCGTGTGCTGGTCATGCTGAGTGAGGCATCGAGGGGTACTTCATAAAACCTGTCATGGGAAAGGGGGGAGGGAAAAGAGAACTGAAATAGCCCCAAATCAGCAGCAGATCGGCGGTTCAGCAGTTCAGCTGACTGGCGTCGGGAAGGCTCGGTGCCCGTGGGGCTTACCGGGGCTGAAAGACCAGACCGGATCAGGCCTCACCTTGGCAAAAAGTCCTTTTTTTTAAAGATGGTTAGGCGGTAATTTCAAATATTCCTCGATCTCGTAATCACTGAGTAATATGACCAGAAGCCGCTGAGACTGCATACATCGTCAATCATCAACATGAACGACCTTTCTGTCGTATCCATGAACTGCACCTGTCGCTATATATAATACAGCTTTCAACAACAAACATTGCACATTTTGAAAGCTCATCCCACCACCCTGTGTTTCTTATCTTGCCTTTTTATCTTGCCATAGTTAACTACACATGTTGCTAAGGCCTGTAGTGCTGGTGGGGAAACTTTTCCAAGTAATAATAATAATAATTTGAAGCCCCCACCTTCTAAACTTTGCCAAATAGAGGTAGGTCGGTAATGGTAGTATGCAGGTTCTTGTACATGCATGCATCACCGTGCCTCTTGGCTTCTAAAAGGTACATTCTGCTTATCCCATGGCGGCTGTCGAATGCTGCAGCCACCCAATTTTATATCCCCGTTATGTGCGGCTAGATGCGCGAGACTCGCCAAGGACAGAAAATGAACCCTTTTACATGCTTAACATGAAGCTCTTCTTCAGCAATCCGAACCCCGAAAACTAAGTATGGAGGGTATTCTTGACCGTATCTATATCATATCCTTATAAAGAACGGTGAAGTTATCAGGCGTAGCAACGGCAATTCGCATGCAGAACCTGGACCTCAGCACTAGCAATACACGAACAAGAATGAGACTAGTAGCTGTAAATTCAGCACCAAGCGTGTAGACAAGAAACCGTCGCAAAGTCTTAAAATGTCTCTGATGTAGAAACTATTCATTTTTTCAAACATCATTGAGAAGGTATAGTGGCACAGTGCATTTCATGAGCGAAAAAGCGTACCGAAACCCCCGTGGGCCGTGTCTCATGTTGTAAAAGCTGGGGTAAAGGAGCCATATCTTTAAAACACATAGTGACATCTTTTCATGAAAACATTCCGGCAAACCTGAAAATTTCACCACCAACTTTCCTTGCTCCCGTTGACTTTCTTTTTTGTAAAATTAGATAATGACTTTATCGACTAGTTTAAAATATCTCGCCATCAAACTCGCTACACACAGAATTACGGTCGAAGACATTCGAGCTGCGCTACAGAAGTATGCGTCACTTTGGTATCGAGCCGTTTTATACGCGCCTTTTGTGAAGGATATCCGGGTCGAATCTCAAAATCATGTGCTCACGGAACGGTTCACCCTGATGCACGAACAAATCTAGGACATGGGCGACTGATATTCTTTGCAGGTGGTGGCTTTAGGTGACTGAAGACGTAGAGCTACAGTGGCACCGCAAAAGTCTGTGACCACCCCTCTCTGACCGCCCTGTTTCACCGCTTACACCACTTCCCCAACTAGACCAGTAGAACGCGTCGCGAATAGTAGCACGTGCAGGAGAATCTCTTAGAGAGTATGCCGTGTCGTGTATATGCAATTATTGATTCTAGTGGGTAGTATACTAAATATTGATTCAATCTGGCTATTTTGATGATTTTACACCGCCACTATATAGGTGGCAGATAGGGGGGTGGTCACTGACTTTTGCGGTGCCACTGTATGCATGGTAGTGCGAAACCGGGTTGGTATCATTAAAATGTATCTCGATTACAGGCTAGTATCTGGTAATTCTGACTAGATCTTAATTGTATTGGATACATTTTCATCGCTAATATTGACTAGAACAGCCACTTAAGAGGGGACATGATGATTCATACGCCGCGATTCACTAGGTGAGTCATGCAGTGATACTAGTCTCTTATTTACTCTTCTAATGAAGTTTACATTGCCAAATACATGACCATGGACAAGAGCTTAATGGTCGGATGTCTTCGATCTCCATTGGTGGCATTTCGGCCGATAGGCATATCCGCGTCGTTACCTAACAGCTAGGTCGAGATGTGGATATAAACCTGAAGCTAGGTAGATTATAGCTAAATATTAACATTATCACAAATAATTGTTAATATGCATCACATACATCCTTTCAGTCCCTTGGATGGGCCAGAGAGGTGACATGAACACCCCCTCTCACTCACCATTTTCATCATTTGAAGAGCACGCATTCGCGCCCTGCCTCAACTGGAAGTATCTACAGGTTTTCGGTGACATTATTTACCAAGGAACGATGCAGAGATGATAAATATCGAGGGCCGGCCAGTTTTTTTCGAGGGGCCTCCTGAAGGAGACCTGCGTGGCGTTTGTAAAACCTATGTTGCTACTTTTGAGCAGTCCACTTCGAGTAGGGCGAGGCCTGTGCGCGACGATTAATCGAGGCTGGGGTGCAAGTCACTGTACACAGATTTGCGCATGCTGCCTATCAAGAAAGCCGAGCAACATGTTGATGACGTCCGCACCGCACAAAATCTGATCTTGTATGTGATCGTGATTTTCTTAGATTTGAGCTGCATCTACCCTTTTATCGCTTTATAACCCATGTTCATTAGTACAGGTGGCTCATTCCAAAATTTGATCTAGGACTGAAAAGGATTGCCATCTTCACATACAAAGTCCAGTAGATATTACAACGTGTGAACCTCCTTTATGACCCTGCGTAAATCATGATCGCGAGTGGGAAGTACCAAGCTCGCATCCAGTAGTCAGAATTGTCCTAGCTCTTTTCAATGACAATTTCTGTCGTTTTCCAAATATGAGGGTCCTGCTCCCTGTTCCGGTCTGTTGGGGAGTTCCGATCTGTTGGGGAGTGTGCCCACTCCGCCGGCTCGCTATCACCTGTCGAGGCGCCTGAGGTATGTGTATGCTTCCCGATCCCGCCCATCTCGATGATATGCTCCTCGCTGTCTCCAATTGTCTCAATATCGTACATGCGCGTCAATACGCGAGTGGACCGCGTGTCAGTCCCTGGCTTGGAGCGAGCATGGGACATGCGGTTTGTGCCGTACTGAGGTGTGTTGTACTTTCCATCCGTCGGATGGGTTGTTGATTTGAGGAAGCTGACCATCGACCTGACCAAGGCCCAAATGAATGGTGCATTGGTCACGTATAAGCCGATGGAAGCCTCACGCAAGTACCAGAACTGGTAGCTCGAGTCCCAGATATCACGAAAGGTGAAGTACTTGGAAATTATGGCGCAAAGAATCTAATCCGATCAGTGATCTGACTGTGCAGGAAGGCAGGATAAACGCACCACAACAATGCCCATGGAAAAGACAACCAACACAGGAATCTTCGTCCTCCATGGCATTCGGGTTCGAAATAACATCGGCAAGATGACAAACAAAATCGCCACATCAGAGCTGATGTTGAATACACATTGAACGACCTCGTAACGGAAGTAGGTGGCGCATTCCCGCTGGGGCGGCGGCAGCGTCCAGTATCCGGATACCGGATGGCAGTTAAGAAACAAAGTCAGTTCCGTTGCTAACCAGCCCAAGAAGGTATAGGCCGCGCATATTTTCACGAATCGGTGCTGCTTGAGATTCGATCTGCCCAAGGTCAGATTCCCATTATCCCAGTCATTCACGTAGCCAACTTACGTGAGTCGAAAGTATACTAGCAGCATACAGGCCTTTAAGCAATAAATGGTGCATAGTTGACACTGGAGAACAGAAAGGAACAGTCAGTGATAATCTTCCATAGTCCATTTCAGCAAACGTACATTCTCAGAGGCAAATTCAATCTTGGAGCCGGTGATGCGCTCTTTGATATCCTCGGCAGTAAAGGTCTCATATTGGCCTGGTAGGTACAAGCTGCTTCCCCCTCCCTCAGCGATCTTGATGTTGGTGACGACGAAGGCAGTGTAGAAGGCCTGTGTGAGTCAGCTTTCAGTATGGTTGAGCTCACACAATAGATGGCCAATACATACCACAGCAATGACCATGAGATAGTCTTCGATCTGGTAGTGAAATCCCATCCGTTTGTATCGAGCGTATCTGGGCTAGGTTAACGAAAAGCGGTCGTCGCAGATCAACCAAGGGAGCACAAACAGTCGCACAATAAAAAATAAGATCCCAATCCCATACATGATCCATGACTGCACCACGAGATCGTGGGGAGAACCCCCGCCGTCGTTGGGCATGATGTGTGTTTGGCGATGACCATGTGCAGGGGCGAGCTCCCTGAGACTTTAAGAGGCCATGAGGGCGGTGCCGCCCTGGGTACCTGCCGAAAACACTACTAGGGCTGCACCGTGGGCAAGAACTCGGACCTGATCCACGGCGAAACCTACAGTACATTGGCTGCAGGGGAAGGAGGGTCAATCGAGCCAATGGCAAGTCCGCAAGCGCTAGAACCGTGGATCGAGCATCGATGGGATTGCCCGATCGGCCGAAATTATTACTGTAGTTCCATCAAGCAGGACCGTGCAGTCAGAAGTTTGCAGTCCCATCGTGCGCTGGATCGACCACCCCTGCTAGCCTCTCCGATACTCCATGCACACATGTCTCCAACAATGCTGGCTTGTTGTTACAAATACATTATCCGATAGTCATCTATCGCCGGGCTAATGTCTTTTCCTGGCGATCGGTAAAAGCAAGACAAAGCTGGTGATCAGACCCGAGCTGTGGATGCAGTTTCCAATGAGCAAGCAGTTTCCAATCAGCAAGGATACAGAGAAGCTCTCGTCCGGATCGGAACCCACCGGGATCCACCTGCTGCGTCGTCGGCTGCTTGGTTGAGAGGGGGGAAAAGGCCGAACTTCCAGGACAATGCTATTCTCTCATGGGTAATGATCATCGTCGAGAGCGGGATCCGAAATTTCATCTTGTGCCCCAGAAATGGAGATGCCGGGTGAGATCGCGGATCACATCATCGATTGTCAAATATTCCATAAGTCACTCCATCCTCCCGTCAGGTACGGATGAGAGGATCAAAACTGAAGGTCCAGGACCCGAGTCGCAGGATGAACAGACTTTTGGATGAACCGACACATTGCTGGATGTGGCTAGAATTATGGGGCAAAACTCTGCTCATAATCCGCGCAGTATGCTAAGTCAGCCCGACCCACGATCCCGGTTCGTAGCGATCGGGTTTTCGCCGCGCACCACACCTTTGAACCCACCCGATTTTTTACACAGGCCGGGGACCGGAAGGTGTTCCCGCATTTGCATGCACTATTGATGACTGTTTCTCCGGTTGCTTTTCCCCGTCGGTTTTTCCCTCCTGCAAACTTTCTTTATTTTTGCTTTTTGAATGGGATTGCGTCGTTGACCTATTTTGTTTCCACCCTCTCTACGGCATCATGACCCAACCCCAGGTGGACGAGGAGAAAGGGAACCAACCCGCTCCGGTTGTCAAGTCCATATCGTCCGAGCCCAGCTCGCAGTCCTCGTCGCCGAAGAACGCGTTTGGCCGCTTCAATGACCGCCTCAACTCGCTCGAGTTCTTCGAGTCTCGCGGCATTGAGCGCGTCCCGCTGGAGGAGCGCCATGGCGATTCGACCGCCGATTACATGCAAATGGGCCTGCTGTGGTTCAGCACCAATATCACGGCGAACAATATGGCCTTGGGCATGTTGGGCCCGTTGAGCTACGGGCTGGGCTTTGTCGACGCTGCCCTGTGCGCTACCTTTGGCGCTTTGCTTGGAGCCGCAGGCGTTGCCTACATGGGCACGTTTGGGCCAGCTAGCGGCAACAGGACAATGGTATGGTCACCAGTGTTGAACACCTTTGATTGTTAGGAATCCTCATATATTAACAATATCTTAGGTTGTGGCTCGGTACTTCATGGGATACTATCCCAGTAAGATTGCTTGCCTGCTCAATATCATCATCATGCTGGGATACGGCATGGTCGACTGCGTGGTGGGTGGGCAGGTCTTGTCCGCCGTCGCAGGCGGTCGGATGAGCGTCGTCGTAGGGATCATTATTGTTGCCATCATCACCTGGTTGGTTGTTTTGTTCGGTATGCGGTTGTTCCACATCTACGAGAGGTAAGTTCCCACCGCCAGCTTCACTGAGTACAAATACTGACCAACTGCCACTAGGTGGGCCTGGATTCCCCAGCTCATCGCTGCGTTTGTCCTTGTCGGTAGCGCAGGTCCCAAATTCGACACTTCTATTGTCTCGACTGGCTCGGCCCAAACGGTAGCCGGTAATCGATTGTCGTTCTTCTCCCTCTGTTTGTCTGCCTCTGTGGCGTGGGCTCCGGCCGGTGCCGACTTTTTCGTCTACTTCCCACCCACTACGAAGAAATGGAAGACCTTTCTGATGACCTTCTTGGGTGTTGGACTGGCTTTGAGCTTTGCCAACCTTCTGGGTGTCGGCCTTGCTTCGGGCGTGGACACTCACCCCAACTGGAATACTGCCTACAATACATCGTCCGGCGCGTTGATTCTCGCTGGCTACGATGGCCTTGGTGGGTTCGGCAAGTTTCTAGGCGTCCTCGTTGCCCTCGGCCTTATTGCCAACAATATCCCCGGAACGTACTCTGCCTCCTCTCGGATTCCAGATCATGGGCCGTCATTTGGCCCGTCTTCCGCGTTGGTTCTATTCGTGCGTTGGCGTTGTTATCTATACTGTTTGCGCACTTGCTGGCCGGAATTACTTGTACGATATCTTTGAGAACTGGCTCGCCTTGATGGGCTACTGGGTCACCATTTACCTCACAATCGCCCTGGAGGAGCACTTGTTCTTCCGTCGCACCAGAGGGTTCAACTGGGAAGCTTGGGCAGATCCGGCGAAGCTGCCACTCGGAATCGCTGCATTTGTAGCCTTTGTGATTGGTTGGGTCGGAGCGGTTGTCTCAATGAACCAGATTTGGTTTGTTGGCCCTATTGCCAAGATGGTTGGCGCAGATGGCTCAGATCTGGGGATCTGGGTGGGTGTTTCGTGGGCGATGTTGGTATTTCCGCCTCTAAGATGGGTTGAGCTAAAGAAATTTCACCGTTGATTTCTTTCCTCTAAAAATGCCAAGGATCATTTTACCGTGGTATTAAAACCCGCTCAATTGATATGATAATAATATACTCTCGCTTTGCTACATACTCCAATTGCTCAGTGGCCGTGGTCTTTGTAAACAAAAACTAACGAAACCCTAATGTACTGACTTTTATGAAGATGTGAGCACACTAAATGAGCTTGCTTGATGTGCGTAGGCGAATGAAAAGGAAGCTTAGTGGCTTTCCCAAAATATTCTTTTGGCACATGTGATATGTCTCCCATGCAGGGTAAGTCGCGAAATACGTGAGACCACCCGATCACCACCTGGGTTTTCGTAAAACAAACTAACCGGGAATCTCCGCAAATCCGGCCTGGACTTCCGTTGCTTGTCTCATTCCCGCGCCCCGGGCTTGTATACAAGTATTCTCAGTCAAATCATCGCAACCCTGACCGGACTGTGAAATATATATGTACAAGGCGCTTTTGGGACTGCCAATGGCATTCGCTGGTCTCAACTGCTCCGTCGACCATACGGTTCGAAAGGGAATACTGCAGCGACAATCGCCATCACAATATACAAGGCAGCGCAAATAAAAATAGGCACCGGCGTACTGGTCTATACTCAGTGTCAGCGCCATCGTCATGCCAGAAACAAGAGGGTAATTGGGACTCACATTGGCGGCATTGCCCACGACCGCACTGACAATTCCCATGATTCGATTGAGACCTATAGCGACGCCATTCCCAGTCCCTCGATGGGCCGAGGGAAGAACCTGTCAACGACTTATCAGTGACCGAAAATTTTGGACCTGAGAATAGTCACGGAGGAGAGAAGTGGAAGAGTCATGCAAAGGCAAAAAAGAATACCAACCTCTGGAGTGTACGCGTAGAGAGTACCGTAGTAAATGTTCAAGCAGAAGGAGATAGCACAGGTAAAGCCAAGGTTTTCGGCGGCAGTGCGCACCTGCGTATAGCAAAAGAAAAATACCATTGTGACCACTGCACCAATGATCATTGTGCCGCGGCGGCCCCAAAACCAGCCCGAGCGGCACATAAAGCCTGCTAAAATGGGGCCAAAGACACCACAGGTGTTATTGATGGCATAGTTGCGCCAGGTGATGTACTCGCTGGGTTGTCCAAAGGCAGCGCCGCGTGAAGCGAGGTAGGTTGGTAAAAACACGTTGTATAACGGGTAAGCCAGGCCAATGAGAAGCCATGAGAACCACACCAAGGAGGTCGATAGAGCCATTTTTCGAGTTGCGTAGAGTCCACGGAAATGGAAGGCAACCTCACCTGGCGAAATCAGTCGTTGAGTCATCCCCGCCGTGGTCGTTTGGCGATGTGCCGTCTCGCCGCAGGCGCGCAGGCGCTCGATTGTGAGGCTGCATGAGCGATTATAGCGATTCGCAATGTTGTGGAGGACGCGAACCGCCTGCTCATCCTTTCCCTCGGCCAGAAGAAACTTGGGGGTCTCCTCCAGTCGGACGATAGTGACCCGCAGGACAGAAAGCACAAACACAAAGGCGCCCGATGTGTACCAGATGTAGCGCCATCCCTGGTTGTTGGCGCTCGTGCAGTTGGCCGCATCGGCACACGAGTATCGGGGGATGAAGGCCCACGCGAAAAGGCCCGCAATGAGCTGTCCAAGGCCTACGGGGGTCGAAAGGCGTTAGTTAGTCGCGGCCTCACGAGCAACCGAGAATAAGAATCTCACCCCACCACGCCGCCAGGAGGGTCAGCAGCCACTGATTCTTGCTGGGCAGGTATTCCAGAAATACGGTGGTGTCCAGGACCAGATTGCCCCCGGCGCCGAAGGCACTCAAGCAAACAAACAACCCCAACACTATCCACGAGGGCGAGGCCCCAGCAACGACGGTGAAGACGGATGAGATGAAGAGGGACACGTTGAAGGCAAAGCGTCGCCCGATAATGTCGGCGGAAAACCCCCAGAATATAGCACCAACGAGCATGCCGGTATACACCGCAATGGTCAGGCCAGTCGGGTAGCTGGGTTGGAATTCCTTCCGGGCTTGGACCGCAATGATGGACTGGATCAACAGAATAAGCGAGTCGACCGCATACCCGAAGCCATTCAGGCAGAAGAGCTTCCAGTGGTGGATAGTAAATCCGATCTCGTCGATAGTCTATACGAAGGCCCCAATAATCTTAACTCCATTGCACATCCCAAACAGAGGAAAAAGGCCAGGTCCACCTATGACTGATGACTGTATCGATCACTCACGTCGTTGACAAGGGTCATTTTAGCGGCCAGCACCGCGTCCACCTGCGCTGCTAACAAGTCGTGCTCGCCATGGTCGATCGATCGTTCCGAGGACAGTGATGGGGTCTGGTGCTTGGGCTTGTCCTTGTCGGCGATATCTGCATTGGCCACTGTGCCTACGGATTGTTCGACGTCCATCTGTGGCAACGGGCAAGCGGATCTATTATGGATTATTGGCGCACTTGGGGAGAGGACTGATAACGGTCGGTCGACAACGAGGGACCGGGGGGGTCGGGGTCTTTAATTAACGGGCCCCTTTATTCTGTTTAGTGTGGCGGACGCCAAATCAGCCACGTTCACCTTTTTTTCTCTCATTTCATATGCTCGACCCTATCATTGGCGCTTCTGCTTTCTCCCGGCATCCTTGATGCTAGCGAGCAAAGCGACCCACAACCTTCTGGTTCTGTCTGAATCCTCATTGGCTCCGACAGGGGCCCGTGGCATTGCCTGGCTTCGGGAGACCAATCAATCCGCAGCAAACCGGGTGCGGGCAATTTAGCCTATCTAACTACATTCAGAAATAAATCATCGTTCATTTCCCTCGAGGGATGGAACGCCAGGGGCCAGGAATTATTTAGGCTGTTTGCTACAGACAGGATCGAAATATAGCTACAGTACGTAATGGAATGCGTTGCCCAACAAGGCATGATACTATCACAATCGATCTACCCCGGAACTACGTGTACTATCTGTATATTGATATCTGAACATTGGACCGTCGATTAGAAGTATTGTGACTCTGGCTTTGATCTTAAACCTCTGCCATGACCACACATAGTCCAGGACATGTCGATCATCACCCATATCTCGTTCCATGCATTAACTCGTCATAATCACATCATCATCAGGAAGTTCGTAGCTTAACAAGTAAGCTGACCATGCGTATTGGTAATGCAACGGTCTATTTAAGTGTTGGAAGATATTAGCAAGCTGAGAATAAGAAGTCATCTTTTTTAGTAGATATGAGGGAGCCTCCACTTACTCAGATCAATATGCGCCTGCCGCCAGTTCCCATCCCCGCCATTCCGGCATACGCTGATGAGCCCAGTCTCGCCCTGGATGGTGATGGCTTGGCATGATTGACTAAAGTCACCACTGTTCAAGATATTAGTATTCCTCAGAGATCCTCTCATATCGCATAGGAAAATATAGGCTTACTTTCTCATACACTAGGTAAGGTCAAAGTCAGTATGATTTGAAACGTGTAGATAATCTTAACAATAATGCTTACCTTTAAGGTTGCCTTGGAGTTTCCCACACAGCGGTTGATGTCGATTTCACTTCGTCGAGCCTCACCATTTACATTGTCAAGGCACAACGCTTGTAGGGTTGAACCTCCAGTGTACTGAATGTCTGTGCAGGTCCTAGCAAACCCACCGGCAGTGGTCAGGGTCGCGGACAAGAGAAGAGTGACAGGAACAAGGTAAAAACGCATTGTACTTGTCAGCAAAAGTGATAGGAGGGCTAGGTTCACTAGATTGGAAAGTTCTAGAGAGAAGGATATGGCTATTATATAGCACATCTTGCGGTGAATAAGCGGTATATAATATGGGGTAGGCAATAACTTGTCTTTAAAATCCAGGGATGATTCTGTTTTACTTCTCCTTGCATCCGAAGAATCCTGCTGCAAAGTCATGTGTATGAAGAAGTGTAGCCCAGCTTAGTTGGTCTTGATTCAATGATACTTTAACAAGATCTACTGCTAATCTGCTTCATTGCATGGCTTCACTTGGGCACTGAAACATTGGTTTATATGACGACGTAAGGGATCCATTTGCTCTTGCCTGCCCCTTCACCTCGTGCGCTTCTAGTTATCTGAGCTCAGTACCCCTTGCATCATCAAACAAACAACTCGTATCTAATTTTAGGGATTTTGTTACTGGATTGATGGACAAATGCCGCAGGTACAAGTAAATTGTCCCTCGACCTCACTGTTTGTGTAGGAGTTTGCTCAAGTTCCATCAAGCACATAGAGAAACATAGACTCAGATGCAGATCCTTAGTTGGGACTGGCAAATCTCGCTCGTGCGGCTATCAACACGTGCATACATATTCCGGCAGATGACAGAGCACCTCGCTTCTCACATTCTGTACTATGCATTTCCCTCGGCATTGACTGATCGTCCACCTTGAATGCTCATGCGGGAATAGAAGTAATGCATGATGGCATATTACACGTTGAGCAGGCGCATGGTGTCCATGTAATCGAATCATATTGAATGACTCTTAGTCCTTACTGCTCGGGTAGTGCAGATAAAACCTGAAATTCAAAACAAATTTTCCGAGACATGATGCTACGGTTCCCGTTGATTGAAATGCTGACAGCGAGCCTTCTATAATACGAGTGACCAAAAACCCTCTGGTCGCTACGTAGTTGCGCTAGTCTATTCCACTCTATCTATAAGGTAAATTTCGTTAAATTTCTAGCTTTAATTATCTTCCCGTGGGTTTAAATGGGATGTGGAAAAAAGGAATAAACCGTGGTTCAAGATCTGGTTGCACCGAGAAACTCTTGTCAAACGGCCACATGGGGCGATGAATGCGACGATGGCCTAGCCGTTCCAGGTCTTGATCAACACCACCTGGAGTTAAGCCGCTTGAAGCCTCCAGTCTGCCGCCATATCGAAGAGTTCAGGTTCGAGATACCCGATTTTGACAATCACAATATCCATCGACCAGGGACGCAAATTAAGATCGGTGAAGTCACTCTCCCGGTGATAGGGCTTGCGTAGGCGAGTCAAAATGGTGTACACGCTCCCGACCTGCAGAACTGCTTCAATGATCGCATGTCGGTCTCCATGCTTGATTGCATGAACACGGCCAGTCATGGTGAGCAGGCCTGCGTGGAGGTTGTCCACTTGAGCTCCCGCGGTGACAGTAACGGTGGCGCCAACCCCGGCCTGTACCATCTTATCAACAGCCTCAGGGCCGGGCACACTGGCGTAAATAACTGTTGGGCCTATCTCATCGCAGAATTCCTGTCGGGAGAGCAGTTCTGTGAGACCCCAGGTGACGTCGCCTGCGCCACCAGCAGTCGGGTTGTCGCCAGAGTCCGGGATAAATAAAGGGCGAGCAGGCGAGGCCAAAGCCGTATCGATGCACTGCGCAAAGGATCCAGTCGGCGCCACAAACTGAAACCCCTGGCGTGAATCCCAAAAATACTGCGCTAACCGCTTTGCTCCTGCAGCGACCGCTGCTTCATTCCAGCTCGTCACAACCACCACAGCACGATTGCGAGGCTCATCTGCCCATGCGTACCCAACCCAGATCGCTGCATCTAGAACTCCCGGAATCCCCTCGACCTGGGACACCATTGCGTAGAGACTTTTGGCGAGAGGATCCAAACGTGTCGACGTCTGTTCTCCTGGCAGTAGGATAGGAACGGGCACCCACGCCTTCAACGGACGGGGTCAGTCCGTCCGTTTTCGAGGTCAACAGATCCACCGTATTTCGACAGGCGCGCTCGTAGGTATCCATTGCATCTTGATGGCCGGTGGACTCAGGGGAGGTCGTCGGACGTCACAGCAGAGACCTGGAGAGAGATCATGGAAAGGAAACGAACGGGTAGTGAAGTTGTATTGATCATGATCTCCCAGAAGGGAAATCCTATCTATCTACGGCGGTGGGCGCTGACACCTCGGGCACCCACCCATCACATCTTCATGTGGCGTAAGGCGATAGCAAGTGATCAGATCAGTCTGGTGTGCAAGTTCTTCAGACACGTTGCCATGGAGATCCATTGACGCCGACACGACGACTTCGGGGCCAACAACCCGTCGAATGCGCCGAAGAAGCTCGGCCTCCACATCATCAAAGCCTTCCACACACATCGCACCATGTATATTATACCCGAGTCCATGAACAGCGGTCGATGCCACCAGGTCCCCTAGTCGAGCGATGATCTCGTCCGCGAGCTCCTCAATCGCCCGTCGCGTTACGACACCGCCAGGCAAGGCATGGCCGGTCAAAGCTCCCCTCCAGTCGGCTGCATCCCCCAGTGCAGTAGCAGGATGGAAGACACGGATACTTATCGATCACTTCTTTCCCACGGCAAGGATGGAAAGCCGGAACCAGCGTCCGTGCGGGAGAGAAGCTGGAGGTCTCGCACGCGAGTCCCGGAATGGCAATGACCGGACGTTGCGACATTCTAGAGATATGTGTCGGAAAATAATAAACTCCTTCATAACGGTCAAGGACACACGGCTCTATAAGCTTAGGACAAGCTGCATAATTACAAGGCAAACATGATGGATGGAGCCACGGTTGCACTGTCCTTTTGGAGTTGACCATGCAACGTCGGCTGGAGTCGCTTCCAGCCGACTCCAGCCGACGCTTTATTTGCGGGAGAAAAGCACTCATCGGTCCCGGACGTTGAAACTGTTCGGAAGGGCCAGGACAAGATTGATGCAGGTGTGATCGAGCAGCAGCTCACAGCTGAATTGGAGTCAATACATCCGAAAGCTGGGTAAACTCGAGGCAAATTAGGTTCTGATTTGTAGTGTCTGTTGATTTGCACGGCAGATTAACCTCCCTATCGTTGTTTATTTAGAATCAAAATCATAGGAAGCCAACTGTTGTATCCTCAGATAGACAAAAAACACGATATTTTTACAATCTACAACACATAAAATAATAATGAATACATGCGCTTTAGCTGATCACGGGCAACAAATGGATGGAATTGAACTCATAAGTAGTCCAATCAGGTCGACCAACGCAGTTCCACATTTCGTTCCCCGCACACACATTCGGCACCCTCCTAAAGAACAAGTCGAGAATATCCCAGCCAAGGCCTCGCACTCTTCTAGGTTCAATGGCACCTCGGCGTCCCTTGCTAGAAATTGCTTGTTTTAACCCGGAATCCGCTCTCATCGCTGCGAAAGGGGGAGCTGATCGGATTGAGTAAGCTTTTCTCCAAAAATTTCTGTGCCCTCTGTTCGATCTACGTTCACTGCCACCACAGTTTAATGAAATGGTCATTAACCTGACGCAAGGATCGACGGTTTTCTTTTTCTGGTATGACATGTTTTGCTAACGTTGCTGTAGATTATGCCAGGATTATCAGTCTGGTGGTCTTTCTCCTCCGCCTCAAGTGCTTGCAGCGCTCAAGTCGCAACTATCCATTCCTGTATATGTGATGATTCGGCCACATTCCAAAAGCTTTTGCTATGATGATTCCGAATTCAGAGATATGAAGAGCACTATGAGCACTCTGAATAACGCTGGAGCCGATGGCTTCGTGTTTGGAATTCTAAACCCGGAATCACTAAATGCTCCGCTCAAAGAGACATCTTGGATAGATATAGCAAGAAACAAGGAGCTTGTACAACTGGCAAATGGAAGACCTTGCACCTTCCATCGAGCGTTCGATCTCATCCCGGAATCGCTGTGGGACCACGCCTTGGCTGATATCATGGAGTGTGGATTTAAATATATCCTGACCAACGGAGGACCATCAGGCTCCAAAGCCCTTGAATGTGTTGATAAGCTAGCGGATCTTGTTCACAGACTTGCTACTTGTCCAGGAGAAACTCTACCGAGTAAGGGCGTGGTCCCCGAGATCATCGTCGGCGGCGGAGTGAGATCGCAAAATGCCGGTTTGCTTTGGACCGATACAAGTGCTTCGTTTTTTCATTCAGCCGCACTTTTACAGGATGCTGAAATTGTGTCCGAAGAGGAGGTGAAGAGTCTTAGAAGAACACTCGATACTGCGTGGAAGGGTCATGTCAAAAGTAGCAGCTAAGTCGTTGATATTGGATGCTATAAGATATCGCTCAATTATGCAAATCAGAAACACCACTGACTGTCCATATCCCCAGAATTGCGTACTCTGTAGGCTTGATTCACCGACCTCACGATCAACATTCTAATGAGCATGACAAGACCTCTAACGGATGTCTATCGTTAACCATCGCTAAAAGCAGGCTCAACTCATGATTCATTCCGGTCCGGAAAGCATCAAATTTCAAATATGTGTCTTGGTTCCTAGAATGGATTTTAAAGGCCCCGGGTGAATTCCAAAGCTGTTTGGTAGTATTGTTGTAGGTAGTTCTGTAGACAGCACTCAGAATATCCAGATGCCGTGGAAATTAGACTATCGCCGCTCGGTAACCTACAGTCGGAAATAAATGTATGAATGTTTGACATTGTTGGCCATATGAATACACCCCACAGTTAAAACCTCCTTTCCGAAAGAGCAACCTAATGGTTCACGGCTTCCTACCACTGTAGGCCAGGGTGCGGCGTTGCCGCTTTTTCTTGTGCTTTGCGCACCGAGCTTTCCAATCCCTTCGGTGCAGTCATGACATCAAATAGTTTATTGCCGAATTTTTGAAAAGCAGACGCAATCCCACCATAGTCAAATAACTCCTTTTCCATTTGACTGAGCTGGAAATAAAATTTCTGTCCGCCAACGTAGATTGACCTTGCATTGAAATCAATCGAAATATCTTCGCCGTCTTTGGCAGCCTCATAGAAACAATTGTCAACCATAGTTATTCCTAAGAGGCCGAGATTGGGCATGTTTCGTTGAAATATGAAAGCGAATGATTTTGCAATGACACATTTCACACCACAACCTAGACAACAGATGTAGTTAGAGATGGTACTTGTCAATATATGACGTAGAAAAGCCTTTGGCATACCCAACAGAGCCATGACCGCTTGCTCGCGAGACGATCCACATCCGAAGCCCTTTCCGGCAACGACAACGTCGAATCCATTCTTGGCACGATTGCGGAAATCGGGATGAGTATATTCCAAACAGTGTGATCCACTGATTTCATTGTTTCTCATCCCTACGAGAAATTCAGCGGGAGCCAGCTTGGATCAGATTAGTTCAGGTTGTTTTCTGCATTATTTATGAAAGGTAACTCACTGCATCCGTATCGACGAAATCTCCCAGCTGTTGAATTTTGCCCGTGAGAGTTTTGGCGACCGAAGATGATTGGCGTTGATCCATCTCCACGCTCTCTTGAGCAGATATACCTCTCTCTACTTCATTTTCATCGGCCGTAACTTGAAAGGAATCCCGAGGCTCCACATACTGCATTTCGTTGATGACAGTCGGCGAATCCAAAAAGACTGAAGTTCCTCTGAGATGATTCCACTGGTTTAGGTCAATGGTACTCAATAGCTTGTGAGGATCGATCAGTTTCATCTCAAATGACGAGGCGGCAACTGTGGCCGCAGAGCCAAGGTGTCCAATAGATCCTATGTATTATTATCAGCTATGCAATTTCGCTTGCGGGGGTTGATATGCCACCTTTCCCCATGCGGTTTTCAAAGTTTCGGTTCTGGGACGATAGCCAAACCTCACCTGGCCCGGCCTGATCAGCAGACATGCCCACGCAGTAGCTGCATCCGGGAACGCCGATATCAAACCCTGCTCTCTCATATATGCTAAGCAGGCCAAGATGGCGAAGACGATGCATGATTGGCAGTGAGCCAGGAACAACTTTTCTCTTTCCTTTAGCGACCGGTTTGAATCCCCGGTTTAATCCTTGTTCCAGGACCAACGCGCCGAGAATGAGATCTTCTTCAGCAGTAGTACAGGCACCAATAAAGCATCCGTCCAAAGCCATTCCCTCATGATCCCTAACGGGCACCACGTCATCTGGTTTGGGATACCTGGCTAGAAACGACCCAACATTATCCAGGTCGATTTCATGAGTCTCTGCGTACTGCGCATCTTCATCCGGTCGAAAGTAGTTAATGTCACTTTTGTGCCGAGCAAGTCGTCGCTTCTTAATGAAATCGTGCGTGATTTGATCGGGAACAAAGACTCCAGTTATTCCCCCGAATTCCTATCGTTATGTGTTAGCTTAGCTCTATCACCTCTGCATACCACCCACGTACCGTGGTCATGTTGGAAATAGCAAACCGAGCATCAGAGGACAGATATCTAACTCCGGGCCCTGTGAACTCCACGATGCGCTCAGAAGCAACTGTATTCCTCTTCAGCTGTTGTAGAATGTATAGAATCACGTCTTTGCCTCCAATCCCGGGCTTTGGAGTTCCGATCAGCCGAATGTTGACTGATTCGGGAACTTTGAACCAAGTCTCTCCAGTCACCAGAGGCAATGTAACGTCTGCAGCACCTAGTCCAACGGCCAGACATCCTAGCGCCCCAGAAGAGCATGTATGCGAATCAGATCCAATGATCAACATCCCGGGCTGTGCCCGCTCTCTGTAGAATTCGGTGTGCAAAATCGTATACTAGCATTATTTAGCATCACGTCCATGATATTTTACAAAGAGATCGTGCAAACCGACATTCATGCCTTGATAGTCTGTCATTTTGAAAACTCGCTTGGCCCTCTCACTGGCATCGATCAACGATTGCACTTTGGGGTTATTGTTGACCCGTGGATCTACGACGTGATCCCCTGCAAGCCAGAAACGATCATTGCGAAAGATCCCTGGCTTCCCCAATCGATTATATGTTGATTCCATGCCCTTTTCGCTTTTCAGCTCATCATTGCAACAACATATGACACTTTTGTACTTACCGCCCACGATGCCTCGGATGCAATCACCCAGTCAACGTCAACCCTGATCAGTTGGCCAGGAGTTACAGACCCCTTCTGGTCAATATCATGCATGGCAAGAATTTTCTCGCCCAAGGTCATCCCACGCCGACCTCTGGGGCGGCGGGACAGTGGACTTGGCGGTACCTTTGCCCGATCTGCCGAGTTGAGAGCCTCCAGCCAAGCAGACACCAAGAACAGGATTTCGGCCACTTGTTCTGTCGTTAGAGCAGCGTTTCGTGACAGCCCCAGTCCTCCGAGATCAGTCGGCTGATTGCAAATTTCAAGAACACTGGTCAAGGCGTTGCTCTCTCTTTGTTTTCCATTGGATTGCAGATGCTCAATAGTGCCTGTCAGTTCCGCGAGGAGACTGTGCCCTGATGCAACTAAGGATACTATGGTTATATGTCAGATCTGTTACGCCCCCTAACAAATCCGAATAGTTTCCAAGCATTATTTCTTACTCTCTTCAAAGCTCAACTTTACGTTGCGGGATTCCTCAAGAATCCGAAGCAGCCGGCGGAGACTGGAGGTATTTTCCTGAGCCATATCAAGGACATGTAAACCTTTTGGAAACAGGGTAGTGCAGATTGCAGCGAAAGAAATCCGTTTGAATTGGATTTGTTCAGATGAGGGGGTCTTTGGTATCTGTAAACCATGATTCGTCGTTCACGTGGTGCCATGTCCTTTTCTATACTTCGTCGGGCCGCATACGGCCCGAAAACGGGCAGAGGTAAACTGACTCCGTTATCGCCCTCGCCGATGTTAGGTCCTTAAACCTGATAGATCCCGACCATTTCGATTTTGGCTAACTCCAATATTTCGATAAATAACAGCTTACTCATTTCGGTTGATTCATAGACTCCTAAAAACTACCCCTCCACCCCGCCCGGTATTGCCAAAATGGCCGCGCCATCTCCAGTGGCGAGACTGCGTGAACTGCTGAAGGCTGAAAACAGGATCGTGGTGTGCCCAGGTGTTTATGATGGGCTCACTGCTCGAATCGCACTTCAAGCCGGATTTGAGGCCCTATACATGGTAGGCAACCCCAATGATCAGAGACTGCGTAATCCCTTACCCTAACTCATTTCTTCCGGTAGACTGGAGCAGGAACAACCGCATCCAAGCTTGGGCAGCCAGACCTTGGAGTGATCACGCTGAATGAGATGCGAGAGAATGCGGAGATGATCGCCAACCTTGATCCGGCCACGCCTGTAATCGCAGACGCGGATACAGGATTCGGAGGTAGGCCATGGTCGATACCCTCCTCCATTATGTGCGTGGGCATTGACCTTAGCAGGATCTCTCATGGTCCATCGGACTGTCACTGAGTATATTCGGGCGGGTGTCGCCGGGCTCCATCTCGAGGATCAGCCAACAACGAAGCGCTGTGGTCATCTTAGCAATAAGCAGTTGGTCTCCGAGAACGAATATATTTCACGGGTCCGTGCAGCAGTAAACGCCCGGAAGCTCTCTGGTAGGGATATTGTTTTGATTGCACGGACCGATGCTCTTGCAACGCTGGGCTATGACCAAGCAATATCACGTCTGAAGGGGGCGATTGAACTTGGCATGGATGTTGCATTTCTGGAAGGCGTGACATCCCAGGAGCAAGCGCGACAGGTGTGCGAGGACTTAAAGCCCACTCCGGTCCTCTTCAATGCTGTCGCGGGTGGGGTGTCGCCTGATCTTTCGGTGGCGGAAGCCCAAGAGCTCGGGTTCCGTCTCATTATATTCCCTGGGTTCGCACTGGGTCCTGTATATGGGGCAGTCAGTGCAGCAGCGCAGCATCTGAAAGAGACTGGAAGCCCTTTGGTGTCTGGGCAAGGCGGGCCACGGGAATTGTTCAACGTGGTGGGTCTGAGAGAAGCTCTCGCCATAGATATGGCCTCTGGCGGAGGAAATTTTGTCCAGGGCGTGTAAGATCGGAGGGTCCATACATAACCAGGTGATTCAAAATTTGTTCTAGCATCCATCGTCGTGATCAATTATTATTCTTTAATAGCAAGGAAACAACCAACATCACTAGTTAATTAACTTAACTTAGAAGAAACAAGAACTGACTCAGCATTTCCACCACGTGACTCGCTCGAACCATCTCCCGTAGCTCCAGATCACTGCCGGTCAAGTCATTTGCAGAAGCGAAGCAGCATGCGAAGGCAGGACCAGAACGCTACCGGCATTCAGAGAACTCGCCGTAGGGGTCGTCGAATTGCTTGCCGACAATGCAGGCAGGCCAAGGTAAGCCAAGGGGAGCGCCGTGTAGCCCAGCCTGACCCGAGTATGTAGATTCGCTGCGAATTGTCCACGGGCGGCGATCTCCCCTGTTCAAGATGTCGACGCCTTGAACAAAACTGTGCAATTGACACTGAATTCAAAAGGGTGAACAAACGAGTGTCTGTGCTCTCTGCCCCTCTGTTCAGCGGAGTCGGGCTGACCCATCTGCAGGCGCCTGGAGGAGCTCGAGAAGGAAGTGCGGCAGCTTCGTTCTTCAGTATCCCACTTCCCGGCCTCAACTCAACTTCTTCATGACCAGTCCCCGATGAGGCACTCATTAGATGTCGGGTCTACCTCCTGTAGCCCAGGAACATTACCACCAGCGGAGAACCGTCTTCTGGGAGCTGCGCCTGCGGATCTTGAGCAGCCATCCCACCCATTGGCGGGTTCTCCGACACCGACCACTCCCAGATCTCTTGGTCATGTCAGTCTAAATTCCTGGCAAATTGACTCGCTCTTTCACCTGTACGTATCCAAGCTCCATCTCCAGCTTATGCTCAACGGCCTAACGTCCCGCAGATTCTTTTCAAAATTTCACAGACATGTATTGCTTCTTGATCCCAGTCTATCGCCGAACGACTACTACAGTCGATCTTGCCTTCTGTTTTGGGTGATTATATACACTTCGTCCCGTCAATTCACAGAGGAGCCGAGCCTCGTTACTGGGCTCACTTCACCAGTCAAGGGCCTATTGTGGGAGGAAATCTCAAATCCACCGCATACATGGTATATTGTGCAGTCCATCTCACTTCTGTGCATGTGGCCATTTCCCACGTCATCACTCTCAACAGACACTACTCCTATGTTGGTCGGCATTGCGCAAACCATTGCTATGCAACTTGGACTGCATCAGCCGGAAGCAATCCAAGATTTTTCACGCACAAAACGAAGACTAAATGTGGCGGAAATATCAGAAGCAATCAGGACATGGTCAGTTTGCTATATGACAGCTCAGAGGTTAGCCGTATCTGTTTTCGGGTGCTTGGGTTCCTTGGCTGAAATGTCTGCAGTATGTCAAACACATTTGGCCAATCACCACTTTCATCTGATTCTTCAAACTGGATGATCGATCGCATATGTGATCAGGAGAGCGATTACGTCATACCAGAGGCAATGAAACAACAGCTCTTGATCTATCGGTTTTCAGCACGCATCAGCAATTACATGTCTAAGCATTTGCCATGGACAGCCGGTCAGCCCCGTTCGCCGGATAGTATGCCACTTCTGGCATTGTTGGAGCAGGAATTTTTGGACTTGTCGAGAGCTCTTGCCAAGCGACTCACTGGTAAGTGCCATTTCGCTACACCCTAGATGACCGGAATCTAATCCACGAGCAAAAATAGCCGAGAATGAAATCCTACTCAATGCTACAGGCATACAGCTTTACGTCTTTTATCTGTTCCATTCTGGTGGATCTGCTGCACGGAAAATAGGTTTATTGACCGCGTTCGAAATAGCGACAGCATTGATCAGCAAACTTGGGGATCTCGATGCCAGGTCCAATCTAATGAGATATTGCCCGGGTTCCTATTTCAGAGCGGCTACGTTAGCCGCCATGTTTATTCTCAAAGTTCAGGATTCCAGCTACGCTGGACTCCTTGACGTGGAAGGTGGGAAGCGTGCATTCAATACTGCCATCTCTCTCCTTCGGCGGGCGTCTCTGGAAGATAATGACCTGCCTGGTCGGACTTCCAAGATCCTTGCTCAGTTATGGGCCGGCCAAGGATCCTCCAAACAAACAACTGAGGAGCCAAGTCTCCAATTGCGCACGCGATTGGCAGCGAGTCTCCTTCACGATTCTTTGTGGACATGGCGAAAAAGATTTGGCGGCCAAGGCACTGTTCCCCACACGCCTTCCCCTCTAGCACCCGGTACATTCCTTCTTTCCCTACTTTATACTTTTTCTTGGTAGACAGAACAACGGAAGTTAATGAGATTTCTTCAAACAGGAACTCCAGCAAATGAAACCCGCATCAGCTCTGCGGACGAGGATCAATTTCCTTTTATGACAGACGAAATAGCACTCGACGGGCAAGACTTTGGAGACGTCTTTGATGCCGAAATACTTTCATTGCTTCCGTTCAGCGTCGATGGCGATCCGTCATGGCAACCAGCAGTCTAAATTTCTTCACGGTTGCCCCCTCCCTGTGAACTCGTGGCCCAGGGCTACCGACTAGCGTTATCACCATCCATCAACCCCCATGGACACAAACAACCGCAAAATATCCCTCGCTGCAAGCTGTGGGTTACATTCAAAGATGGCGGTCGGTGGTTAATCCTCAGCGCCTCTAATGCACGACTTTGTGCTACCTCAGCCATGGCATTTCTTGCCGCACGCCACCTTTGCGACCCGCACGCTTGTCATGCACGACCAGAACTCGTGTACAATAAAGATAATAGTCACCCGGGGCTTCTCCACGGTTATCGCCGTTCCCTTTTCGATCCGCAGGAGCTTATTTGGGCAGCGGGAAACTATCCGCTACTCTGGTGGCTTTGTTTGAAAAAGTCAAAAACGATTCAGGCAGCGGGGGTCGATAAGATAGTTTCCTGCTTGGTCCCAGCGGCTTCTGCCATTCATCTGGCCCTCGAGGCTAGGCAAACGTGGCTTGCGAATCCCTATAATGGTGGTGGGGGGATAATTATTGTGAATCCGAGGGCGAGTCACAGCTGTCTTTCTAATTGGTGGCTTTGCTGGAATCAAGGCCTTGCCCAAGCACAAATCACAGACGACCATGGCGCGAGACTCGGAAATCCTGACCAAAGCGGGGTAGCGTGTGGTTTGAGGGCGCTAACTGGTGCTTTTCACTATTCAACCCTTCCCCCCTGTCTTCATCGAGGTGGGGCTTTGGCACCCGAAAGCCAACACTATCTGAGTCTGATTTCTCCGCGCCCTATCCTATCCAACCTCACCAGGCGTCCCTTTAATGACAATCTATCTGAGCTTTAAATTCATCAATATCTCTGTCCTGAAAGTTTATAACACAGCCTCTGACTGGCTGACATTTTTTTTTGTTGCTCGAATGTTGCCGTCCGAGGCCTCAGCGTTGGTCCTTATCCAAAAGCTTGGCTTATGGTCGGGGACTAATTTAGCTCTTACGCCACAGTAGTATCGCACGAGCATCGCTTATCGAGCGTCCACGCTATGGTGAGCGCTATAGCCACTGTATAGTTCCTTCAGGGTCGATCCCTGCCTCCTTTGTCTCGGCCACTACACTCCAGTCAGTCCTCTTCCGTCACCCAGAGCTATCACAAGCCCTTAGGATTATTATATTATTGTTTGCGCGGTGATACGATGTTATCAAGAATCCTGCTGCCGTCGGATCGCCGGACTGCACACATGGTGGCTCCATTGACTTCCTTAGCCCCAAAGCGTTGTGCTCACGCGACGCCACGCTATCGCTTGGGTGTGTTGTGGCGGGTTGATTTTCTTCATGGCGCCGGAGGGCTTCCGCCATATTCCAGCTGGCCGGTTCGTTCTGTGTAAGACATTTGCTTGCTTCAGAGATCGTGATCAAGCGTTCAATATTGTGAGTCGTGCCAGAGCATATAGTGGCCACTCAATCCCAGCCATCAACCTCAGGTTGAAACAGTGGTCTGGAATGGTCTATCTCCCGCTTGGATCTCGGAAACTACCGAGTACTAGAGGCTATGTTTGCATATCAATACCCTTTTCGGCCTGAAATGAATCTCCTGCCACTCGGACAAGGATCTCTTGACTGTGTCCTGCATATTTCCAGTACCAACACATCAATGCCCCTTTTACGCTTTCCTCGAGTCAATTGACCACCAAACCCACCGGTCTCCGACGGCGGTATCCTACCACATCAGCTTGATGGGCTAGACGCTCGCAATATTGTGAAGCTAGTTCTCTTTCCCCTCTCCGACGCGCACTAATATCGAAGAGTTGCATCGGCGTTGATTCCCATCTGGGACTCGATCATGAGAAATGACATTCTAGCGATACTTGAAGATAAACTTTGATACTACCCTGAAGTAATATGAAAACTATAAAGAGGGCCGGATTTCCTCATCTTGTCCCAGCCTTTCATCTAGACAAAATCAACATTCTCATCTTCTCCCTAAGCAACCAGTTCTTCTGTCTTCAGCAGCTCTTTCCACTCAAAATTTCATCATGAAGGTTTCAACTGCCGTTGTTGGTACTGCCTTGCTCGCAGCGTCCGCTCTTGCTGCGCCCTTGACTGCCCAACGCCAGGCGCGCCAGGAGGCCCGCCGCGCTGCTCGTGCTGCTGGCCGTCACAGCAACCCTCCTTATAAGCCTGGAACCAAAGATGTTCTTTCTGTCAACAAGTCGGTGCACGAGCAGTACAGCTCCAACTGGGCAGGTGCAGCCCTCATCGGCACCGGCTACACTGGGGTGACCGGCCAATTCACCGTTCCGACTCCCCAGGTTCCATCTGGTGGCAGTTCGAACACCCAGTACTGTGCTTCTGCATGGGTTGGAATTGACGGGGATACTTGCAGCAGTGCTATTCTACAAACCGGTGTCGACTTCTGTGTTCAAGGCGGCTCCGTGACATATGACGCTTGGTACGAATGGTATCCTGACTATGCCTATGACTTCAGTGGCATCGATATCTCCGCCGGAGATGTGATTAAAGTGACTGTGGATGCTAGTTCTGATACTACTGGCACTGCAACTGTCGAGAACGTCTCTACCGGTCAGTCTGTGACCCACACGTTCACCGGCGGTGTCGATGGCGATCTTTGCGAGTATAATGCAGAGTGGATCGTCGAAGATTTTGAATCAGGCAACTCCTTGGTTCCATTTGCCAACTTCGGTACTGTGACATTCTCTGGCGCGGAGGCTACCGATGGAAGCTCTACAGTTGGACCTTCTGGCGCGACTATTATGGATATTCAGCAGAACGAAGTTCTTACCTCCTCGTCTGTTAGCGGCAGCAGTGTTACAGTGAAGTATATTGGATAGGTTCACATTAGATACAAGCTGGAATTTGCTGTCATGGCTTTGAGAGGGGAGGAGGCTGGTGTGAGCTCCTTTGAAGTATCATCTATGGGAAGAATCATTGGATAGCCGGATCTTGGGATGAAGGACTCCTTATTGGAAGGAAAACAAATGAACAACATATACATCTCTGTCTTTTACACCTAGTTTAAAAGTAGCATAATGGACTTCTTGGCCAGCAAGCTCTTGCTCTCGCCTCGGGATCAAGTGCCTGGAGTTGATCGTCCGCTGCCATTATATATTTTTGAAAGAACACCTTTACGAAACTCCTGAGAGTCTACTCTTGATGAGAACGGTGCACAATCCTCGATTACCGAGATCTATTGATAGCGAAATTGTCAGCAATTCCTGCTGTCGTTCCGGTTTTTATTTTTTAGTTTGGGAGGAGGGGGACGCGAGTACAGGTTGTTTTATAATCTGAGAGGCACTCCTTGCTCCTCAGTTGACTTACAGTGTATCACAGAATTACGTCCCATTCTCATTCTCGCTAATTCACCGCATTTATTAATTATATCAAGTTCTATTTACAGCTTGCTGTCGCCATATCTCTTAAAGGAAACATTGGGCAGCTTCAACTGGTACCTGTATATTGGAATATCACCACTTCGTCTGTACATGCGCTTGCCTTCTTCAAGCATGGCGGCATTACTTCTGGTCAGGTGCAGCCTGGCATGTCCAAGACAGTGCTTATCACGAATTTCACCAAGGTCAATTCGGCTGAGCAGGAATCCTCACAATCACATTAGACTCTTATTTATTCACCAATAATTGACACCATTACATGCTTCATCATATGCTGTGACATATTTGGAAATCCTTGACTTCTCTTTCTTTCCTATCATTAATCCTTTTCATGAAACTCTAGGTGGCCAGAGAACAAAACTCCGCCACCCGGATCACAGGATAATCGGATGCTGTAGAAGCGCCATAAAGCATCCTGCACCACATCATAGCACGCCCCGTACCGCAAAAGTCTCATGTTCTGAAAATCAATCATTGTAGATGAAGGTCGCGGGTAGTGAAATTTCTGACATCCGTAATCAATTATGATATCGGCGACTGCGAGAATTTCAGGCTCTATGTCCTCCACTGCTCGCTTAGTGCCCTTTCCCGTAAGATTGGCGGATGATCCAATGAGAGGAAGCTCTTCGTCAGCGGTCATTCGCGATAGCTCGTCCTGAAATAGGCCTCCGTTAACCAGCATTGCCAGTTTCCCGTCCACTGTGCTCTGTGCTAGAGTGTCAGGGGGTAATTTTTGAATAATAGGATGATCGGCCCGGAAGGGCGCAACAACACCGAGAGGAAGATCCAGGTCAACTGTCAATAGTCTCACCATCTCCGCCTCGCGAGAAGGCAGGACATGGAGAGCTTGATGAAGAGCATAACTCCCGATCATCGCATGCCGTTTGTGCGGCTGACGCTGCTTGGTTATGAAAATACGTTGCAGAGCCTCTGGAGTTATTGCCACAATCCCATACCCGACGGTGGCTGGAATAATGGCGATCCCTCCTTTTTTGAGTGTCTCAAAAACCCGTCGCGCGTCGTCCGGTATATCAAGGACCGGGTGAGTAGACATCACTGTCCCTGCTCAAGAGTTTATCCAATTGGCATGGAAATTGATCAGTAAATGGAGCTAAGAGATTTCCCAATTCTCAAAGCAAATAGTTAATTCAACCCTGGTCAACTCAGATCTTATACAGCAATGCGATGCTTGTTCCACTTTAATGTATTCATGACCCTGTTGGATGGCAGAAAAATGCGTTCTATTGCCGGACGTTGTCGGGTTATCCCAAGACATGACAACAATCAAATCAAAACTTGAGCTCCTGTTCTCCATTGCCCGGCCAAACATGTTGTTGAACAGACTTTTCATGGGGCGCTCATCACATTCCAAGTACGGTAACCAGTTACAAAATAGTCCGGTCTCTCCACCCGCATGGCGGTGACATTAGACCTAAATTTTCTGCGCTTTGCATCATCCAGCTGCGCTAGTTGGGGTGTAGTGACATCCGTCAACCTGTTTTTTCCTACCGCATGCTATATTCTCGAGGCACTGTTACCTTATTCGCAGTTGAAAATGCAAAAGCGCGATAAATGTATTAATGGCCGCAAGAATATTTTTCAGAGCAGATGTTTCCACTAGATCGAGGTGCACTACGGGGTAGCCCACAGGATATCTTAATGATCTTCACCCGCAGAGTCATTGTGTCTGTGCACCAGCTCGCAGCACCAGATGCAATTGGGTTAGGGACTCCATGCCAAAATAGTGGCAAGGCCTTCAGTAGAATTGCGGACGAACACTTTGACTGGTACAAGGAGCGATTGCGCCACAGATTCTACAGCCGGTCATTCTGGAGACAGTGTAACATACAGACCCAGAGAAAAGCCCACTTGTCCTCAAGATGAATTGAAAAACTGGCCGCGGGCGAGAAATTGGGGGCAAGGGCCTATGAGGAACGAGAGAAAGACTGGACCATCCCGAAAAGGAAAAACAAATTGCATATATCAAAACATAGAAGGCTCTCCGATATGCTTGATTCATACCTCAGGCGAGCTAGTTATCTGTATACTCCCTTGCACCGAATAGTATCTCTTTTCTTCAGAAGAGGCATTGTTTTGGGCGACGGATAAAGTGCAACTGCCAAAATATAAGAGGCAGCCATCCAAGATGATTATTAAGTTACTGTTAGCGATCCAGACAGCCTTTTACTTTCGTCTGCACTCATAGATCTGGCCGGTCTTGGGTTGTACCTCGGCACTGGACAAAACGCAGGGTTCCGCGGATAAGCATCAAGGATTTCGAGATTATCGCCGATGTGAATTTATGTCGTTTCACGGTAGTCAAGGGCCAAGCTTATCTCAAGGCCATACATAATTAGCGAGAAAATACATCGGCCGCCTCCGGATCTTCTAGAAACACAATTCTGGATTTAGAGGGATGGATCAACCACAAGATCCAGGATAGAAAAATTGAACAAGTGCAGCGGGTCTGGTGCAGCACGCGCGGCTAAGATGTAGAAGAAGCTCTCCGCTAGGTCAGCCATGGTAGAATTAATTTCACCTAACCTCGCCAGATGCACAAGAGTAGCAATAGAATCCACAGAAGGCAGATCATAGTCACGATGGCTGTCTGCAGCGAATATACTACCTTCTGTCTTCCACCACATCTGCTAATAATCGATGAGCACCAAGCGTCGGAGCAAGAGATATGGCAACATGGTAGGCCATTTGATGGGCTATAAATCCGCAGGCACCGCCCTTATTTGGCCGGCTTATTCCCAATCTACTAGTAGCGTTTGAGCCGCTGTGGATTCTACATTGCCAGCCCTACTTGCCGATACAGCAAGCCAACGGTCGCCATGAACTTTGCTGCCCGTTTCTCGGTATTTCTGCTCCTCGCACAGCATGTGGCGGGAATGCCAATTAAAGTGGACAAGACACCTTCGTTCGATGTCACCTTGAGCCAAGTGGACAACACTCGCATCAAAGCGGTGGTCACAAACACCGGCCACGACGATGTGACATTTGTGCACCTCAATTTCTTTCGAGACAGCGCCCCCGTGAAGAAGGTCACCATTTACCAAACCGGCATGTTCGGCTTTTGGAGAGGACATGGTCTATACTGACTGTGTGGCAGATGTGGAAGTTGCCTTTGAGGGAATCAAACGTCGTTTCAGATTGCAGGGTCTTAGTCCGGAGGCGCTCACGACGCTGGCCGCAGGCGAGAGCCTAGAAGATGAGTTCGACATCGCCACAACGAGCGACTTGTCCCACGGCGGCTCCGCGACTTTGCGCTCCAGTGGTCTAGTGCCGCTTGTCGAGGGAGACTCCGTCTTCGGCTATCTGCGCTACCGCTCCAATAGCCTGACGATCGAGATTGATGCGGTCAGGGCATCGCAAGTCGCCAAGGCTGTCGCACCATTGATGCGCCGTACAAATCTGAGCTGCAGTAACTCAACTCGGAAGGGGATCATGGATAAAGCCTTGAACAATACTGTGTCACTGGCTACCGCCGCTGCCCATGCCGCGCTTTTTGGTTCCACGACCAAGTTCAGTGAGTACTTCAAAACCACGGCTAACGCGTCGCGTCAAGTGGTCGCTGCACGACTGCAGGCCGTAGCCAAGGAAGCCGAGTCGACGACATCAGGGGCTACCACGTATTACTGCGACGACGCGTACGGATATTGTGAGACAAACGTGCTTGCCTATACGCTGCCAGCCTTGAACGTCATCGCCAACTGCGACATCTACTACTCCTACCTGCCCGCCATGTCAGTTGGCTGCCATGATCAGGACCAAGCCACTACATCCCTTCATGAATTCACTCATGCGCCGGGCGTGTACAGCCCGGGCACCGAGGACCTGGGCTATGGCTTTGCAGCGGCCACTGCTCTTAGCAGTGGCGATGCTTTGAAGAATGCTGACACGTATGCTCTATACGCAAATGGTAAGTTTCGAAGCCAATTGTACTAACAGAGCCGATACTGATCGATCTAAAGCAATCAACCTGGGATGTTGAAGAAAGGCGACGGTCTCGGGCTGGTAAAGTAAAGTAGCGCGGCAGTCGAAGGAAGGGCTGGAAGTTGAATGTAGAGGCGGGCAAAGTTTCGAATAAAGCGAAAGAAGGCTGGCCGGATCCAAATGAGTGCGGCTAGCAACGAATTTGACCGTGATTCTATTTCCGGTCCTGATAGTAATCAAATATCCTCGTAGGTATGCCAGAACAAGTACACTCCAGTAATCTAGACAATTCTAGGTCTTGGTATCGAGATCATAGTTCTTGAACGGTGCACGAGAAGTAGGGGCATTGCGAACCGTCACAATTCCGTCGGTCAACAGAGATTTCTTAATCTTAGTGAGAGCTGCATGGCCCCCAGTTCTGCCATTGTCGAATGATTCGAGATCACTTGCGGTCCAAAATATATATCCAGTGAAAAATATCAGGTGTATAAGCGGAAGAGGAAACAGGGCCGGTTGGGGCTCTCAGGGCTGTGCGGGAGCGGATAGTCCAGTACTTCTTGAGAAATTCCAGGTCATCGAAACGCGTGGTAGAGTATGAGAGTGCGATCCAAGTGCTACCTTTCTGGGTCAACGAGACGAGTTGCAAGGCCACTAGCTCTACTGGGGATAGGGTCATTGTCGAATGACAGGGCAGCGTCTCCCGAATCGCCGGGCAGATGTGATGTAAGTTGTCCGAAGAAGAAAAGGTATAGTTTCTCGATGTAGCGATGGAGTCGATGGTACTCTTGTCGAGGATCACGTCGAAGGGGGCAAAGCGAGTGAGGGAAGAGATATCATCCCAGGAGCGCAAGTCGGCGCGCACCCAGTGCATTGCTTGAGATTGGTTTCTTTGGTGTTCACGTTCTTGGCCTAACCGGACGGCCTCGGCTGAAAAATCCACGTTCTGCAACGGGTAAGATCAGTTCAAGGCGTACGGTGACTGCTAAAGGAGGCTCACGACAATCCCATCGGGTGCCCATTGGCGGTCGAGGTAGTGATCGCGGAGCTTTGTGCCTAGCTGCGAAATGCCGGGACCCAGATGTAAGACTCGCGGCCGCCCGTGGACGGGCCGGCGCTCCAAGTCCTGCAGTGCCTGGTCAAGCAGGGCCTCACCCGTGTTCAACCACTCGCCGACATCCCGACCAGTGGCAAATTTGTTATCCCAAAATGCCGGGTCATCATAATCTGGTGCACCTAACATGCTCGTGCGAATTTGCGCGGCCGCCGGTCTCCCCATACTCAGGAGGAAGAAGAAAAAGAGAGCACGTAGTTGGTGGAAGGAAGAGAGGTGGACGTCACGTGACACTCACTGGCTCTCGGTTGGGGCTGTGCCTATTATCATAAGATTTAATATTGTCGCTGTATTCGGTTAGGGGAAGTGATCGGGGGCTATGTTTCTTGAACACAAGGGGCCGCCGGATAGTAGCACAGTTGCGTTGTATATTCGTGGCTAGGCGTCTTGCTAAGTATAGATATTCAAGTCTGTTGTAGGTGAACTTATTTCCCAGATTCCGTACTCGGTTTTTCGGCTGGAATCAATCCGACCAGATCCAACAGTAGGGCTCCAAGATTGACCATCCCATAGAATAGCATCGGCACGATCCCGAACAGCAGATTGCCAATCAAACCCCGACGCTGGATGGTCTCAGCTAACTCGGTGCGCGCGATCTCGGGGGCCACGGCCGACTCGAATGGACCCACCAGTCGGTAAAAAGTGACAAAGGATGCCCCAAAGCAATAGGTGAGAAGGATCCGAAACCCATGTCGACGATAGAGTTCGATCAGCCCGGGAGCCCCCCCAAAGTCCCGGGCCAGGGTGCTCATGTAGGCGCTATGATCTACGCCGTACTGAATGCGAGAGCTTGAGGTTGCCAGCAGATGATAGTGTGGAGGATCGGTGGGCATCTTCATTTGGCCGGTGATGAGGGCCGTCCACCACATGGCTTGCTGCTCGGCGATGGGAGGGATCGCGCCGACTCCTGGCCGGACAAAGCCGATAAAAGAGATGTCGGGGTGAGACGGGTCGACAATATTTCGAATGTGAGCGTCTGATGCAGTGGGGTAGGACGCGTCCAGGTAAGGAAATGTTTGTTGATATCTGAGTGGTGTGAGTGAGGAACGGCTCGCAGAAGGCAGGGCGCTCACCCAGTACAATAGACCACGCAGTCAGGCCGGATCTCCTGCTCTTTCAGCCGCTGCCAGTCCTTCCGGTCTGCCTTTGGCTCGAATATGACTCTACCAGTGTCATCGATCGAGCGTGGCCAGGTGCAAGTGTCCACAAACCGATCTGAGGTGGCATCCTCGGGAGGATCGATGTATCGGTTTCCGATCAAAGCGAGGAATGGATTGTGCTGCTGATAGGGCCGATTCAGATAGGGCATTGCTTTGTTACTTTTGTTTAGAAACACATAGGCTCTGCCCAGTCGTTCCCTGGGAAGACTACCGACATGCTGGTTCATGCCGGCCTGGGTGCCGGTCAAGAACCACAAGACTCTCTTGATGACAAAATCGGAGATAAACCAGCGGAGTCTGCTTTTCGCAATCGCCCGGTGCACGTAAGCCGTCTCGAAAAGATTGGTGATTAGCCCATCAATCGGAAGGCCACCACTAAACGTCTTGCCGAATACCTGAAACCGACTAAGCTGTTTAGGAAATGAGAGGAAGCCGGTCCGAAAACACATGGTTACGGATTCGGCGTTGGCCTTGATGGACTCGTATGCGATGTCTAGGAGGACCAATGAGATAGATAGCTTGACAGTGAGAGGTGAACCAACTGACCCATAGCTGTCTCGCCACAACCGAGGATGAGAACACGACGACCAGCCACTTGGGCTCTGCCTTTATATTGGGAGGAATGAAAAACTTCGCCCTGAACATTCTCGATGCCTACAATGGAAGGAGTGTTGGGTTGGACATGGAGGCCAGTGCAGACGGCCACATGGGAACAATCAAAGAATTGTTCCTGCGCACCTCCAGGACGTTTGCGATCGAGGTAAGTTACGCGATGCTTCCAGCGGGCCGCTGCCCCGAGTCTCGAGACCCGGACGACGGGACAATTCAGTTGAATATGGTCGGCGAGTGCGAAATGTGCAATGTAGGACTTGAGATAGTCCACGTACGCCGGCAGAGACACATGGTCCGGCGTGCTGAGTGGGAAGCGGTGGTCGGAGAAGGAGGTGAGCTGTTTGCTGCTCACCAGCTCGGCATTTTCGTAGGAGCGGTAATGAAAGGTACCGCCAATATCCCCTTCACTGAAAAAGCACTTCGTCAGCGCCGGCCCTTCGTGAGAGCATATACATACGCCTCAAACAGACAGGCTTCGATCGGGCGCTCGGGCGTGGACGCATCCAGGAGCGTCTTGAGCGTCGCTAGGCCGCCCGGGCTATCAGGTGGGAATGTATGTATCAGTCGCAGGATCAACCTTTTTTTTTTCTTTCTTTCTCTAACTGGACACTCACCCGGCACCGATCACGGCTACTTTGATGGTCATGGCAACACGAGGTCGTGGTGGGAAAGACCAGTTGCTTCACTTGGCAGTGGGGGGGGAGGGGGGAGGGAGTGATGTAATCAGTCAGGGCTGGCTGCAAGTGTTGATCCCTCTTTCTGCACAGGAGAATAATGGTAAGAATCCCCGGGCAGCACTTCATTAGGTATATCTAGGAATTACTATTGTCGTTATCCTGCTGATCAGAGGCAAGCGACGACTATTGTATTGAGCCAATATCCTATGTATCCAGCTGATCCCTCAGTATTTCCATCCTGCGGCGACCACAGCTGCACCGACAGCATGGATCGAGAGTGGAGTGGACGTGCGCTGCTTTCGGGGACTTCTTTCTGATTCGCTCGTCACTTTTGCTCGCCGTACCGGTACTGTACATGGCAACTGCTGATCTGTCGGCACAGAACCGTAGGATTCGGCGGGTGGTGAGTCCTCTGGTTGGAAATCCCCGGACAGCCCGTCAATTATGTTCACGTGTTCAGGTAGCTACGAGCAGTAAAAGTGTGTTCGAGAAGGCCGGCATGAATCGTCGCAGTGTTAAGGGGGGTTCGGTTGTAAATAGCCCGTTCTCGGCCCCGAGCGTTTCCACGAGCCAGTTCCTACCACCGCAAATATCCCTGGCGGCGATCCACCTTCGATCCCGGGAGGTCGGTGTTCGTCCGGAGGACCACCAGTTGTGAATAAGTTGCTACTCCTTTCCTGTCTTCCGGCCCTTTCCAGGCGAGATCACTCTACTTCCCCCTTGGGCCAGGAGCGTAATTTGCGGGGCGTGCGTGCTCAACTACCAAATCAGCGCTGGTACCAGTGGGATGGATGACTGGGGCCGTTTTTTAACTAGTTTAACTCGCTCCAGCTTAACTAATAATAAATTGCCTTCACGTCTCTGGAGGGGGTTTTTTTACCCGTGTCGTACCCGCTATCATCATTGTCCTCTACCTCACCGACAATTTTCACCATGGCTGATGAACCGCTCGTTGCAGTGCGTATACATGAACCTATCCCCGTGCGGACTCTGGCTGATCATATGTTCTCAGGATCCGGCTCTTGATGCCGCTCTCGACAACAGCGATAGCGACTATGATCCTAATGACTGGCAGTCGTAAGTGTTCCACGCAGCCGGTTGTCGTGTTGTGTTTTTCTCCATCTGACACTTCAGCTGTTTCCACGGTTCAGAGAAACCACCTCGGTGAAGTCATCTATCTACCGAGGGGTCATGGAAAATGGCAGACGGTAAAAGCTCCCTACTGGATCCGGATCGGGATGGACATTAAACTGAGTTGGAAAATAACCACAGGTATCAGAGCCTGCGCAATAATGAATATATGTGAGTAGGCCCCGCCGCAGATGGACCGGCGAGCTCATTGCCATCAAAATAGCATTCCCTCCGACGACGAGATGTTTGACAGCTACGAAGCTGGGTATGTCCCAACCCTCTTTCTCCACCCTCTGGTTCCTGGCTTACCTTGGTAGGCATCTTCTGGCCCTTGTCATGGACTCTGACGATCGGGAAAACCCTTTCTTCCGGTCACCCATTGGCAGTTCGCCGCAGCGGATTCTTGACATTGGCACGGGCAAAGGCACCTGGGCCATGTGTGTGCATCGTTACTTGTTTCTCATTTATTCCGCTGACTCTATCTACGTAGCGATGTTGCCGATATGTTCCCTAGTGGTCTGTTTCCTAACCCTCCCATTTGTGATATTATGAACCTGACGATTTGCAGCCATTGTTCGTGGGGTTGATCTTTTTCCACCCCCGGCCTCGTGGATGCCTCCAAACTGTATTTTGGAGGTTGACGACGTGCTACAAGAATGGACGTGGCATGAGCAATTTGATCTGATCCACATGCGCATCATGATCAGTTCTTTTGAACCCCAGGAATGGGACCGTGTATACAAGCAATGCTATGAGTACGACCTAGACTCTCCCCTCTCGATTCTGATATCTGATAATTCTCAAATAGCAATTTGCGTCCAGGTGGCTGGATCGAACAGCTAGAGGCCAGTCCGGTCATTAATTGCGACGACGGCAGTCTGCCCCTTGATAATGTTCTCAATGAATGGGGCCCTTCGATGATGGGCTGTGGTGAACGCTGTGGCCGGCCCTGCGATATCCTTGATACGATGCCAGCACGCATCCGTAACGCAGGCTTCGTCGATGTGCATGAAAAGGTTTACAAATGGCCTATTGGGCCGTGGGCTAAAAACCGGCAGTACAAGGAAGCCGGCGCCATCAACCTAGAGCATTGGATGAGGGGCTTAGAGGGCTGGTGTATGTGGTTGCTCACCAAGTTTGGAGCACCGGAACCATGGAGCTTGGAGAAGGTCCAAGCTTTTGTCGCCCAGATCCGCAATGAGCTCAAAAACCCCCGCTTCCATATCTATCAAAATGCGTCAGTGCCCCAGATCCCACCCTGACAAACGACATTTCTTGACTGACCGGTTCTATAGACGGAGAGTATGGGCGCGTAAGCCAATGCCTCACGAAATCCCGGGAGATTATCTATCTCAATATTAGAGAGTGAAATAGTCGGCATGTCTGTCTCAGCCGTGGAGAGCGCATGAACTTCCGAATCCGCCGCCGTGCTATATTGGAAACTAGCACAACAATGCCTACCAGGTCGTTCACACCACACAAATCATACTTGCGCACTGGTCTCCACGAGAGCAAAAGACTGGCTACCATTTGTTTCCATCCAGCGAGACCATTATCATCGGGACGAATGGAGATTTTAGCATTAGCCACCTCGCACTCCAGGTTCTCATCCTGGGCTGCTAACACCACGACCAACAAGTCATATCTGTCGTATTTTCTGGCCTGGTGGTAATGACGACCCGCGCTCGCCTTGGCAGGTTCCCGGTTTCCGCAACGTGGACCCTGCCTATCAACCTGATGGTTTACATTCGTAGAGCTGCGCAACAGCGGACCAATATGACCTCAGAGATTTACAAGGCTTTACACGAACATGACCGAGTGCAACCCAAAATAGACACGACCAGCGAGAAGTGAGCCGCTGACGCTTAGCTCCAGATACCTAGCGATAAAAGACAATACAGACCGATGCGCTAGTTAAGCAATTTGATAATAATATTGCGTGCAGGTCTGCCTCTTGACGAAAGACCGTTCTAGAATTTCAAAGTCTGATGAATAGCTAACGCCCTAACAGGCGATCGACGCGCCATTAACGAAACTAAATCATACGGTGTGCTTGGTGCTTGGCGATGGACAACCACGCGCATAACCGCTTGCATCGCTCTCCAGTTGGCGATCTCCCAATTGTAGCAAACATTTGAGTGCCCAAACGTGTACCCAGAGACACAGCGAGATTCAGCGGATATATGTATTTGGTCCATGCATCTATGTTCTCTTTCTTTATTCGGGAGGCTGTTCGAATCTATATACTCCGCCCGTCTCAAAAGACAGAAATGTGGATGAGACAGGTACTGGCAATTTGGTGGGTACAACTCACCTGCATCGGAGATCTAAATTAGGGTTGCGGGCGGGAAGTGTGATTCGCTCATCGCTGCCAACGGCTGTGTCTGACATCACTATCGCATTGGCAAAATATGACATCAGGAATTCGATTTGTGGAGAGTTTGTTACGAACCTCGACGTTGTAAGATACGTATATCGCGACAATGACTGACCGGGCGAAGAAAGTGGCAATTATCGGAGCTGGCGCAGCCGGCATGGTAAGGACTCTTCCGCCAGTGTCTATTATTCAGCTCTAAATTTATTTTGCAGTCATGTGCAGCTACTCTGGCGAACCACCCCGACCAATTTGTGGTTACACTGTTCGAGATCGAGTCTCGTACAGGGGGACAAGCAACGTCGATCCCATTGGATGAAAGGAAGCATGGCGCCAAATGGCTGAATGACGGTGTTCAGGGTGGCTCCTCCATATTTCGACACACATTCCGCTTTTTTCGCCGGTATGGTTACGAGCCACAGCCAGTGCAACTACAGGTTGCATTTGGCAAAGGGCGTGATAGCTTCTGGACCAACGTATTTCCCAGTCCGCTGGTCGAGCAGTTCTCTGGTGAAATCAAGAAGCTCGGACGCGTGTTGAAGTGCATCAAGTATTTGATGCCGATCCTTGGTATCTTACCTGTCAAGGCTATCCTGCGGATATCCCGATTCAGTGATGAGTTTAGCAACAAAATGGTGTTGCCCTTGTTAGCTCTGTTTCTGGGTACCGGTAATCAGACCCCAAACGTCTCGAGCGTGCTGCTGGAGCGCCTATTTGACGACCCGCAGATGAAACTGTGGGACTATGACCCAGATACACTTCTGCCTAATCTTCCAACCATGTACACGTTCCCGAATTTGGGAAACTTTTATCGTGACTGGGCAGAAGATCTGGACTCCAAAGGAGTTGAAATTCGATTGAACTGCACTATTGAGATACTAGAGAGAAGTAAAAAAAGCGCCGTGCTGAGGACGCAGTTCCATGATGACCGTTGCCGGGGTGAGACAAATATTGAGACATATGATGAGCTCGTCCTATGCTGCCCGGCGGATGAGGCCAAGAAACTGCTGGATCGACACGCCACCTGGGCAGAGAAGTATGTCCTTGGAGGGGTGAAATTTTACAACGACCTCACCATCACTCACTCAGACTCGAAATATTTTCAACAAATTTTCGAATCGCAGTACTCGCCCGATCTATGTGCTTCGCCTACCTCCGAAACACAGAAAAAACAGATCGCCTTTGCAGAGCAGCAACCGCTTAGCCAAAAGGATGGCTGGCAAGGATTTCAGCCCATGTATTTCACACATTCCTTTCCATCTGATCCAGAAAAAATTGAAATGGGGTTTGACTGCACGAACTATCAACACCAATTCCGCGAGACACTGGGAATGGACCAACCGCCTCTACCCCAGAGCCGACATGTTTTCCAAACAATTTTCTTGAATGACCAACAGCGGAACCTGTGGACATGGAATAATATCGATATGTCGAAGGTCATATCACAGAAATGGTGGCATCAGTTTGGCCATCGGTGGCAGCACTACCTACGTGTCGTTCCAGGAATGATGTTGATCAATGGAACCAACCGAACTTTGTACGCTGGGAGTTGGACAATGGTGGTAAGTCTGATCGAATCCAAACTGTAAATGCTATGCTAAAATTGCGCTGCAGAACATGCATGAAATTGCCTGCATATCTGGAATTGCGGCAGCATACCAATTGGGCGCTGCTTATGAGCCATTCGACGATTTTGCAGAGGATTTCTTTGCCAAGTACCTGCTAGTGTGCCATGGTACCCGGTACAAACGAAGAAAATCCAAGAAAAACTAATAAAAACACAATCCTCCAAGGCCAAAAGTATTTCATAGACCATGAGTTCAATTCAATAACGAGCCTTAATATACATAACGGAAACTCTCTATCTCCCGGTCTGTTTTGCTAGACAGCTCATCGTGCAACTCTTCCGCCTCTGTTAATTGTAATGGTGAACCGTACAGTTGGTCTCGGCGTCGGTTCTCCCAGATGTAGTAGACATATAGGCAGATGAGGAAGAAGATGCCCAAGATAAGGCCAGACATAGAAGCTTTGATACCAGTCTGCAATTCAATCAGCGACCAGAACTTATGAATTTTAGTAAAAGAAGCACACTCACGGGGTAATGAGGATCCTCGGACGCAAGGAAAAATTGTGGTCCAACGATGTTGCCAACACAATATGCGATAAACACCAGTGCACTTACCACACTCTTCTTCGTGAATCCTGCGACGTTGGAGGTGATAAGACTGAGTGCCAGAGGGATGTTGGCAGCAAAGACCGATCCAAAACAGAGGCCAGTCATCTTGCCCGCACGGTTGTCATCGTCCAGTTTCCAGATCATAATCATACCCATCATTGAAACGGCCGTATTTAGAATCATCATTAATATGCGCGTGGAACGCACGAAAGTTGCGATACCCGAAGTTAGAACGAGGAAGACTAGCTGCGCACCTCCGATGGGCATCTGGACTAAGAGCGCGTTGAAGGTAGAGAAGCCGAACCCCGTGATGATGATGGCAGAGAAGCTAGTAAGGCCACCATTACAGAAGTTCACACACAGCGTGTAAAGCACCAAAAACCAGGTCTGAGGATCCTTCAGCGCCATTGGAACTTGGTTCCACTTGAACTTGCCCGTGTCCATGACGCCGGTCTTATTTTCAAGGGTTCGCTGCACTGCAATCGCTCTCTCGGTCCTGCTGAGAAAAAATGCCGTTGCTGGTGAATCCGGCAAGAAGGCAAACAACAATAAGGCATATGCGGCTGTGACGGCACCAAGGACGAGAAATATCAACTGCCAGCTGTTGACACCATTGTTTTGGATCTTCCCGATTCCGTACGCGACGACGCCACCAATAACGTTGGCAAAGGAGTTCCCAATAAACCAAGCAGCTTGTCTCGCAGGCTGCTCTTCTCTCTTATAGAACATTCCCGTGATGAGAGCGAATCCGGGAGCAATAGATGCCTCGCCCACTCCCAGGAAGAATCTGGCCGTCATTAGTCCCCCGAATGACTTGCAAGCCGCGTGGCACATCAAAATACCACCCCACAGAAAGACAGCAACGGCTAAATATTTGCCCAATGGAAGCCGGACAATCAGGTAGGAACTGGGCCAGCTCCAAGCGAGATACCCAAAATAAAATATTGCAGAGGACCATGAATATTGGTCACCATGTAGACCCTTTGGAGGAAACCATTTCATAAGCACCCGATCATAGACCAGTCTTTTAACAAGGAGCACCATACCAAGTCCTGGCGCATGCTGAATAGTGTTGCCTGGCTTAAGGCTAATTTGTCCATGTACTGCAGCATGTAACAGATACCCATCAGAGGAATGAGCCTGTGTGCACCAGTCAGAACCACTGTTCTCGTGCCCGGAAATAGGCAAACTCACAAGAGATCGAGTTTTAGTAGCACTTTTCTTTGCAGTTTAGGGGTGGATTCGACCTCAAGGACCTGGCCAAAGTCGACATCCCGTGCCGTTGAGGTTTCCTCTTCCAGTTTGCCCATATCGGAGGCATTCGTCCCTGGGGGTGAATGTCGTTTCTCCATGGTATTTCGAAAGAAATTAGGGGAATTTGCGATTAAGTAATAATCTTGACAAAATACGGATTAATTTCCTTGGGATAGCTGGGGGGCGGGGGGGTTATGTGTTCAATGTTGACTCCGTCGATTATATCACTTCTGAGGTAGGGGCCCGGGCTGTGCCTATAGCGGAATAGTTGCGATAGCCCGCAGATCAAGTCGCCCTCTCAAAGATAGACGGATCCAAATATCGGCAATCAGCAACAACTATCGACGCCGTCAAATACCGATCACCTTATCCAGAACTCTCATCTGCAGCAAATCCATATCAATATTGTTCTGAACGGGGGCTAGATTAGGGCTCAGCAATCGGCAGTCCAGCCAATGCGCGGGGCCCGTCGGCAACCACCCCAGTTGTTCCTGTCGGCAATCTACCTTGCCTATCAGCGCAGACAACGTCCCAGAAGGATAAAGCAGGGCCGGTTATCAGTAGCAACGCCTTCCCTCTACCCCATACATGGGGTCGTGCGGAGAAAGCCCCACTAGAGATATGATTGGCTTCTTCGCATAGTGGACTGCCGAGGGCCAGTGGTAATCATGCATGAAGCAATGCCCCGGAACGATAGCTCTTGCCGTTCCGCTATCACAGGCCTCGCTTTTTGATATGATTGACTGCTTCGCGTAGTGGTCTGCCGAGGACCAGTGATAATCAGGCATGAAGTCATGTTCCGGAATGATAGCTCTGGCCGTTCCGCTATAACAGGCCCCCTCGTGTTGTGGACCATGTCGGCAAACGCCACGCGGACGGGGTAAATTTATAGGATTGGATATGATTCAGTCTTCGTAATCATACGAACGGTTATCGCTCGCATAGAATGTCCCGACCGCCTCGGCAGTGTAGGCCGGACAGTCCGTCTCAGTCGATTAAATATAGCTTTTCCGCCGCATGAAGCACACACACGATCTAGTCGCAAGTTCACTCGCCCTACGCAGAGTCCCAGACGATCATGACTATCTCAACTATGGCTCCCCAGATTGACGAGGTCCAAGCTGCAGTAGATGCAGCTCTGGAATCACTACACACATCGCTTCGAGAGCTGAACCGGGAGGTATTTTCTTCATGCCCATGGCTTTTTCTTCGTGGCTGACGCATAGCTCTGATCATATATTAGATATGGTCGAACCCTGAACTCGCGTATCAGGAACATCGAGCTCACGATACGATCTGCGATTTCCTGGAAAAACAAGGATTCACAGTGACCCGACATGCGTACGGCCTTGATACGTCTTTTGAAGCCTTAAGCGGAGCTGGGGGGCGGTTGGTCAACTTCAACGCTGAATATGACGCCCTTCCAGACATCGGGCATGCGTGTGGCCATAATCTCATCGCCACTAGCTCCATCGCGGCTTTCCTCGCCTTGTCCTTTGCCTTGAAGAAGTATGGCATTTCCGGGCGAACACAACTCTTAGGGACTCCAGCTGAGGAGAACGGGGGGGTAAAGCAAAGCTTATTGACGCGGGGGCTTACAAGGGAGTGGACATTTCTCTCATGGCGTATGTGGATCTGCTGAAGCCATGGATTTATGACATTCTGACCCCCCTGACAGCCATTCCGGGCCCAAGACACTTTTTCCAGGACAAGAGCCTTCTGATGGCATTGCGGGAACCCTGATGAACGCCCGCAAGCAAGTCAACTGCGAGTTCACGGGCAAGAATGCTCACGCCGGGGGGAATCCCTGGGAAGGAATTAACGCGCTGGATGCCTTGGTCAGTTCATACAACAACGTCGCGGTCTTGCGGCAGCAGCTCCTGCCGGATCAACGCATCCACTGCGCTTTCACCGACACCCCCAAAGTGGCAAACGTTATCCCTGCATACACCAAGGCTTACTGGCAGGTCCGAAGCCCGACCCTCAAGGGACTCAATACCCTGATCACAAAGGTGCGAAACTGCATCGAGGCGGGCGCGCTAGCGACGGGATGCAAGGTCGACATTTCGGAGGAAGAGCTTTACACGGACGTTCGGCTGAACGACACGCTCTGCGAGCGGTATCAGATCCACATGAGACGGTATGGGCGGAAGGTGCTGAAGCGCCACGAAAAAGTCCTGACTGGATCCTCCGACATCGGTATGAATGAAAATGAACGAGAGAGAAGGGCTTGACTGACTGTTGACTGTTGCAGGAAATGTCAGCTACGTGACCCCGACGCTTCACACCATGTTCGGCATCCCCACGCCCGAGAACACATTCCCCCATCATCCCTCGTTCGCCGCCGCCGCGGGCACCGATGAGGCGCATGGGGAGGCAGTCCTAGTGGGCAAATCCCTCGCCCTGATCGGATGGGACATGATCTCGGACGACGCTCTCTTCCAGGCAGCTCAGCAGCAGTGGCAGGAGGAGATCGCGCGGGAAGATTGATACGATACATATGATAGGAACGAAGTTGGGTGGTGTACCTGGTTAACTAGTTAACTAACTAACTATACCTCCTGCGATTACCTAATGTAGAAAGATGGCTGCCCAAGGCATCAGCCCTACCCACAGCGCCCCCACACCTTATCGGTCCATGATTCACCTTTCTCTCTCTCTCTCTCTTTACCTCTACCTCCGTCATCTCCCCCCTGATGCGCTGAAGTCCCCCTCCGTGTTGACTTGAAGTGGTGGGGGAATTGGATCTTCATGTCCGGAAGGAACGCCCCTCGCTCGAAGAAGGGTGAGTTCGAACACCCGGGGAAATCACCTTTTCCCCTCCCCCAAAGACCCTCCCGCGACCCAACCCCGACTGACCCGCCACTCCACCCCCTTCAGGCTGCAGTACCTGCCGCCGACGCAAGGTAAAATGCGGCGAAGAGCGTCCTGTCTGTCGTCGCTGCCTCAACTTACGTCTCGGCTGTGAGTGGGGAGTTCCCGTGAAGCGTGGCCGGAATGCGCAAATCCGCAATCTCCAGCCGGCGGCTCCTCGCGCCCCCGATCTCGCAGCATGGCCGCTCCCCGAGACGAGCGATTTCTTCCCGGTCGACGTGGGAGATTTCCAGCCGGACGTCTTCTTGAATGGCCTGTCGCCCATTTCCTTCGCCGGCAGCACGACTCCTATAGAGACGCAGGTCACCCCCTTCTATCCGCCGGTCGCGTCCCCGGCCCGAATCCCCACTCCTCTTTACCCGGCGTTGACGGCACCCGAGCTCGCTTGCGCCAACTCCCTGACCCTCACCGAACATGACCAGAAATACTTCCAATACTTTCCGTCGTCGTCCATTGTCTATTACTACATGAAAGGATGGAATTGGAGCAGCTTTTGCTTTCTATACCAAGGTCCCGCTGCCACCAACAAGGTGATCATGCGGATGATTCTGGCGCTGTCTGCCAGTGACATGCATCGGAATGGGTTGGTCGTGCGATCGCCGGGACGACCGACAGCGGAGGACCACGGGCGATATCACTACAGCCTGGCCGTCAAAGAGTTCCGGCAGCTGCTTGAGACGCCGCGGCGACAGGTTTCTATTGGTGAATTGGAGATGATCTTTGCGACTATGTTTCTCATGATCACATACGAGTGGCAGTTTGGCCATTCGGTCCGCCATCTCCAGCTTCATCTGCATGGGGTCCGCTCCCTCCTGGAATCACATCCTCAGCTGTTCCGCATCAAAGATGTGAACGACGTGTTCTTATCCTCGGAACGTGGCGATCCAGCCGAAGAAGGAGCCGTCACCAATGTCTCCTTTATCCCGGAGCAGTTCCTTCTCTGGATACTGTCAGTATACCCCCATAAATTGTTTCAGGAATGATTCGCTCATGTTCACTAGGTATATCGATGCCAGCTGCCGGCCCATGGGCTTGACCGAGTCCTTGTACGACTACGTAATGCAATCGGGGAATCCAGCTTTGAGTCCGGATCATCTCCACCGGTGTGCTCGTCTCTGGGGACGATGCTTCTGGGGCGAGCAGTATCCGGACCAGGAGGTGTTGGATGACATTGAGAATTATCGGGCGCTCGAGCTCTTGCACGTCGGCTTCTGTCTACGCTATCAGACGTGGCGGGCACTCGTGGATGCTGGTTCTGACAGCGCGGATACCCCCGACTCCATCTTCCGGGAGATCGTTGCCTCGCGGGAGGTAAGTGTGTCTGAACGACACAAGGCAGTCGCAGCCGGGCTAACACCCCCAGAAATACTCCGATCTCTTCATCACGGCCAAATTTGCCGGGGCCGTCTCCGCCCGACGCACGCTCAACACCATTTACATGGCCGTTTGCACTTTCTATGCTCAGACCCTCCTCCATCACCGGCTCCTGTGCGTGGACAGTGGACCCGCGTCCATCCATCGGCAAGCCACGACTGGCATCGTGGACATTGCCCGCAAGCAATACGCGTCGGATCCGAAACTTTTGCGTCGACTGCATTGGCCGTTGCTGATGGCCGTCATCGAGACCGATGACGCGAACCAACGGACGTGGCTGCGACAGCGCTTGTTCGATCTGCGCAATTTCCACTCGGAATACGTGTGGGCCAACGATGTGGCCGACCAAATCTTAGCTCAACAAGAGGTGAGCCAGGGTCAGCGTGTCAATCTGGCCGAGGTGCTACTCCAGCGGCTTCATGCGCAATGAAGCGGTCGTGGCTTCTTGCTGTTTCTTTGTATAACTACCTAGCGCAATACTATATAGATCCTATAATGTTGGATGTCGACGATTTCACGCCTCACGGATTGTTTTCCAGAAATTATGCGTCGTAGGCAACCTCACCCTGGGCCCTAGTGGCCCGGCCGACAATCACTCGGTCGTTCATCCAACGGTACTTCTCGTGGCCTGTCTCGATTTTGACATGCAAGTGGAACCAGTACTGGCTGGGGTCCACGGGCCCGCCCTCCATCAGTGCGCGCAGCACCTCGGGCGGACCGGCACGAGTGCCTTCGGTACTCTGGAGATGAAGTTAGCCCGCCACTTAAACATTCACGTTGCCCGTTCGCGGGCTCCTACCGGATGTAGAGGAACGCGCCGTCATCGCTCTTGATTACATAGTTGGTGTTGGCATGCGTCGTCTGGTCCTCCTCCACGATCCTATCCAACATCAGAAAGGAGCCTTCGGACATCCCGTAAGTCTCTTACATGAAATCTGCCCCTTCAGGCACGACTTCGCCGTTCAAATACTTGCCGCGCACCAAGCCCAACATGATCGGGACGCAGCGTCGTTGGCCAAAGGGACCATGTCCGATCTCCATAGGCGGATTAACCGTGCATCGCAAGGTAAAGAGGTGCGTGAGAGTCGGCGGAGGCGCAAGGGTCTCCATTTTGTCAGTGTGTGAAGAGGTGGAAAGACGAAGGGACCCCCGCCGCTCCACCATTCTGATCGGGAGAAGTAAAGCCGCGAAAATGGCTTGTTACTGGCCTTTTTGGCAGAAGAAACTAGTACTACCACAAGGGCCGGGAAAATTCTTTTCGTATCATCCTTGGATCGGATCTATATCATGGACTCGTCTTCTCGCTGTCGTCCTGGCCAAGAATGAATGTATCAAGCAACAAACGCGCCAAACCAAAATCTATTTTATTCTTGTCCTCCTAACTGCCCCACCGATCCTTTTCTTTTTTAAATCAACAGTAGGGATATATCCGGAAATGATGTCATTGAAATATATACCAATGCAGGTGGGAGACTCATGTCCAGCCTAGTTGAACACAACGGTCTTGTGTCCATTGAGCAGCACCCGGTGCTCCGTCACGTACTTGACCGCGGTGGCCAACACGTTGCTCTCCACGTTGCTTCCGGCGTGCGTCAGCTCCTTGGGACTCATGGCGTGGTTAACCCGCACCACATTCTGCTCGATAATGGGACCTTCATCCAGGTCGCTGGTCACGAAATGGGCCGTGGCACCGATGATCTTGACACCGCGATCGTAGGCCTGATGGTAGGGCTTGGCGCCCTTGAAAGAGGGCAGAAAGCTGTGGTGGATATTGATGATGCGGCCGGACATGGCCTGGCACAAAGTTGGCGACAGGACCTGCATGTAGCGCGCCAGCACGATAAGATCAACGTTGTACTGTTTGACCAATTCCAGAATCCGGGCTTCCTGCTGCGGCTTGGTGTCGGCTGTGACGGGAAGGTGTTGGAAGGGAATGTTGTAGGTGGCAGCAAGGGCAGCAAAGTCGGGGTGGTTCGACACAATCAGCGGCACCTCAATGTTTAGTTGGCCGGTGGACTGGCGGAAGAGGAGATCGTTGAGACAGTGGCCGATCTTGGAGACCATGATCAGCACCCGGGGCTTCTTCGAGGCCGGGTATATATCAAAGTCCATTGAAAACGACTGCGCTGTGGCCTCAAAGGTCGAGCGCAGCTGGTCGACCTCGATGATGGCATCCTCGGAAGCGGGCACGACATGCACGCGCATAAAAAAGCGCTGGGAGCTCGGGTCGCCGAATTGCGATGAGTCAACGATATTGAGGTTGTGCTGGACCAGGAACGCGGTGACCGCGTGCACGATCCCGGGGCGATCCGGGCTGGAGATGGTGAGAACGAAGCTGGGAGGCATGTTGAATGGCCACTTAGTGGAAATGCTTGTTGACAACGTTCGAAGTGTGTGTGTGTGACGAAGAAGGAAGGAAGAACGAACGAAAGACCAGCCCACTTTTCTTGTCCCGGGGTGAGTCAGCCAATAACCAGGGCTCCTTCGATCCACTTTCATTGAGTTTCTTCAATAACACTGCCCGACGTGGTAAGTATTCACCTCCACACCTCACACCTCACCTCTTCTCTCCCTGGCTGAGGCTTTCACCGTCGGACCAGTTCGCCACGGACTTCATCTGCTCGTCGCATTCGGCTGTAACGGCCTCATTACCCCCCCATGGCGGTCTCATGTTGACGCGGGTCATTTAGCCGCGACCCCTTGGGGCTGGCGGTGCGGGGAGGCCCAGATTACCGGCATGCCAAGGCATCATCAAGCAGGGATCCTGGCTGCAGAACAGCACGGATCCTGTGGCAGACTCTCGAGGGCTCTGCTCCGTGTCCCCGGAGTACTCTGCATCCTCTTCTCCATGGGGAAATCGCTCTATGATCTTTGCAACACGGCCATGAGGTCCGTGGAGCCGTCGAGAGGAAATTGGATGGCTTCGTCGTGTCAACACAATATAAAAAGGCCTCCCGAACGGCCATTTTATCCCGTCCCTCATCAATTCAGCAATCTTTCATTCCCGTTGGCTCTAGCAGCAGCATTCTCGCCGCCATGGCCGCCGCAATCTCATACCGCATTTACAAGAATGCTCTTTTTTCTCCGCCTTGTTGGCGACCGTTAAGGCCCAGCAGGCGGGCACTTTGACTGCCGAGACTCACCCGTCCTTGACCTGGTCCAAGTGCACCAGCGGAGGCAGCTGCACGTCCCAGACCGGCTCCGTGGTGATCGATGCCAACTGGCGCTGGGTCCACTCGGTCAATAGCAGCACCAATTGCTATACGGGTAATACATGGGATGCCACGCTCTGCCCGGACGACGAGACCTGTGCTGCCAATTGCGCGCTGGACGGGGCCGACTACTCAGGCACCTATGGCGTCACCACCAGCGGCGACTCCCTGCGTCTGGACTTTGTCACGCAGTCAGCCAACAAGAATGTCGGCTCTCGTCTGTACCTGATGGAGGACACCACTACCTACCAGACCTTCCAGCTGCTGAACCAGGAGTTCACCTTTGACGTTGACGTCTCCCAACTGCCTTGCGGTCTGAATGGCGCCCTCTACTTTGTGGACATGGATACCGACGGTGGTATGTCGCGATTCCCCACCAACAAGGCCGGCGCCAAATACGGCACCGGATACTGCGATTCGCAGTGCCCGCGAGATCTCAAGTTCATCGATGGTGCGGCGAACTCGGAGGGTTGGACTCCGTCGAGCAATAACGCCAACACGGGCCTGGGCGAGTACGGCTCCTGCTGTGCCGAAATGGACATTTGGGAGGCCAACTCGATCTCGAATGCCGTCACTCCCCACCCCTGCGATACCCCAAGCCAGGTCAAGTGCGACGATAATGCCTGCGGTGGTACGTATAGCACCGACCGCTATGGTGGCACTTGCGATCCTGATGGGTGTGACTTCAACCCGTACCGCATGGGCAACCACTCCTTCTACGGCCCGAACGAGATTGTCGATACTACATCCGTCTTCACTGTAGTAACTCAGTTCATTACCGATGACGGAACGTCCTCCGGAACCCTGTCTGAGATCAAGCGATTCTACGTCCAGAATGGCGTCGTCATTCCCCAGTCGGAGTCCACTGTCAGCGGCGTGAGCGGCAATTCCATCACTACCGAATTCTGCACGGCCCAGAAGGCCGCTTTTGGTGGCGAGGATTCGTTCAGTCTGCATGGAGGACTCGCAGGCATGAGCGCTGGTTTGGCGGACGGCATGGTCTTGGTCCTGAGTCTCTGGGATGATTACTATGCCGATATGCTCTGGCTTGACAGCACTTATCCTACTAATGACACTACGACTACGCCCGGTGCTGCTCGCGGTACTTGTGACATCTCTTCCGGCGACCCTGCCACTGTCGAGAGCGATAGCCCCAACGCCTATGTGATCTACTCGAACATCAAGGTAGGCCCGATTGGCTCCACCTTCAGCTCTGGCTCCACTGGCTCCTCTAGCTCCAGTTCGACCACCACGACCGCCAAGTCTACTACGACCACCAAGTCCACTTCTACCACCAAGTCTACTACGACTACTACTACCGCTGGTTCTAGCAGTACCGGGGCCGCTCACTGGAGTCAGTGCGGTGGCATTGGCTGGACTGGCCCAACCACCTGCGTCAGCCCCTATACTTGCCAGGCGCAGAATTCGTACTACTCGCAGTGCCTGTAGACGGGGTAGTTTAGAAAAATCCAGTGGCGGAGAGAAGCAGCGGGGAGATGTTGACAGATGAGATGAATGGATGTATCGAGTTCGAGTCGCTCGTTAGTTGATTAGTTGTTGAATCGAAACAGTTTCTTGAGAATCCTTGATCCAGATGTATAATCCGACATCCTTAGGGCTGATTCAGTCTGCTGTAGATCCGATTATCATGAATTTCGTTAGCCAATGCTATACGACGATGTTTATGCTCACCCGATTCGTTTCTGCAGGTTCCAGGTCCCTGTCAGCGCTAAGCCCCGCCATGTAACTCCTCAACTCCTGTGGCGCGACCCTGCAATACTTTGTTCATTCTCCACCATGCATGTCAGCGCTATGCGGAGGTTTCCCCGACTACTGCACGAAGATTCCATTGCATCCGGTTTGCGAACGCTACCAGCGCCACGCCTCGGCATAGCCCTTGTTTCAGGCTTAATGAGTGGAAATTGTCTTTGCGGGGTTGCAGAATGAAGCATATAGTTTTCTCGTGCCAAACCTGGCGTGCATGAAGAGAAGAAGGAACTCAACGTCAAGGCCGTTGCGAATGCTTTGAACGGCCAAGCTCTTTAGCCCTGAGGATCTGCCGACGAACCTATACAAACCCTGCTTGCTTAAGCATTTTAGTTGCACAAAGATGATGATCATTCCTGTTCTTGTCCCGGGTCTCGCGTGGAAATCAGTCGCGGGATGACAGACATGGGGGCCTGGCAAATGTCGCTGCAGACTGGGATATAGCCTGGTCGCTTGGAAAAGTATAATTATGGCATCGCAGTTAGTGCTACTCTTCCCCTTTGGGTCCGGAATATCCTCCATGTCAGTTGAGTTCTGTATTGGTCTTTGCCTACGCCATGTGCTGGCAACGCCTCCTGCGCTTCCTCGCTCATCTCGATATTTCACCTCCACCGGACTCTAAGTTCCGTGTCCAATATAGCTCATGTCAATTTGCGGGGCACATTCTGTTCTTGCGTCAGTGGTTCATGTCCCAAAGACCGTTTCTGACGACTCAACAATCAAACGGCAGACGGTCCGAAGCACCTGCTGGTATACCCAAAATCTGCAATTCTTCCGGAAGCAAGGACAGTTGCTTCAACCGGGAAACCTGAAGCGGTTGCAATGCCGCGGAGAAAAGGGACACTTCCCAGCTCCGAAACTTGACTTCAATCCCTGAAAGGAGATGTATAAGTTGCACGAAGATCACCCTTTCCGGTATATCAACACTCTCAAGCTTTCAGGTAATCATCTTTATCTTCATTACCATGAGATACACTCACCTACTCGTGGCCAGTGCCGCCAGTCTGGCGCTCGCGGCACCTCGGAGCCATTCCAAACGATCCTCGTCCTTTGTTTGTACGTGCACAACCATGATGGCTGTAATGGAGTTAACTAGTCTATTCCAGGGTTTGGCTCCAGTGAGTCTGGGGCGGAGTTTGGCACCGCGAATATCCCGGGCGCGCTGGGGACCGACTACATTTGGCCGGATACTGCCGGTATCCAGACTCTGCGTAATGCCGGCATGAACATTTTTCGCGTCCCATTCTTGATGGAGCGATTGGTGCCTACCGAGATGACAGGAAGTCCGAACCAGACCTATCTGGCCGGCCTGGTCAGCGTACGTTAGTTCCTGCCTTGAATGCAATTCATGCTGATCAACTCCAGACGGTGGAGTTTATCACATCCACCGGTGCATACGCCATTATTGATCCTCACAACTACGGGCGATAGTGAGTTAATGCCCCCAATGGATATTCGGAAGCTCTACTCACCGAGGTATCAGCTACGGTAACATCATCAACTCCACGAGCGACTTTGCGGCGTTTTGGACCACAGTGGCGACGCAGTTCGCATCGAATGACAAGGCCATCTTCGACACTAGTATGGACTCTTCTGTCCCTTTGGACGATTAAGACTGACCTATGCAGATAATGAGTTCAACACGGAGGATCAGACGCTGGTCCTTGACCTCAATCAGGCCGCCATTAACGCTATCCGCGCCGCCGGTGCCACTTCGCAGTATATCTTTGTAGAGGGCAACTCCTGGAGTGGTGCTTGGACCTGGACATCTGTCAACACCAATCTGGTTGCTCTGACCGACCCCCAGAACAAGATCGTCTACGAGATGCACCAGTATCTCGATTCGGACGGGTCGGGCACGTCTGACGTCTGTGTCAATACCACCATCGGCCAGGATCGCATGGAGGATGCCACCCAGTGGCTGCAACAAAATGGGAAACTCGGGTTCTTGGGCGAATTCGCCGGTGGTGCTAACTCGGTCTGTCAGAGCGCCGTGACCGGGATGCTGGACTACCTGCAGGAGAACAGCAATGTCTGGCTCGGGGCATCCTGGTGGTCTGCGGGTCCCTGGTGGGCAGACTATATCTTTTCTATGGAGCCGCCTTCTGGGACTGCCTATACGTACTATCTGGATATCCTTTCGGCTTACTTCCCGGGCAGCTCGACAACAACGACGACGACAACGACCATCACCGCCACCAGCACCACCACCACCAGGACCACTACCACTACCAAGCCCACCACCACCACTACCAAGTCTACTACTACCACCACCTCGGCTGGTTCAAGCAGCACCGGGGCCGCTCACTGGGGTCAGTGCGGTGGCATTGGCTGGACTGGGGCGACGACGTGTGTCAGCCCGTATACCTGCCAGGAGCAGAACTCCTACTACTCGCAGTGCCTGTAATTAGCTCCCACGTGTCCCAGGAATATGACATGATGGTCTCTCTCCTTGATGATTTCGTACACGACCGTAGGGATCACGTGGTTAGGGTTGCCAAGTAACGCGGGATCCTCCCCGGCTCTTCGCTTCTCCGGTTCTGCCGCCCCGAGCTGCCGGTACATGATGTTTGTACTGGTTTGCCCCACGTCTTTGCTCTCCATCAGCCCAACATGTTCTTCTCGACATGCTCCCCGCGGCTTTACGGCCTTGGCTTATCTGCTCTCGTCATCGTAATTATTCCCGCGGCTTCTCCCACTCGCCCATCGCAAGCATGAAACACCATTTGATGGTCGGCACCTGGACCGCCCCTGGGCGCATCTACACCGTGCAGTTCGATGATGAGGCCCTCACCCTCGACTTGGTCAAGAAGACCGACATTCCCGAGGCGGAGCCCATCTCGTGGATGACCTTCTCACACGATAAAAAGGCCATCTATGGTGCCGCCATGAAGAAGTGGAACAGCTTCGCCGTCCGCAGCCCGACCGAGATCGTGCATCAAGTGTCGCACCCGGTCGCCGGTCACCGTCCGTTACCCCAGACTCTCTCTCTCATGTTCGGTCACTGATGAACTGGTCATACATACAGCCCAGGCCGCCAGCAGTGAGACGAACACGCGTGCCATCTTCGTGCTAGCTGCCCACAAGCCGCCGTATAACGTGTACGGTAACCCCTTCTACAAGTATGCCGGGTATGGCAATGTCTTCTCAGTGAAGTCGGACGGCGCGCTGGACGCCAACGTCCAGAACTACGAGTATGAGCCCAACACGGGCATCCACGGCATGGTGTTCGACCCGACCGAGACCTATCTGTATTCGGCGGACCTACAGGCCAACAAGATCTGGACGCACAAGAAGGATGCCCAGACCGGCCAGCTCGAGCTTGTCGACTGCCTCGAGGCGCCCTCGCCTGGCGACCATCCGCGCTGGGTCGAGATGCACCCCAGCGGCAAATACCTGTATGCGCTGATGGAGGCGGGCAACCGTCTGGCCGTCTACGTGATCGACGAGCGCACCCACAAGCCGGTGTTTACGCACATCACCTACCCGCTTCTGCCCTCCGGTGCGTCCCACACTGCTCTCTCCTCTCATCTCTGCTGATCATCGTCCAGGCCTTCCCCCGCGCAACAAGTACCGCGGCGACGTGACCTTCACCACGCACAGCGGGAAGTATCTATTCGCCACCACCCGGTCCAATCACTTCGACGTGACGGGCTACATCACCGCGTTCAAGCTAGGCCCAAGCGGCGAGATCGAAAAGCAGTTGTTCATCAACCCGACCTCGACCAGTGGCGGACACTCGAACGCCGTCAGCCCGTGTGACTTCAGCGACGAGTGGCTGGCGCTGTGTGATGACCAGCTCGGCTTCGTGGAGATGTATCGATGGCGCGATGAGAAGCTGGCCCGGGTGGCACGTGTAGACATTCCGGAGCAGGGCTTTGGCATGAATGCGATCTGGTATGATTAGGCACACAAGAATAACTGATAGATTAAAAAATAATGGTCATAAAATCCGTTCTCCCGTCAAGTAGTATTAGTTGCAGTATATACATTCTTCTGCTCGGGATGTGACCATCCGCGGTACCGAGTTATCGGCAGTTGGTTGCCTCTTCCCCCGGTATCTTCCCCCGGCGATTTTCCGCTCGACTTTGAGCTATACTTGACTGGACCTCGCCTTCTTTTTATGATGATAATGATGATTCTTCTTCTTTCACTACCCAATTGACCTTTCTAGCCCATCTACTTCATCACATAAACACGCTAATTCAAAATGCCCTCATCCGGCCTCCTTTGGGTGACGATGCAGCCCCAAGCGTCGCTGCCAGACACCCAATTCCACGACTGGTACAACAATGAGCATGGCCCGCTGCGTCTGCGTCTCCCCTTCGTCACCAACGGTTTCCGCTTCCGCGCGACCGACGGGCTCCAGCCCGAGTACGTGGCGCTTTACGATATCACGGACATGGACGAGTTGACCCGCGAGACCTACCTGTCGCTGCGCACCGATGTGATCAAGACCGAGCGCGAGAAGAAGACTATGGCCCAGATCGACGTCGGGCGCAAGCTGTACGACCTCGCCGATGAGCGTCGCCACCCGGACTTCCGCCCGCTCGAGTTCCAAGCCGATGTCGATGCCGAGACCCACGGCAGCGTGCTGGTGGCCGTCACCGTCGCCACGCACCCCGACCCAGCGAAGCAGGCCGAGCTGGAGCGCTGGTACCGCGAGGAACACTACGAGATGCTCTCCAAAGTTCCCGGATGGCGTCGCAGTCGTCGCTTCGTGACCGCCGCCATTGACTCGGGTGCCCCGCGCGAGTCGCTCGCCCTGCACGAGTATGCGCCTGTCAACGGCCTGGGTGGCCCGGCACACAAGGCGGCAATGAACACCCTATGGGGTCAGCGTCTCATGGGCGATGTTGTGACATCCAAGAAGCGCCGCGTGTATCAGTGGTACTACACGTTTGGCCCAGCTCCGCGGGAGCTGTGCTCGTTGGCTAAGCCGGACGTTGTCGGGCCCTGGACTTCCAACGACGGAAAAACTCACACCATTCCCTCACCTTCGCGGCCCGCCCTGGAGTCGTTTGTCACTACAGCTGATGGGGTCGAGCTCCCCTACCGGTTGGAGGGCACGACCGACCCCAATGCGCCCGTGGTGGTGCTCAGCAACTCGATTCTGGTCAACTGGAACATCTGGGACCGCTTTGTCGATGCCTTCTTCGCCCGAAAGCAGAACCAGCGTTACCGAGTCTTGCGCTATCTGACACGCGGCCGCCGCTCACCGAGTGGCGAGCAGCCGGTCAACATCGACCTACTAGCCTCCGACTTGGCTACACTGCTGGATGCCTTGCGGGTGCCGCCCAAGGCTGCGCGCCTGATTGGGGTCAGCCTGGGCGGTGTTACGGTGCTCAACACCTCTCTCCTCTACCCGTCCCGCGTTGCGGCCTTTATCGCCTGCGACACTAACTCGTCCGCCCCGGAGTCCAACCGCAAGGCCTGGGGAGACCGCGTTGCCATGTGTGAGCAGGAAGGCGCTACGGACCCGGCCACGAAGGAGCCCATTGTGGGTGAAAATCTGGCCGAGGTGACGACGCGGCGCTGGTTTGTCCCGGAATCTTACGAGACCCAACCGGAGGTGCTCGCCCCCGTCAAGGAAGCGGTGCGCACCAACAGCCTGAAGGGCTTCGCCCACAGCGTGGAGGCGCTGTGCGCTTATGATATCCGCGAGCGCATGGCTTCTGCCACTGTTCCCGGTCTGTTTGTAGCGGGGGCTAACGACGGAGTCCTCCCGCAGACCATGCGGAAGATGGCTGCTGACCTGCGTGGTGGCGCCGAGCTCAAAATCATCGACCAGGCTGGCCATCTCCCCATGGTCGAGCAGCCCGTGGCCTTTGCGGACGTGGTGACGGAGTTCCTGGGCAAGATTGATGGCTAAATTCGCTTGCATTGGGCTATATATATTTGTAGATAAATTGGTACCATAGCGAAATGATTGATGTGTTTTATGGTTTTTATTGTTGTCCTGGCGCCATCCTGGCATCAGAGTGACGTCTCGCCATTTCAATCCCCCTGTCCGTGGGGCGCCTTCCATTATCGGGAAAGCTCACAGGACTCGACACACAATGATTCGGCTGCGCAGGCAGTGCTGGGCCTCCGCGCAGATACGCACACGAGCTCCTGCCCGACGCGGATTGACTATTCAAGCGCACGGTAAGTAACCCTAGCTATCCGAGACTCGAGCTATGATCGTCTTAACGGTTTCCAAAGGCAAAGATGTCCCGCCGCAGGAGCTCTTTCGGTATAATCATGGTCGATTCCTGGTGAATGAGGAGTACGAACAGGCTAAGCGCTACTCAACTTTCGATATCGATGCCCTCTGTCAGATGGTGGCGGCGCTACCCACCGTGCAGTCGCCCATCGTCAAAATCAACAAGAGAGAGGGCGGATACAACAAGGCATTGATGATGACCGCAGAGAACGGACGTGAAGTCATTGCGAAGATTCCGTGTGGAAACATCGTGCCACGCGAATATGGCACCGCATCCGAGGTTGCGGTTCTACAATTCGGTATGGCCGGACTCCCACATCTCAGATAGTCTATTGATATCCGTATTAGTGAAGGCGCGCTCGCGCAGTCCCGTATCCACAGTATTGGCATGGAGTGCAGATCAATCGAATCCCGTGCGCTCGGAGTATATTGTGTTGGAAAAGAGTCCCGGGCAGCAGCTCACCAATGTCTGGGATACGGAGTCCGAGTCTAACCGGGTGCAGTTGATTCGAGGCTTTGCCCAGCTGGAAAGTAGCCTGGCCACTATTCAGTTCCCGGGGTACGGTGCATTGTTCCTGCGCCACGAACTGCCGTCGTCACTGAGGGAAGATCCCAACCGGACCGTCGCAGTGGACGATGACTACTGCCTCGGCCCACTATATCATGGCTCCTGGCCGGGGGGATTTGCCGCAGATCCGGAAGAGTACTCGCAGCACTCGGGCCCTTGTCAGCCTTCCTCCCCATTCCGAAACACTGCGGGTATCTGACCGTTAGCATCCAGGGAGGACCTTGCCCGATTTAGGACGATCACTGGTGCAGCAGGGGATCGTGCAGGTCCGCAATTACAAGACTTCGTATGCAGGTCGTGGACCGCATTACGGCGCTCCCGAGGAGCATATCCATATGCTGGAGCGAGCGATGAAGGTGATTACCATTCTGGCCGAGTCTCACACGCTGCAGCGCCACTCGCAGGGCGTGTTATGTCATCCTGACTTCCATCCGGGCAACATCTTCGTGTCCAATGAAGATTCGACGGTGATCAAGGGGGTGATAGACTGGCAGTTCACCAGCATCATGCCGCGGTTCACGCAGGTGCGGTGGCCGCTCTTCCTCAACCCGCCCGAAGGATACCAGACGGGGATGGCTAATCCCGAGCTACGGCCCAAGTACGACCGAGAGGCTAAATCGCACGAGCAGGAGCAGGCCCAGCGCCAGGAGCAAGCCATGCGCACCAAATGCTACGAGGCGGCGCTGGTGAAGAGCCACCTGCAGTCGTACCTCACCCTGACCGAGACGGACGTCTCCATTCGACAGCTCTTTGTTGGATGCCCCTGCACCTACCGTGATGGGATCGTACCGCTGCGCGACAGTCTCATCCGCATTCAACAACAGTGGAACCGGCTGGGTCTTCCTGGTCGGTGTCCATACCGGTTTACAGACGAGGAGATTGCGCGGCACGAGGTCGAGCTGCGCGAGTACCAGGACTGGCTCAAGCTAGGCGAGTACACGTACCAGATGCTGCAGTCGAATGACGGCGGGTGGGTGCCGCCACACGTGGATTTTGGCAAGGCGCAGGCCAAGCACGAAAAGCTGTTCCAGCATTTTGTGGAGTCGAAAAAGGCGAAGATGTCGGCGGAGGACGCACGGAAGCTGTGGTTTTTACGCGACAGGGGATAGAACAAATAGAAGAATAGAGGAGAGGAGCGAAAGAGGAATCGATGGTCTAGTTCTGTACACTATAAGCTCGCCGGTCTATGGCAGGCGTGATTATGTCATCATCCGCCGGTCCCTTTCCTTGCGGGGAACGACGAATTCCCTTGTTCTTCTTCACTCTCAATCACCATCGTCATCATGGTTGACAGCAAGGTCCCGTCGCCGGGTCCCGCCAAGCTGAAACGCAATGCTGGTCCCGAGGAATGGCTTGAGGCAGCCAAGGACTGCAAGTACCTGTCCGAAGCGCACATGAAGCAGCTGTGTGAGATGGTCAAGGAGTACATGATGGAGGGTATGCGCCCCGTTCTCCCAGTATCGTCTGCCCTGGTCTGTTGACGCCGCCCAGAATCCAACATCCAGCCCGTCTCCACCCCCGTCACCGTCTGCGGCGACATCCACGGCCAGTTCTACGATCTCCTCGAACTCTTCCGGGTCTCGGGCGGCATGCCCGATGGCACCGAGCTCGACCCCCCAAAGACTGATCCCTCGATCATCACCTCCGCCGACCTTGAACCCCCGTCCACCATCACGGACCCTAAGATCCGGAAAAAGCTCCGCGGGCCCAGCGACAGCTCGCACAAGGATGACGACGACGACGAAGAGACAGGTTCCAACGATGCTCGCAGTCGATCGCCTGCAGGGTCCGACGATGTCCGGCTCAACCGCAACTTTGTTTTTCTGGGGGATTATGTGGATCGCGGATATTTCAGTCTAGAGACTTTGACACTATTACTGTGTCTGAAGGCAAAGTAGGTGCCTTTCGAGTGTGTTTGGCAAAGTAGTCAGGTTGACAGGAACTCTTGCAGGTATCCTGACCGGGTCACGTTGGTTCGCGGCAACCACGAGTCTCGACAGATTACGCAGGTATATGGGTTCTACGAGGAATGTTTCCAGAAGTACGGAAGTGCTTCGGTCTGGAAAGCATGCTGTCAGGTCTTTGACTTCATGACGCTGGGGGCTATTATCGACGGCAAGGTCTTGTGTGTTCACGGAGGACTGAGTCCCGAGATCCGGACGCTGGATCAAGTTCGGGTTGTGGCTCGCGCCCAGGAGATTCCCCATGAGGGAGCCTTCTGCGATCTGGTTTGGTCCGACCCGGACGATGTCGAGACCTGGGCTGTCAGCCCACGGGGAGCAGGTGAGACTGACCGAGCCCTGATTAGAACTGTGCCGACTGACCGTCCTTCTAGGCTGGCTATTTGGTGACCGAGTGGCCGACGAATTCTGCCATGTCAACGATCTCTCCCTGATTGCCCGCGCACACCAGCTGGTCAATGAGGGGTACAAGTATCACTTCTCTAACCAAAATGTCGTTACCGTGTGGAGTGCACCAAACTATTGCTATCGGTGTGGGAACCTGGCGTCGGTCTGCGAGATCGACGAGAACCTGAAGCCCGCCTTCAAGCTGTTTAGCGCCGTCGGGGACGATCAGCGACATGTGCCGCCCTCACGGCCGGGTCGCAGTGAGTACTTTTTGTAAACATGATGCCATGAGCTTTATAACCGGCGCTGGCGTTCGGGACTGGGGAGAGGGGGTGATGCATTTCTGTAATGATTCTAGACCAGATATAATGACCTCCATGCATTGTTTTGCGGATGACCGTTTCATGGCCAGAGTTCTAGAGAAGGCCGAGAATGATCTCAACCGGAAGAGTTTTGAGGAAGGATAATCCCTGCACCAAGTTTGATTTGCCTGGAAGAGAACAATACGCTCATGCCCCATTTCGTAAAAAAGACTTGGTGTCCAAGTATGCCATTCGGAGAAGATTACGGAGTACAACCCGAAGGTCCCGGGGGTCGGATAGTCGGCAGTGGGCAGGGAAGTAGCTTGCCGAGACGACGCAGATGCAGTGGAGAAGAATGATTCACGCTCATTCGCCCAGAGGACGACGCCCTCGGAGTTGATCCCGTGCTCGCTCGAGTACTTAGTGATGCGGGAATCCGGGGGTTTGTCGGCATGCACAAGCTGCAATTGAAGAATGGAACAAGTGGACGTGCTCATTTGCGGCAGTGGCTCGGCGGGTCTCTGCGCGGCGACCTGGCTAGCACGCTACGGCGTCAAATGCAAGGTGCTCGAGCGCCGCGATGGTCCGATGAAGATGGGACAGGCAGACGGCGTACAGTGCCGCACCGTGGAGATCTTCGAGAGTTTCGGCGTCGGCGAGGAACTGCTGCGCGAAGCATATCACGTTCTGGAGGTGAATTTCTGGGCCGATGAGGGCTCGGGGGTCATCAAGCGCACTGGGCGCGCCGCCGACGTGCAGCCCGGGCTGTCGCACCAGCCTCATGTCATTCTGAACCAGGCGCGCATTAATGGACTCCTAATTGATCTCATGCGCAAGTATAATGACCAGAATATCGACTACGGGTACAATGTAACCAACGTCGAGGTGGACAGCGCCTCTGGGGCGGATCTTGATGCTTACCCGGTGATGGTGACGGCGGAGAAGAATGGGGTCACTCAAATCTTCGCAGCCAAGTATGCCCTGGTGAGTTTATACTAGGAAGCCTATGGTTCTCGCTAATTCTATTACAGGCCTGCGATGGGGCTCACAGCGTTGTCCGCAAAGCCCTTGGTTACAGGATGATTGGGGACAGCAGCGATGCCGTCTGGGGCGTCATGGACATGGTGCCGCGAACAGACTTCCCTGACATCCGCAAGAAGACCACTATCCGCTCAACCGCGGGTAATATCTTGATCATTCCACGCGAGGGTGAGAGCAACAACTTGACCCGGCTCTACATCGAGTTGCCTCCGGGGACCAACCCCAAGGACGTCAAATTAGAGAACTTGCAGCGACAAGCGCAACGTATCTTTCACCCGTACAAAGTGGAATTTGTTGAGACCGTGTGGTGGTCGGCGTACGCCATCGGCCAACGACATGCCGACTTTTTCCACAAGAATTACCGCGTCTTCCTCGCCGGGGATGCCTGCCACACCCACTCTCCAAAGGCCGGCCAGGGGATGAATGTCAGCCTACAAGATGGATATAATATCGGTTGGAAGCTAGGTCAGGTCTTGACGGGGCTGGCGGTCCCCGACATTTTGAAGACGTATGTGCTGGAGCGCGAGAAAGTTGCCATTGACCTGATCAACTTTGATCGCTACTTCTCAAAATTGTTTTCGTCCGGCTCATCTGGAAAGAAGGCCACCTCGGCCGAGTTCCAGGAAGGGTTTACGAAGTCAGGCAAATACACTGCTGGCTTGACAGCCAAGTATGATGTCTCGCCCATCACGGCAGCTTTGGAATCGACCCAACTCGCATCAAATGTTGTCGTTGGCATGCGCCTGCCCAGCGCACAGATCGTCCGATTCTGTGATTCCAAGCCCATGCAACTCATGCAGTCTCTCAAATCTGATGGCCGTTGGCGTGTGATAGTGTTTGGAGGTGACCTTTCCGTTCCGGAGAGCCAGGAAAAGTTGAATGCGGTAGGTCATATCGCCGTATCATTTCTACGGAAAGTATCATTAATTATCAAAACAGCTCGGAAATTATCTGGACTCCCCTGGTGGGCCTATTCGTTCCTTCACGCCTCAGTCTGTCCATGCGGACAGCCTGATTGAGACTATTCTGGTGGGCCACGGAAAGCGCCACGATGTTGAACTAGAGCAGATTCCTGAGTGTTTCTACCCAGTGTCTGGCAAGAATCAGACCAGAGGTTAATATCACTGTGTTCAATGGCAAATGCACTGCTAACACTGCTTGCCAGACTTGCACAAGATCTTCTATGATGATGAGGCCTACAACTTGATCCACGGTCATGCCTACGGCTTCTTGGGCATTGATCCAAAACAAGGAGCCATTATTATCGTTCGCCCCGATCAATGTCAGTTATTTAACACTTCTTCCCTATTAACATCCGCTGATTTTGACTGCCAGATGTCTCTGCCGTGATGCGCCTCGGTGAGTACTCCGAGATCGGAAAATTCTTCGCCGGATTCTTGAAACGTCAAACGTAGGTTGGTCATTGCCAGAACTCAACCAGAGAATATCAAACTCATATCATTCCAGAGGAAATGACTATCAAGCATCAAGCTCCCTTAGTAGCAGACTTTGATGGCCTCCAAGGCCTTTTCTGATGCTTTCTGCACAAAGACTGATCTGCGATTTTGCATATATGAGCCAGAGTATCCTGCTATAGATTCCATGTACATATTCAGAATTAGCTCCTTATTTATCGATCAGATTATCATGAGCAAACGCCGAAAAGGATGCCCGCAATAGCCATCTCAGACGGTAGGATTACCCTCTTTGCCAGCAGTCTGCGGCTTCATGAAACCTGAGAAGAACCGTGCCATCTCATCATAATCATCCACCTCTCCCACCCAGCTGACATATTGATCCGGTCGAAGGATGACACTAGCACCACGACTAGGATCAATACCATAATTCAGATAAGCCTGACCATGTCCCTCATGGTACGAATGATCATCCACATATACCTTCCAATAGTCCCAACCCTGCTGTTCACTGTACGGGTGGAAAGCCTCCGGCAAGTCCAGCAGCTCCAAGCTCGTACGTGGACCGGCATGCACGGTCAAAACTTCGATCACGCTGTCAATCGGTTGGCCTGCCGGCGTGTAATGATGGATAAACGAATCGGACGCCCCAAGTCGAGCCCCTAGCTGTTGCATACGCTGCATATTTTGCGGAATAGTTAAGTGACCGGCGAACACAATTATCCTCCAGCGGCCATTGCTCTTCAGCAATTCCTGCAAATGCCACGGCCGGGCGTCCGCCTGATTGAGCACCTTAACACTGGGCATTCGCTTACCAACAGGAATTGCTGTCGCCAATTGTGCCTTGCTAATTACCCGGCGAGATTCCTGGATCATTACATCTGTGCCGTCCCCTTGTTCTACACTGTCGCCTTCCTTTGCAACGATCACGCTGGCACCGTAGTTGACCGCTGCCCGTGATCTTGTCAGTAATAGACAGGAATCATTGATTAGAATACTAACCAATTCCGCTGGCAAACTCATTCCCTTTCTCAAACGCCTTCTTGAATTCTTCCATGCTGACTCCTTCTTCATCCATGACATCCTTCGCTGGCCGACCCGAGAATAGCCTGGAGAATCGGTGGTCAAATTCAATGAGATCCTGAGCAATCCGTCTTCTCTCGGATTGATAGGTTTTCAGAAGAGACCCGTCGCTGTACCCTTTCAATACATGTGCAAGCTTCCATCCCAAGTTGTATGCTACGATCAAGGTTAGTACACTGCTGTTGTAATTGAGCAAGAGTTCACGTACTGTCTTGCATGCTGACATTCATACCTTGGCCAGCCTTTGGTGAATGTGTGTGGACGGCATCACCGGCCAAAAATACGCGCTCATGCAGCGAAAACCGGTCTCCCACTCGCTGGCCAATCTGGTAAGCTGTCCACCAGTCGCAGTAGGAGTAGGTCAATTTGTACGGGTGCATGATACGCTGTGCGGATTGGAGAATGATCTCCGGAGTAATCCGGGACCGGTCAGCTTTGTTGCCACCTTGAGCATTCTCTGTCGCCTGTAGTTGGATATACAGACGGACTAGCTTGTTCTCGCGCGGGATAACCATGACGCTGCCAGCACTGGCGGAGTGGATCGCACAGCGTTGTCGAATGTCCGGAAAGTCGGTGATGGGGATGATATCCAATACGCCCCAGATATAGTCTGTCGAGTCGCCTTCTAACTTGAAGCCGAGTTGCCGACGCACCCACGAGTGTGCACCGTCACAGCCGACGAGAAACTTGGCTTTGACAGACTGAACCTGATCTGTACGGGCATTGGTCTCTGCTGCGCGGACAAGGTCATCGGTATCATCAGCAGCTAAATTGCTACGAAACAGTCCATCGCTGACGATAGACTGTCCATCTGCCGTCTTCTGGTGCTGATACTGCTGCCGAGGCATGGCTTCCTCCTCGGAAAGGGTGCGGAGAGTGACGGCAATAGGGTAGTCATTGAAGTCGGCGGCTTTACTCTCATCAAAGTCAAAGGCCGTGGGCAGCACACCGCGCTCAACGCGTATGTTACTGTACTTTTTGATCGAATCGAGGAAAAACCGTTCAATCCGACCCTGATGCAGCACGACCTGCTGAAAACGACTGATGCCTGGGATAGTATCGGGGATACGGTCAGAGCGGTGGATCTGTCCGTTCTCATCAGGGTTCCAGAGACAGATCTCGAGCATGTGGTTAGACTCGCGCCAGACCCGATGGGCAAAGTCAAACGAGTCGAAGATCTCCAGGGTGCGGCATTGCAGGCCATCCGCCTGGCCGTTGAAGACCTGTTGGTGTGTGGTTAGGGTTTGTAGAGTTTATACCACACATGGACACGCACCTTAGTGCCACGCTTATCGACAATGCGAGTACTGATTCCGGTCCGACTTAGCCAGTTAGCCAGCATGAGGCCCGCCGGACCAGCTCCGACAATGAGCACGTCGACCAGGTCTTCGGTTGTGGGAAGAGCGCCTGGCATGATAATGATAAGGATATTCTAAACACGACTTTAAAGAGTACACTGTCTCAGATTTGAGGACCTAGCCCGGGACCATCCTGATGCCTTAAATAAACGAAAAGAGTTTACTTCCGAGGCCTGATCCGAAGGCAGACCATGTCGGATACTCAAATATCGGGATTCTGTGGGGGACAAGCAGTCTCATTGGCCGTGCTTCTCAATACCCCGACCGTGCCCTGCAACTCCACATCCAAAGAGTAAGGATTTGAAGACGATCAGCTTCGGCATGCACTGTGCATCTTCCGATGATGGCCGTGCGCGTTGGCTGGACGGCGAGGCTCTTGGCTCTTCCGGGGTCAGGTCGGAAGGCATCATCGGAGGTGCAGTAGGAAGGAAAGCCGACACAAACAAACGGTCGACTATCAGGATAAACCTGCGGCGCGCTTTGCGAGCGTGGGTCCATCAGATTGACGTGGCTAGCCCGCTCATATTCGCAGTGTGGAGCCTACCAAACATGAAGAGGAGCCTGGACTGAAATCAAAAACAACACAACACTCCATTTCCAGTCAGGTCAACAACTCCCCATGGACTCCTACACTGTCGCTCCACATCTTGAGTATTTCAAGCAGCCCCTAGCAGCCTTTACCACTGCTCGACCTGAATTCGATAGCTTCGGCGTTGGCGCCTACATTTTCTCCACCTGCTCGCGCCAAGATGCGGCCAACACGCCGCACATTCTTCTCCTGCAACGCGCGCTGACGGACTCGATGGGCGGCTGCTGGGAGGGACCTGGAGGTGCCTACGAGCCTGACACTGATGCGATTTTGCTAGACGGCGTGGTGCGGGAAGTGTTGGAGGAGAGCGGCTTGCACGTTTCGCGGATCGTGGACCTGGTTGCGGTGGACAGTTGGATGCGTACACGCCGGAGTGATGGCACCAAGCAACGAATCGCCAAATATACGTTCATCGTCGAAGTGCATGAAGCAATGCAACAATCGCAGGCTGTACCGTACGAGGACATACCCATCCGGATGGAGGCATCCGAACATCAGGCCTTCGAGTGGGCCGTGGAGGAAGATGTTCGGCTTTCGTTGACTCCAGGACAAGGCCCGTACAAGTTCCCACCGGGTCTCATCAGCCACCAAGCTCCTAACATCCTCCGCGCGTTTGAACTTTTTGGGGCGCTGCAAGCCCAGACCATGTGACCATTTGAATCTTCCTAGCAGCGCTGTATTGCTGAGAGTCTATGATAGTAATATAATGATATAGCTCGCTAATCGACCGCATCATGTCTCATACGACTGCTAAATGATATGTCCAAAGCAATCAAAGCGCACGATTTCAATCCTCCGCCGGCAGGACGTTGGAGGCCTGCATCTCCAGCGCCACCCGATCCACCTCCTTCCACACGCGAAGTAGATTCCCTCCGGCCACCTTGGCTGCATCCTCGTCGCTGATGCCTCGTTGCAGCAGTTCGGCGATCAAGTTCGGGAACTTGGACACATCCTCGAGCCCCTGGGGGACACTCGGAATGCCGTCAAAATCACTGCCTAGCCCGACGTGGTCAAAGCCAGCCAGAGTGCCGATGTGCATGATGTGGTCTGCAACCCGTTCCAGAGTGGCATTGGTGGGGTCCTCCTCCGGCAAACCATCAGGACTATTGGATGCGACACACGAGATAAAGCTCGGCGAAAAGTTGACCATGACCAGCGAATTTCTCTCTCGAACCAGAGCCAGAATATCATCGGGCACGTTGCGCGGGTGCGGGCAGAGCGCATACGCAGAGCTGTGGCTGAAGATCACCGGAGCCCGACTACCTGACCATTCGGATTTGCCCGCGCCCAGCACATCGCGCATCGTGTCGACACTTACGTGCGCCAGATCGACGATCATGCCAATGCGATTCATTTCAGTGATAAGTTTCTGACCTGCATCGCTGAGTCCATGCCAGTGAGGTTTAGCCACTTTGACACCTCCTTGTGGAAGCTCCACGAGGGCGGCATCGGCATATATATTGTGGCAGTTGTGTGTGAGAGTCGCATAGGAGACGCCCAGCTCGTAAAAGATGCGCAAGTGGGCCAGTGAGTTTCCGATAGAATGTAAGCCCTCAATTCCAAATGGCGAGATTATTTTACCCTCCTGAAACGCACTCATGGCGGTCGTGCCGTTGGGCCTCGTAGAGAAGACATGAGGGTAAGCTCGTTGGACACGCGACATCACGTCCACCTGCTCCATGGTATCTCTCATACCTGCTCAAGATTATGAGTACCAAGTTCAAGAATTATCACAAGAATACATACTTCCTGCATAGTTCTCGTTCGAGAAATCTGACCAATCCTTCGGGCAAGGGACGTACACGCTCCAGAAGGTTCCCCCAACCATGCCTTGCCTCAGGCGAGGGAGATCCACATGTAAGGGCATGTTGCCATTTACGAAGAGAGATGTGAAATTATCTCCATAGATGTGGTTTTTGAAGACTTCCCGAATCATGATTGGGAAATCGTCATGACCGTCTGTGGTCTGTCAGGTTATGTCCTGAGAGCAGAATGCCGCGCGGCTTACCGATCAGTGGCGTCTCCGACAGAATCTTGTGCACACGCTGTTCAATGGACAGCTCCGCGATGGGATACCAGTGGCTCCAGGGCCAGAAGAACACCATGGCCATGATCAGCATCACGGTCAGGAGCAGGTGCAGTAAACTCCGCCGGATATTGCGGGTTTGGAGATTTTCATGTTTTGGAGGAATATGATACGTGCGAATTCGAGACTCCTCATATACACGACGATCGATCAGGACATCCTTTTCGTCAGAGGCTGCCATGGTTGCGATGGGATGTGAGTGTGTGGTTGTTGGGGTGAGAGGAGGACAGAACGATATGTGTGGCGGCCAACAGAAATGACTAAGCCACTATCTTCTAATAACTACAGATCTAGAAGAATCGGTTGGATATATAGTTACTCTGATAACTGATAGCAGAATGTCCAGCAAGAGACGAGGGGCCGGTCTAGTGGCCCGTGCTGCTGCCTCGGCATGATCCCCGAGCCCGATTCAACTAACTACAACCCTGCCAGGACGATAACAAAATGATCGTTACCGCTTACCACCGCGATTGTCCGCCTCTTGACGAATTGTCACACGTCATTGAACACGGTCTCCGACGGAATTTCGGTTTTGCAAAAGCAGAGGCGGTGCGATGCCCTGATCTGCGCCAACCACCTTTTGGACTGGCTGCACCGGGCCTGTCGGGTAATCCATGCATTGGCGATATTGGCGGTCGCCAAAATCTGTTTCCGACCCCAAACTTGCAAGCAAAATACTCTCTGCTGTCTCTGGCGAATAAGATGCGGATGTCACCGAGCCAAGGGTTCATCATCGGAGCGGGAGCAGCGCCGTTTCAGGATATAGGCCAGAACGCGGAATTGGCACCGAATATTTCCTGGGAGCACAAGGTTGGCTTTTCACCCAACTTAGAAGACCCGGCTTCCCTCACGGTCACGAATGGTACTCGTGTTGTTGAAGTTGCCCGGAACCTATCTGGGAACCCGGATATTAGATGTGCCAAAACCTCAAGCACAAATTGCGCTCTGATGATGAATCTATATGGGTCGGATGGAGCCACCGGGACGGTTATCAAAGTCATCGCTAGAGCTCGCACTGGGCCGCAGAATTTCACAGATTGCATCCGATCGAGCTTGCGCGATGTATACGGTGACTCTCGCGCCATTAGTCTTGGGGGAGCTTTTTTGCTGAAATCCGGGAGTGCCAACTTCCATGTTATGCCTGATTTCCCAGCCCCAGACCAGTTGCCGTTCCGGGATCGGAAGCAATTGGAAGAGGAATGGCTCAAGTATCATGTTTGCACAGCACCGGTTGTTTGTTTAACGGTTTTGCATAGTGCCGATCCGGACAACCTGGAGCTCAGAATGGAGCACACGCACTGCTTTGAAGTGGATGGGAACTCGAAAGGAGGACACTACCACTATGATGTCGACTGTGGAGAGGATGTTGAGTATGAGGCCTATCTTAATGTGGCTCCAGTTGTTTACCGGATTGATCGGCCTTGATTAATCCACTGGGTCCTATCCTGTCGATACAGCATATGTCCGTAGATTCCATGCCTTGAGTACCGTGCAAGGGGAAAATAAGAATTGGAATTCAAGATTTATCATTTATCCACTCATACTCAGTCATCACAAAGCGGCGGAAGACATCAAAAACAAGATAGAAAAGCAGAACGGAAAAACATGAAAATGAAACATGAAAATGCCGTGCACCAATCCCAAACACCTAATACCATCGTTTTCTAATTGTTCAATGAGTTCCTTGTGCTCAAATGTACCGAGTCGGGGTCAGCTGGTACTTGGGGTTCTGATGGGCAGGATTCAAAGTCGGTGGGTACACCGGGTTAGTGGCATAAGATCCGTTGGAGGGCGTATTCAGTGACACATTTGATACCTCCTTGGGTATGTCGAACTCGCTCTTGGAGGAGAGCAGCCGTCCAGGATGGACGAAGTTAAAAACTCCCACAGCCAGCACCATCATCGCCCCATCAAGAATCACAAAGTAGATCTGGTGGGTGATCAGGAAACCAGCCCAACCCTGGGCCAGCTCAACAACACGATAGATACTCCGGATGTAGACACAAGTCAACGAGAAGAACATAGCGTATAACATAGGAGTCAGTGACTTCCGGTACGGGTCGATGAGGTGGGAGCGCGAGGTCCGGCGAACAAAGTCGACAGCGCAGATGACGAATATGGTGATGGAAAACGTCTGGAATATAATACCAGCTAGCATCAGATTGGAACCGAGCGCCGTGGATTTGTGTGCGCTGGACTCAATGGAGGCCAGCCCACCCCCGGCGGCCTGCATCAGCAGAGAGATCAGGTCCGCGACGCAGAAGATCCAGAGATACGCCTTGGGCGAGAGGTAGGAACTGTCTCTCCCAACCACCATAATCAAACGACCCAGGAGGATATAAAGGCCTGCGGTGAAAAAGACGGGGGCTAGAAGAAGCAAGAAAGATAATTAGCATGCTATCCAGTCAACTTCGAATTGAGATTGGGTAGGAGGAGGGAAGGTCGATAACTCGTCTCCAACTCGCCAGGTAGGGGTAGATGATAGTGCTCACAAATGATGAGGGTGGAGATCTGAATCAGGTATGCCGTCGAATTGTAAGGGCAATGTGCCGACATTAGTCGAGCCGCCCAGCCGATGAATTCCCCTATGAGTATAATCAGCTTCTGTTTCTGGGGAAGATTTGAGTCGAGATGAGCATACCCAAACATCCAATAGTAAACACAGAGCACCACCATGTCCGCTTCCAGCAAAATTGGACCATATGGACAACCCCCGAAAGACCAAATAAAAGAACGAAAACAACGCCCGCAGCCTTCCAAGGGACATAATCGTACGGAGTCTTCCACTCGCCCAGTGCATGGCACCCATTGAAGATGTTTTGAGACTCCTGGTCGCTCATATTGATAGGTGTACGGCCCAAAAAAAGTAGGACTAAATCAGGTCTAGGCAAGCAGGTTGAATGAAAGATGACCAAAAAAATATCTGGACGGTCTTCATCAAACCCTATATATCATTATTCTGGGGCCGGTCGTAGAATGGGGCGGCATCCAAGAATAGATCTAGAATTCACAGGTAATCTGGCTGCCAGACGAAAGGGCATGGTGAGGTACAGTACGAGAGGCACGAATTCTTGCCTAATCGGTTTAGCTTCAGGGCCCATTAGTGCTTATTGGGTGATTTTCCGCACGACGGTAGTTCACATCTAAGCCACGACGAATGCCGCCTTCTCTACAAGCTTCGCTCCCATTGGCTCCCGCGTATCTTTTGCGCAACCTAATTTTTGGCCCCCTTGACGAGGCTGACAGGGTGAGTATGTAGTTCAGCCAGGAACAGCAGTGGCTATGAACGGCCCGCAATCTAAAATAATCCTGAATCCGCACGGATGATTGGCTGTGTCGTCGCAGCCTTATTTGACACGTCTGTCATCCAGAACACATGCAGCTTTGGTTTCGGTGGCCTAGCCCTACGACATAGCAGTTGTCCGAGCGCCGTCGGTGATAGGCCCGCGTGCCGATACGATTGGGGTGAAACCGTATGGCACGACCTGGAAGATGATGATAATATGAGAGCTAGGTCTGAGGTTATTTGGGTTCTTTCTCGGTCGGATGAAACGCAGACATAGATCGTTGCTGACTGTTCATTCGCGCCCTTGGGCTCCGCCCCAAACTTTTCTTCGGCTGAACCCTAACCAAACGACACAGCCTTCAGGCCTCCCAATTCCATAACTCACGACACCATGGAAAGCACCAGCTGGCTGGCCGTTTGGCATGCCTATCGGCTACCCCTGCTGATTACGCTGGCTGCTCTCGTCGTCTTCCATACCTATCGCAGAGCCCAGTCCCGATCTAAGACCCCCGCGTCGGTTTCCGTCCCATCGTCGCCTCGGAGCCAGTCACTGTATAAGGAGAAGATCCAATCTGAGACTGTCCGTTCTGAGAAGCCCATCAAGCCAGCAACAGGCCCCAAGCGCGTGCAAGGGAGGAAGCCCGCGAAGACGGTTGGCGGGCGTCGCGGATCAGAGAAGGACAATCACCCGGTGTCGTTCATTCAGCCCATCATTTTCTACGCCTCGTTGACAACCACAACTGAGCGTTATGCGCACATTCTGCTAGAGGATCTCCGTGCCGCGGCGCAAGAACGAGCAGACCCCCAGAACCGCGAGCGTGGCCTCCTGCCTCCCCAGATCCAGGATCTGGCCTACATCGACTTTGACGACTATTTCACTTCGGCTCCCCAGCCGCCAGCTTCTTCCCCCGGCATCCGCTACGTCTACTGCATCCTGATTCCAACCTATAACATTGACAGCGTGATCAACCTCTTCTTGACCCACTTGGACGAAACCCACAACGATTTCCGCATTGACACCGGCTCACTGTCGCAGCTCGCGGGCTATTCGGTGTTTGGATTTGGAGATAAAGAGGAGTGGCCAACCGAGGAAGAAGGCTTCTGCTCGCAAGCCAAAGAGGTCGACCGATGGATGGCCAAGCTCACCAGGCGCAAGCGCGCGTATCCTCTTGGAATGGGAGATGTGAAGAGTGACGCGGAGCAAGTGCTGAAAGAGTGGTCTAGCGGACTGAAGGACATTCTATGTGATATCTTGGAGAACGGCGGGCTCGGTGAGGGTGTTACGGGCAGTGGAGACCCCGCGGAAAGTGATGAAGAGGATCTTGATAATGGCAATGAGGATCAAGAAAAACCGTCGACCATGGTGGATCTGGAGGACATCCGGATGGGCGGTGATGCCCAGGGAGGTGCACCTATCCCTGTTGATTTCACCACAGCCGGCAAGCCAGTTGCTCCAGCCGCGACCGCCAAGGAGATGGTCCCAAAGACATCGCCAACATACGCTTCGCTGACGAAGCAAGGTTATACTATAGTGGGATCCCATTCCGGTGTCAAGATCTGCCGTTGGACCAAGTCGGCGTTGCGGGGACGGGGGTCGTGTTACAAGTTTTCTTTCTATGGCATCCGATCCCATCTGTGCATGGAAGCGACCCCGTCGCTGTCATGCAGCAACAAGTGCATTTTCTGCTGGCGCCACGGCACGAACCCGGTGGGGACCACCTGGCGTTGGCAAGTGGACAAGCCCGATCTAATCTTCAAGGGCATCAAGGAAGGCCACTACCAGAAAATCAAGATGATGCGTGGTGTGCCCGGGGTGCGCGCCGAGCGGTTCGCCGAGGCGATGCGCATTCGGCACTGCGCCCTCAGTCTTGTCGGCGAGCCCATCTTCTATCCTCACATCAACGAATTCCTGGACATGCTGCACGCCGAGCGCATCTCCAGTTTTCTGGTGTGCAACGCCCAACATCCCGATCAGCTCCAGACGCTGACCCGTGTTACGCAACTGTATGTCTCCATCGACGCTAGCAACCGTGAGAGCCTGCGCAAGATCGATCGGCCCCTGCACCGTGACTTTTGGGAGCGGTTCCAGCGCTGTCTGGACATTCTCCGGGAAAAGCGAAATGCCCAGCGCACGGTGTTCCGACTGACATTGGTCAAAGGATTCAATGTGGATGACGAAGTGATAGGGTACGCCAACCTGGTTGAAAAGGCCCTGCCATGTTTCGTCGAGGTCAAAGGTGTCACGTTCTGTGGAACCAGTACAAGCGCTGGCGCCGGTTTGACCATGCAGAATGTCCCATTCTATGAAGAGGTCTCGACCTTTGTCGTCGCACTGAACGCGGAGTTGGAACGCCGTGGTCTGCAGTACGGGATTGCAGCCGAGCACGCGCACAGCTGCTGCGCGCTGATTGCCTCGAACCGCTTCCACGTCGACGGGAAATGGCACACTCGGATCAACTACGAACGCTTCTTCGAGCTCCTGGAGAAGGAAAAGGCGGATGGCACCTCTTTCACGCCGGAGGATTACATGCACGAGACGGAAGAGTGGGCGTACTGGGGAAAAGGTGGGTTCGACCCGAACGACCAGCGCGTCTACACGAAGGGCAAGAACAAGAACAAGCACAAGGCTATTGAGGCGGCATCTACGTCCTGAATCTTGGAGTGAGGTATCCAGTGCGCTCCACCCCCCAGCCCGAGATACATGTCTCGGACGACTCTTCAACTACATCGGCCTGCATTTCATAGGCAAAAGAGACCAAATCATGGCTCCCTATGGTGATAGTGTCGGGTCAGTCCTGACCCATTTCGCTGTGGTGTAAAAAGCAATTGAATGTATACAATATCCATATCACATCGAACCTGCCCTTCGTAGTTTCATTCTTCTCATACGATCAGGGCGCTATGGAGCGCTGACTCAGCACGAGGGTCAACCTGCTCGACTTGTTGCGTCCGAACTGGACTGCACCCCTCAACACCCGACATTCCCTCCAAGCCCCAGTCTTGCCAAGTTGTGCCTATTGATTGCTTTTAGTTTCAGGCACTTCAAGTGACCCTGCAACCGACCGGCCAGCCCCTGCGTCTCTATGGCCCAGCCCGCCGCCGGGAAGCCCACGGCGGGACTGCTTCAGATCCCCGCCGCGGCCACCCAGAAATCGGCCTCGCCTGCCCCGCCGAAGAAGGCGCCGAAGCCTCCCACGCCACGCCTGAAGCTCGTGATCAGACGTTTGCCTCCGGGGCTGACCCAATCCGAACTAGAGAGTGCTCTGGGAGACGAATGGACGGTGGGGGGTGGAAAGGTGGACTGGCTCCAGTACAAGCCGGGCAAAGTGTCCAAAGAGTATGGCGCATGTCTTAATATTATCACTGCGGAATTGAATCCTGATGTCTGTATAGTCCCGCCAAACCATCCCGTCCCGCCAGAGCATACGTGCATGTCGTGTCGAGCGACTGCATTCCACCCTTCTCCGAAACGGTGCGCCGGACGTCCTTCCAGGATGCTCGCCAAACATCCCACGACCCTGTACTGCTTGGACCTCCCACATTGGAGTTTGCACCCTACGCCAAGACTCCCGGGAGCCGCGTGCGCAAGGATGCCCGCCAGGGCACGATTGACCAAGACTCGGACTTCATTGCGTTCCTGGAGAGTCTGACCCAGCCGATCGCGAAATCAGCTCCCATGGACACCGTGGATGGGGAAGAAAAGAAGAAAGATACGGTGACAACTACGCCTCTGGTGCAATTCATCAAGGACAAGAAGGCATCCAAGGGCAAAGATGGTTCTGGGAAATCCTCCAAGCGGGCCGACAAAGAATCAAAACTGGAGAAGGTGCACGCGAAAAAGCTGTTACAACGTTCGGACAAGGACACGGCATCTACAGCCCCAGAGAAGAAGGCTAAAGGCGAGAAGACGGCCAAGGAAGCTGGGAAAGCGGCCAAGCTGGCAGCCGCCGGCGGTGCGAAGTCCAGCAAGTCTGGTGCAACCGCGACAAAAGAAGGCGCCAGTGCATCAGAGCGAAAGAGAGACCGTGGGAATGTCGCTGCTGCCGCCAAGATCCTCCAACGAGACTTGGGGCTTTCCCCAGCAGGGGCCCGGCGACGCGCCAAAGCTGAATCCGAATCCAGTCCATCCGGAGACGGATCGAAGCACGATGCTCCTCCCAAGTCCATCAAAGGCAGTTCTACAAAGGCCAAGGACGTAGGCTCGCCATCCTCACGCGGAACACCCGATACTGCCACGCCGAATACAAGTACTCCTCCACCCACGAAACCTTCCAAAGCCGCCAAAAACAAGCCGGCCGCCAGTCCGACTCCCACCGCCACTCAGGCGTTCCTGAAACATGCGAACCCGTCACAGGGAGTCACCGAGGCGCTGCTGGAGGAGGCCTTTAGCCCGTTTGGTGCCGTATCGAAGGTGGAGATTGACAAGAAGAAAGGATTTGGGTACGTGGACTTTGCGGAGCCGGCAGGCCTGCAGCAGGCTATGGCCGCTAGTCCCGTGTCTGTCGCGCAGAGCCAAGTGGTAGTATTGGAGCGCAAGGCCAATCCGAGTGAGAAAGCGCGGAAGCCTAACCCACCGGCCGGAGGGAATAAAGCGAAGACGGGGAATGCAGAGGGCAACGGGGCGGCATCATCCAGGGGCTCGCGTGGTGGTCGGGGAGGTCGGAACAAAGGATCCAAAGGAGGACCGAGTAGTGAGAGACCGAGTGAGAAGACGAGCGAGACTTGAATAATACGTATAGGGAGCGGAAATAGTAGCTTGATACCCAATCAATCATGGCGAATACCAAGGCAAGCTCAATCGAAACAAACGACGCCCTGTCGGTGACAAGTTCAAAATATATAAATACCTTGCTAGCACCAGAGTTTCAGGGGCCAGCGATTAGTCCCTCAGAATCATACTAAGTCACACCCAAAGCTATCCCGTGAGTCTCTGTTACCCGAATCTATTAATGTATATTCTTATTCACTTTTATACTAAGTATATAGTCCTGAGTTTTATACCCAGTGGTTCTTTATTTTAATATCGAGCTGTTAATAACTAAAAAATAAAGGCCATCAGACCCATAGCAAAAAGGACGCCAGCGAATGCGCTCTCCCGAGTCGCACCATTGGTTTCACTGGGGCTGGCGGAGCTTGAAGTCGTAGTCCCCGTGGTAGATGGCTCGGAAGCAGCAGTGGGAGAAACAGAGGAGGCTGATGACGCAGTGGGGTTAGAAGCAGTAGTGCCCGAGGCAGAACCTGAAGCAGACGACGCGTTCTTGATGTCGATGGTGAAGGTGGAATCGCCCGTGTACTCCTGCACGGTACCCTTGCCCTCCCTGATGGTCTTCAGGTCGTCGCTGGGGATGGTGAAGGTTCCCGTCAGCGCTTCCATGTCCGAATTAACTGTCAAAACCAATCCGCCATCGTCCGACTTGGCGACCGAGATAGTGTACGTTCCGCACTGAGTCTCGCTGAGGGCGGGCAGCTCGCCATCGACGGTCGTCGCCATCGGGTCACAGCCCTGTTTGAATTCGGGGTTGTTGCTGGTAGCTATGGTGATTCTGTAACTATATCGTGCCAACTGTCAGTGTCTAAGTAGTCACGAATTTGTGCGTTTGAGGGGTGAGGGCAGAGAGACGGACGAACAGTAGATGCTATCGGGCGAGCAGGCTGCTCCGAAATCGCTGATCTCGTACTTCAGGTCGGTGGCTTGGCGGGCGTCGATGTTGGCTGCCCAGGCCACAGGCAGGAGAGCGGCGGCAATTGTGTACTTCATCTTAATCAGGCGAGTTCAGATGTATGCGTTTATTAAGGGAGTGACTAAGTTGGAGGTAAACGAGTGTGGTGATGTTTGGCTAGTGGCGACGGGAATGACTTGGGAAGTCGAGCGCGGGCATCGTGACATGTTATTAAATAAGGAGCCAGCCTCGTCTCAACCGAACCATGCCAGCCAAGAAGTATGACCCATCCATCTCAGCGGCTAAGTCGGGACTCGACACTAGCGTAAGAAACATCCGCCAAGCACAATGGCTAGGTCTCGCAGAACAGGAACTTCTGGGGGGTGTTCATAGCCTTGCACATTGTCATTGCTTCGAGTGTCGACTTTGATTGGCGCATGAAATGAAAACACGAGCCAAGAGCGGGTCAGGTCCACGTTCTGCGGCGTGGTTTAGCCGGGGTTCAACAATGCGACGATTGTACCTGCTTCCTCTCCAGCGTCTTCAGCCGCAGGCAAGCGTGAAGAAATGGGATTCGGAGGGCTTTGTTTGGAAATCGCCGGGACGCTATACAGAAAGAAGTGCCGATGAGCTTTGTTCTCTGCCATCTGCCAGCATAGAGAGCGGCCACTCTGTACCCTGCGACGGAGATTTCGAGATTTTAATCGTTGCTGTCAAAACCGGTGAAAGGTACCGCAAAAGGGAGATTGCAGAGAGCCTGGTGAAGGCCTGTGAGGAACTCCAGAGGAGACTTACACCCGAACCGAACGGGTCGTCGCATTTGCGAGTGATGCTCAAGCTCGTCCCGGAGATCAATGGACGCTACTGGTTGAAGAAAGGGTCCGGGTTGTAGGGGAAACATATTGTCCTCCTTTTACTTGGGATTTGGCAGACGCGTTCATCCTTTGGGCCATGATGAGAGAGTTGAAGGTAGGAGGTTATTATAGGGGAAAAATGAGTGCCATAAGATCTTCTCAAGTTAAATTTTTCTTTTCCAATTGGACTATCAATAAAAATAGAACGAAGAAATCAACACCTTTCAGACCTCCTCGACGCCCACCAGGCCCGGCCGACCGAAGTCCGACACCATAACCAGGTCAAGATCATCACCACTCCCTGGACAACCGCGCGGTGACGCAGACACCGCCGAAGCAGCACGCGTGACACACGGGTCGTCGAGGCGGGAGTCCAAACGGTTTCACTTTAGGGCATCGAGGACATGGCAGTCATCAGCAAGGGTGGAGATTCTGTGGCTCTTTTAAAGAGCTTAGAAGAGGACGTCTACTCTAAAGTGATTCTTTGAACTGTGAGGTGGTCAGTAAGAGTTGCAACTGAAACAGTAGGGGGGAGGAAGACGCACGTAGAGTCGCTTGAAAAAGAAAAAAATTTCGGGGGCAGCGCGGGCTATTTATGCGATTGCTGGGAGGGCGCTAGCGTAAGCGAGAGCTGCGTGTTTGCATCGTTTGTGTGCTCGGTGTGGCCAATCGGGATGGGGTTGGTGGACCTCCGAGAAGAGTTTTCTAGTTACGGTCAAAAAGGTGTCGGGAAACCGGCCGCCTCGGGGAGCGAGCGGGTCTGGGCGCACGGGTGCTCTATTTACCATCAAGGCCAGTTCCACAACCAATACGGGCGTGCACGACTGTTCATAATAATTATCTATGTCGAGCGGACTAAGACAATGATTTCATGCTCAACGCAACAACTACTACTGTCTGAACGCTCTTTTCATGCCGCCATACTTCACGACTGCTTCTGCTTAACCGAGCGCCATTCGACCAAGAGACTTCCCACAATCGTCGTGCAAGCCAACGCGACAGCAAGGTACCAGGTATGAGTTAAGCTCCGCTCGATACCACCCAAAACTGCACCCCACCGCTGGATGGGAACCCCGTTCTTAATATCACCAAGGCCGTGCTCTGTAATATACGTAGGGGTCAACCCTGGGACAATATCTCCCAGACTTGAAGACAACTGAGTCGTGAATATAACCTGCGCAATAGCGATAGACACCGCCGGCCCCAGACTCTGCCCGAACAAGATGACCCCGATCCCAAGGTTGACATCTGCGGCACTCAACGTCGTCTGAACAGCCGCTTGGGAGCCTTGGAAGCCGATGCCTCCACTGAAGCCTGCGAATCCGGAATAGAGGATGATCTGGGCGAGGGATGTGTGGATATTGTAGGTTGTCATCAAGCCCGCTGCAATTGGCATGCATATAGAGGCGAATATCATGAAGGGGGCGTAGTAGCCGAACGTGGTGGTACCGATGCCCTGAAGAAAGAGCCCGAGCATCATTCCAACGAGGATGGGGATCATCAAGTAGCCGCTCTCGCTGGGGGTCTGGCAGAGCATAGCATTGTCAGTGCATGTTCTTGTAGTCATGAACAGGCCATGGTCTTACCCGGGATCGAACGATTTGGTAGTATGTTGGTAAGTACCACTCCAAGACGTTCATCATTGAATTAGTGCACGTCGTGAAGATGAACCCCGCGATGACACTTCGGCTTTTGATGATGCGGAAAGGGAGTGCTGCTGAGTCTCCGCGTCGGTATTGATTGAAGATGAAGGCGGCGAGTAGCACGGCGAACACAACGAACAATCCAATGACTCTACCATCTGACCACTGATACTTCGTTCCCGCCCAAGATAGCGCGACGAAGAACGCTGTTAGGGACGGGATGAACAAGAAGTTGCTGACGAGGTCGAGCTCTCGGATCTTCTGTGTCACCGTGAGGTGGTCCCTTTGGCGGGTTCTTGGGTCTGAGAAGAGGAAAAATATGGTCGCCAGCGATACAGCGCCAATCGGAAGGTTGATCCTACGACGGATTCAGTGTCAGGCTACCTCGAGCACGCCAGTGACGAGGAGAGCATACCAGAAACACCATCTCCACCCCAAAGACTGGGTCAATGCACCACCGACGATAGGCGCCGCAATGATCGCAAGCGATTCCACACACGCCAACAAACCTGCAAACACTGGCCGCCTGTTGAGCGGCAGAATATGCACCAGGACCGCAAAACACCCAGCCATCTCACCCGCGAACCCCAGACCGGTTACTGCTCTCCCTACAATGAACATGGTCGACGAAGCAGCCGTGGCACAGAGTAAAGAGCCGACGAGGAAGATAACATTGCTCATCATATAGACGGCCTTGATGGAGAAGAGCGTATACAGCTTCGCGAACCCGAATTGGAACGCGCAGGTGCAAAGTCGAAATGCAGATGAGTACCAGCCGACGTCGGCGACGGTATGGAAGTGGTTAGTGATGCTCGGCACGGCCGTCGCGACGATATTGGCATCTAGGCCTCCGAGGATAAGGATCACGCATTGCGCGATGATGGTGAACCAAAGTGTGGTGCCAGTCTGGTAGTTGGCTTCTGTGTCGGGGGTGGATTCGATGTTGAGAGGTTCAATTGTTCGTGCCGAGGCTGCCGTGGTTGGTGATTGAGATTGATTGTTCTGTTGCTGTTGCTGCAGATCGGGCAAGACGGTTTGAGCTTCGTGCTCGAGAGAACGGACCTCCGTTGTGATTGTAGTCGCCATTGTACGAGTCTCGAGAGAATGAGAATATGAGTAGTCGAAGATTACCATGATCGTACACGGGGTGCGGGGCCAACTCCGAGCACCGCGGTTGAGCTCCGGGAGCAGAACTATTCCGCTACTTTTCCTCTCCCGGCTGATCAAGGCCACCGAGCCGCCCGTTTGTCGGGGTAAAGTTAAATAGTCTCATATTAAAGATCTTGATCTTCCCAGGTTGCATGTTCGTGTTCCTGGTCCTAAGGTATGCCATCCAATAATGACCTCTCTGTTGGCTGAAACAGTGAATGTCTTTTGATCCTTCTGGAATTGAACGCTAGTGACGAGCCCGATATCTCATCTCTCCAGCGCAATGCTTTGCATCAAATCTCCTGCCACAACAGATAGCTTTGTCCGAGCCTGGGCTTCTGGCCCCAGATAAGCAGCTCCAGCATGGCTTCTAGTGTAGGTCGCTGAATCCAATGCGCCCGGAGTCACAAAAGGTCCAGTACCAGCGCAGGAATGCGCACCCCGACGTCCTAAGCTTTTCTGTCAATACCTCCCTTACGTATGGTGGAATAGCTACCGTGTCGTGGTAAATGATTATTACTCGGTATGAATGACAGAAAATATATCGATTGACAACGCCCGTGACTCTCAGAAATATATATCCATGATCACACTTGCATGATTCTCCCATGACACGGCTCACACGATCGACTGTTCTCTGATCAATATGTACAGGTTGAATTAATTCTCTACTAACGACGACCGATCGTCTTCACTACTCTGGATTGGTCATGGTTTCCCGGCGTCGGCCCGAACCCCTCTTATCTCTTATCGCACTGCGGAGTTGGCTGTCTGCGGGAGTGTGGAGGAGGTCCTTTCTTTCTATCAAGATTATTACTACCTGAGGTAGAGTCCAAACATGCCACGTCCCAAGGTCCTTCCTGCGAATCGTCTAAGGGCAAACACTGCCTGTACCGCCTGTCGCGCCTCCAAGAAGCGCTGCAGCGGCAGCTTTCCCTGCTCCAACTGCCTCCACAAAGGACGCGGACGGACATGCATACCGTTCAAGGCCGTATCGGATACAGGACAGCGCAACCGCCCGGTTCCCACATCGCGATCGGTAGTAGACTCGGGTCCGACCTGGAACGACTCAGCAGACACAGTCGGCATCCAGAGCCCGACCGTCTCTCACGACACCAGCCGATTCCCATATCCTGATTCCCAAGCCCTCGAGGCGGGTTCCCGATCCCCGGAGGCCACTCACCGGACTCATCCGCGAATGCTACGGAACTTGCAAGGCGAACGAGGTCGGAAGGTCCCCCCGTGACAATGTGGTCATGTTGACTGATAACTTGTAGTCTACGTCGGCAAAGCTGCCTCGCTGTCATTTCTGCAGCTCCTGCGGGAAACCGTCAATCAGGAAATCGGACCATCCCAGTTCTCTCATAATGTCAAGAGCGAGGACATGCTCGAGACAGAAGCTCAACATGACACGCTGAATTTCGCCGAAGAACGCTGCGATGCGGACGAGAAGCGCCGGTTTATCCAGAACTATCACGCAGCGGTGGGTCTTGGATACTAGCAATTCGCGGGGTTTGTGCTAATCCGCAATCCAGATAAGCGGCTTTCTGTATTTTGGATGCAATATCGATCCAACTCTGTCAGATGCGACCCCGCCCAAAACCGATAGAGAAAAGACCAGGGCGGCCATTGGCGATTTGATGATCGCCATCGGAGCCCAGTCATGTCCGGACGATCCAAGTTGTCGTCAGGCTGAACGGTTCTTCCTTGCCCGTGGCCAAGCCAGGACATTTGCCAATATGCTCGAGGACCCGAGTATGGATCTTGTTCGGGTGTTTCTTCTCATGTCATTTTACATGCTTGGGGCTTGCCGCCGGAACGCGGCTTTCATGTACTTGGGTGTAGCAGCGCGATCTGCCGTTGCTCTCGGACTTCACGCTGATTCCTCGGAGACTATCAGCCGCACCGAGCAGCAGGAAAGGTATGGATATCCCTAGTGACGCAGGCAGACACGGCTGATTTTCCGGAACAGGTCCCGAGTATGGATGAGCCTGTGTGTTCTTGATCTCCTTGTGAGTTCAATACTTGGCCGACCATCGGCCACATCGTCTCTATTATCAGAGAATTGCAGAGACGCTCCTCCGATAGCGCCTACATCGATGGAGACTCGACTGATAGCGTCTTATCGCCTAGCCTTGATATTGGATGAAATTATAGGTCGTTTGTACAGTGACAAAACGGCGTCCATAGAGACAGCCGATATGCTTCTTGCCAAACTGAATCGTTGGAGTACATGCCTGCCAGACTCACTGCGGACTACATCTCTCGAAAATGATGACGACGGCTCTACTCAGGAACGTGTTATAGGCAACCTGCATGTGGCTTGCTCGTATCACTTTGCCGTTATCCTTGTTACTCGTCCGTTTCTCATATCCGCACTGAGCGTCCGGCTGGCTCGGCTGCATCAAAGTTTATCGGCCGGTGTGCCCAGTGAACCGCTGGAGCAGGATCCGACGCACTCACGATTGGCATCTGCATGCATCGACTCGGCCGTGTATATGCTACAGACGTGCTTGGAAGTCCATCAATCGGGACTACTGTTACGGAACATGCGCATTCTCAAGTTGGTGATCCGCCCTGCTTGTTTAACTCCTGCTAATTATTGATGCAGGGCTTTCGTCTTCGCCGCAGCCCTGGTACTGGGATTCTCCATGTTCTCGCACCGGGAAATCGATACCGAAGTAGACGGCGCCTTCAGCAGCGCTCTCGCCATCTTACGCATGCTATCCCAGCAATCCGCCCAAGCAGCACACTATCTCGAAATTCTAACATTGCTAGAAGCAGCCGTAACACAGCAGCGCCAGCGACTGGCCGCCCAGGCCCGCCAAAGACGAAGCCAGTATGTCAATCGGATATTTAGTCTGAGCGAAAACCCGGCTACTCCGCGAGCATCCAGCGAGGCTGATAGCCAAGCTAATAACGGTACTCCGCTTCTACTTGCACAAGGTGGCTCGCTTTATCCGTGGCATACTTCGGATGATAACACGACGATGACTCCGCCGATCGTGGATGCGTTTCCAGATTGGGAGGGCATGGAGTTACCGCTGTGGGACAGTTTTCCTTTTCTTACCGAGCCGTCTGTGACGCTCTGATTGTTTTTATTGACAAGGCAGATATGCTCGCATGTATATATCCGTTGTAATACTGTAATAATGTCCCAGCAATGACTACATATAGAATTGTTTTGGCAGTTCTGACTGTCCGGCCCGCCTGCTACCCACCCTTCCCCGCCTGTCCCATTTTGCACTTAGCCGATTTCAAGAATGACTGTACTATCTGTTCATGACTGTCCATGATTGATTTCGCCGTTATACAAAGATTAAAGAAGATTCACTTCCCACGATCTAATTCCTTATCATAGACTGTCCAGCCGTCCAATCGTTTACGATTCCTTCCGCGGTAGCATATCAGGCGGCTCGTGGTAGGGGTACGGCCCGCGCACCTCTCCGAACCGACACCCGTTGATAACCTTCGACGCAATCCTCCACTCCGCGTTCATCGACAAACAAACAATGATGGGCGGAACCGACACGAAAGAGGGGATTTCCGCAAAGCCAACTTATGTTTATAAACACCAACACTCCCGCTGTAGTATCAGTAGAAAACCCAGTAGCACAAACACCCGAAACAAAACTTGACCATGACAACAGGCTGGAGACGACTCACTGTCGGTGTGGTCGGTGGCGGCATCGGGGGAATGTCCGTTGCTATTGCCCTACGCCGTGCAGGTCACGAGGTCACCATCTACGAGAAGTCCGATTTTGCGGGCGAGGTGGGCGCATCAGTTTCCTGCGCGGCGAATGGTACCCGGTGGTTGCACGAGTGGGGGGGTTGATGTGGCGAAAGGAGATCCCGTCGTGCTCAAGAAGCTCATCAACCGGGATTGGAAGACGGGCGAGCCGGTCAGCGTGTACGACCTGGATGATTATGAAGAACGGTGGGGATATGTGTACAACATGTTCCATCGCCAGTATATGCATGCGATGCTGAAGGACTCAGCGATGGGCGAGGACGGACCGGGTACGCCCGCAACTTTGCTGGTGAACCACCGTGTAAGCTGAACATCTGACATGTTCGAGACAAATCCTGATGTGATGCAGTGCAAGGATATCGATCTCCAAACCGGCAAGATCAGCTTCGAGGACGGATCGACGGCGCAACACGACCTTATCGTTGGCGCAGACGGCATCGGGTCTACCGTGCGCCGCATCTTGGGAATTACACCAGAGAAGCGGCCCTCGGACTCCAGCTGCCTGCACGCCAACGTGTCAACCGAAGATGCCGTCAAGGCCGGTCTGGTGGACTACTCGCAGGACAGCGCGCTGGAGTACTGGGGCGGACAAGAGGGCAAATGGGACAAGATCGTGCTGTCACCCTGTAACGGCGGAAAGCTGCTGTCGTATTACTGCTTCTTCCCGCGCGAGCAGGGCGACTATACGAACCAGACATGGGGCGCCGAGTCGCGTCCCGTCGAGGAGTTGCTTCGGCCCTATCCCCAGCTAGACCGGCAGGTGTTTGGACATTTGGCAATTGGCAGGGAGATCCAGCCATGGCGTCTGTGGGTGCATGATCCGTACCCGTATATCCAGCGCAATAATGTCTGTCTGCTCGGCGATGCTGGGCACCCAATGATGCCGCATCAGAGCCAGGGTGCTTGTATGGCTATTGAAGATGCTGCGGCACTGGGTATCCTCTTTAGCCCACGGTACTTCTCTGGTGATATTTCCCGGATGCTGGCTGTATATCAGGACGTACGACTCCCGCGCGTCACGAAAGTGCAAGCTGCCGCTGCGAAGGCGGCATATAATATCAACGAGCGCATTGGTGAGTCAATCACTGACATTGAAAGTCAGAACGGATCTAACATTATCCCGTAGGCTTCTCATTCAATAAAGATATCCCTACCTACAAGGTAGAAGACACGAAGAAAGTGTTGACAATCGAAGAGATGAACGCGTACGCTGTCCCCCTCGTCCAACCAACTCCGCCGTTGCTAATTCTGCCTATTTAGATATGACATGTACAAGGATGTCGAAGAAAAGCTCGCTGCTACGCTAGGCAGTCCATATACGGACAAATTCATTTGCGGTCTACCCATTGGATTGGAGTTGCCGAATGGGATCATTATCGGCGCGTCTGCATAAGCGACCATAAGCGTGGACGCCGGGGAGGATGTACAGTGTGTCGTGTTCTTGAAATTAATTAGCCATTGCATTTTTCTTTGAACTCCACATCAATCGCGAATCATCAAATCTCATTTACTATTTCTTGTCGAACTGGAGTGTTATACCGAGCCCTCGGGTGGCGATGACCCGAGCGCGGGAGCAATTCTCCCGCCGCCCGGAGGGGGGGGGGCAAGGGGCAGGGGTCGACAATAAGCACCGAACTATCGCGACAAAGAGCACCGAATGCTCGACTAATTTCTGGAACTTGAGTGTGTATGCCGGTACAGAAATATAGTACAATGAGGCTACAGATGAATACAGTCACAAGCAACGTGCAATTTGGGGTTATGTACACACAAACTCAGGAGCTCGAATAGCTCGAATAAAGAGTATATAATTTTTGTCTTCCATTAGCACAATTTAACCGAACAGCGCGTCTCCCAGGCGGTAGTGCACCGTCTTGACCTGAGTGTAGTTCTCCAGAGCGTAGGAGCCAAGCTCACGGCCGAGACCAGATGTCTTGAAGCCACCGAACGGAGCCTGGTACGAGATCAGGTTGTAGCTGTTGATCCAGACGGTACCAGCCTTGAGGGCGTTGGATACGCGGATGGCGGTGTTGACGTTCTTGGTGTGCACGGCAGCGGCTAGACCGTAGCTGGTGCTGTTGCCAATCTTGATAGCGTCGGCCTCGTCCTTGAACTTCTGCACCGTAATCACGGGACCAAAGATCTCCTCCTGGGCGATCTTCATGTCGTGGGTGACATCGGTGAAGATGGTGGGCTGGATGAAGTAGCCCTCCTTGCCGTGGCGGTCACCACCCAGGGCGACCGTGGCACCCTCGTTCTTGCCGTGGTTGATGTACTCCATGATGCGATCAAACTGGAGCTGCGACACCTGTGGGCCCTGGAAGGTGTCGGCCGCGAAGGGGTCTCCAAGCTTGTTGGCGGCCGCACGCTCCTTGAAGCGGGCCACGAACTTGTCGTAGATGCCCTCCTGAACCAGCAGGCGGGAGCCGGCGCAGCAGCACTGGCCGTGGTTGAAGAAGATACCGAAGTTGGCCCACGAGATGGCGTTGTCGATGTCCGCATCATCAAAGACGATGTTGGGCGACTTGCCACCCAGCTCCAGGGTGACCTTCTTCAGGTTGCTCTTGGCGGCGGCCTGCATGATGGCGCGGCCCACCACCGTGGAGCCCGTGAAGGCGACCTTGTCGATATCCATGTGGTTGGCGATGGCGGCACCGGCGGTGCGGCCGAAGCCCGAGAGCATGTTGATGACACCGGGGGGAAGCCGGCCTCCAGGATGAGCTTGCAGGCGTACAGCGCCGACAGAGGGGTCTGCTCGGCGGTCTTCATGACGACGGTGTTACCGGAGGCGATGGCGGGGCCAATCTTCCAGGACCACATGAGGAGGGGGAAGTTCCAGGGGATGATCTGACCGCAGACACCAATGGGCTCGTGGCGGGTGTAGGACAGCGTCTCGGAGTTGGTGTCGATGGTCTGGCCGTGGATCTTGTCGGCCCAGCCACCGTAGTAGCGTAGACAGGCCGCAGCATTGGTGACGTCGACCTTGGCCATAGTCATGGACTTGCCGTTATCCAGGGACTCGATGGAGGCTAGGGTGTCCATGTGCTCCTCGAACAGGTCGGCCAGCTTGATGAGCTTGCGACCCCGCTCGGAGGGAGTCACGGTGTGCCAGACACCCTCGAAGGCAGCTCGCGCGGCCTTGACGGCGATGTCGACATCCTTCTCGGTGGCCTCGTGGACGGCGGTGATGACCTTTTCGTTGGAGGGGTTGATGGTCTCGAAGGTCTTGCCCTCGGCACCCTTAACCCACTCGTTGTTGATGAACAAGCCCAGCGGCTGCTCGTATTTGCCAGCGGGGGTCTCGATGGTAGTGGAGAGCGACATGATGTAGGATGGGAAAAATAGTGTGGAGGGGGAAGAAGAAGAGCGAAGAAGGGAGGAGAGTTTCTTGCTTGTTTTTATGTTTGCGTAATGACAAATGGGCCATGCGGGGTCGAGCCACGCCACTTGTCTCGTCCTCTCGGCCTATGCTCCAGCGCGCTTCTGTTCCTTTTTCTCGCGCGAGTCCCTTCGGCGGGGCAGTGGGTCTTGCTTGGCCTTCTGTCGGCTTCTTCGATGCTCTTCAGGAATCTTCTTTTTCTGCTGGTCTGAAGAATCATCTTCCTGGGGTGCCAGAGCCGGGCCTCAACCCTGCTGGGATCCTCGGCGCAAGTCCTGCTGTATCGGGTAGTCTGCCTCGGACCAAGGGGAAGCAGGGAGGGGTGGGCCGGATACGGGTCATAGTGATGCGACCATTAACCCGCGGGCGAATGGTTGGGACGACAAGACGCGTTAGTCCTCTGCGGGTTCCAGATTCTGGGTTACACGGCGAACTCTGCGATGCTGGCCGTGCACCCATTGTTCGGGTTGCGCTTGGCCACGGCATGATTTCATGGCGGGGGCAAATATGGTCACCTGATAGATATTGGTGCCTGAGGCCGGAGCTGAACGTGGTGCCTGGCTAGTGCCCGAATGCTGCCTGAATGCTGCCTGAATGCTGCCTGAATGCTGGTTGCCTGAATGCTGCAAGGCGCTCAACTCATGCTGCGCCCACCCGGGACATAAGAATAGATCTCTCCTCGTATTACCTCATCGTTATTCGGGTCGAGATCAGCCTCGCTCCGGGTTATGATGGAGGAGCAAGAAACTGGTACCCACCCCTAGGCTGGCCAGGTCGACCGTGGTTGCCCGCAATCACCACATAACTAGTGAACCAACACCAACACATTCATGACTGCTCGGCCACGTTCTTCCTGGGAGCCATGTTGAGACCCGGCTGGTGACGGTATGGAAAACTATTATTAGCTTTCACGAGGCTCTTCGGGGCTCTTTCCATCTGGTCAGGTGATCATCTATAGTTCATCGACGGCGGCAGGGATATCTTCATTCTCGTCTTTAGTGATATGGTTCAACTCAATTTATCTTTCGTAGAACTCCTATCGCCTTCCAGTCCTGATTCGGGGAGCTCTCGCTTTCATTATCCGCAGATCTCTGGGCCAACCCGTGTGTAGTTACCATCAGCCGGGCGATCGCATCTGTGCACTGCTACTCTACCATCCGTCGCCCGAGCTGGGTTCTTTGCCTTAGACCAGCAAAGCACATACATCCCCTTCATGACGTGGAAATTCCAGCCTGGGCATCAGGCAACACCCATAGCTTGTCATGTCAGACAACTTCCAGTATATTCGTAGATCGATCGGAGCCTCGTGTGGAGACAACAGCAACTTATTATTCATGGCTGTTCCTAATATTGTCTGATCAAGGCATATTTTCGCCTAGCATCTCCTAGGAATCGTGTTCTGATGGGGCTATTTTTGGCGTGACCCCAATCACATCGCTGCGAGAGGGACAGCCTCGTGGGCTGTGAACTTGAGTGGCTCCACTACTCTGGAAGAACCCTGACATCAACCACCCGATTGAGTGGGAGATCTCCATCCTCCCCGGCGTTATGTGGGGCTACTGCCTAAGAAAAGAAGTTCCCAGATGCAATGCCAAGGGTGACATGGGGTCCGTGGGGAAAACCAACAATCGGTTCCAAGCCCTAAGACGTAGACACCCAGATAGATACCTTGCAACGTTGCCCCCCTCAGCCTCGTTGGCTATGGACAATAAAAGGGCAATGGACTCGCCGCTACAAGGTTCTTGACTTGCAACCTTTCGACGGTGTGTATTCGGATCACCATGTGGTCTAAATCTGCTCTTATCCTCGCCTTGAGCAACGGCTTGGCTGCCGTCGCTCGCCCCAGTGGCAGGTGGTCAAACGAACCATGCCAGCAGATCACTCGGATGTATCAGTCGAATTTGACAACATATCCTGGAGATGTGGCCCAGCAATGCCTCGTCTCAATCCCGTTCCAACCCCAACGATCGGTGGCCTTCATCGAGGATCTTCGGAAATACCTGCAATGGCAAAGTACGATTGATGTACTTAAGAACCCTCCTACTAGCTACCTATCTCAAGCAACCGATATTTTCGGTGGCTTGGACCAATTGCTGGAGATGGCGGCCCACGAGAGCTTCATCAGCCAGTACGAATTTGATACTCTGGTCACCGAGCTGCTCGTATCTGCACAAGATGGACATCTATATGTGAGCCCGTGCAGTGCCACAATCTTTGAGTTCTCGATTGATTTTCCGCTTGTCTCCGTGTCATCTGATGGCCTGGAGCTTCCAAAAATCTATGCGATGAGTGAGTTTTCAGCAAAGCTAGGTTGGATTGTACGAGCTAACGTAGCCAGATGACTCCGCACTTCTGTCAACTCACCCAGACCGCGTCTCGCACCTAGTTTCGGTGAATGGAGAGCAGGCGGAAGAATTCTTTGAGAAGTTTGCCCTGAGAGTTGGCGGATTCCAAGACCCCGACGCACGCTACAACTCTGTCTTCAACTCGAATGCTCGGTTGATGGGCTCTGTTTCCAACGCCGGTAGCTGGGTGGGCCCTGGTTACTGGCCAGGTGCCAACAAGTTCGAACTACGCTTTGCCAATGGCACAGTTCGCTACGCCCACACCACCGCCGGGATGGGTTTTGTCCCGGAGTTCAACTTTACCAACGGTCAATCTATGTACCAGCAGCTCTGCATCAAGCCACTGATCAACGAAGCTAACTGGCCCACTGCTTCTGCGTCATCCGCTTCTTGGATGCCGTATCCTTCCTCGACTGCAAGCCCATATCACTCTTCTACTCCAGTTAGCCATCCATTTTCATGGTCTCTCACATCGGCTCCTTCAGTGACTGCGACTGCCACCCCATCGCGCTCATGGACCAGATCTGTTACTCCAACAAGCTCGGCCTCGGTAGCTCCGGTTCAACCCTACCCCAAGGTGTATCCGAAGCCCGTCGTTGGTGATGATCTGGATCACATCTATGGATATTACCTACCCGAGAAAGACCTGCGGACAGTGGCTGTCCTTCAAATCCCTACTTTCGAAATGTATGGAACATATGCGATGACCATCCCCCAGTTCCTCAAGGAGGCCAAGGCTGCCGGCAAGCAGAAGATCATTATTGATATGTCGAACAACCCCGGCGGCGAGATCGCCGCGGCCCTGGACATATTCAAGATGTTCTTCCCCGACAAGCCTGCATACTCGGCGACTCGTTTCCGCGCCCATGAGGCGATGAACTATATAGGGCAGACCTTTGGCTCTATCGTCCAGAACAGCTCCAACATCTGGTCTTGGGATTCATTCGAGGAGTGGATGCCTTCAGGATATGTCACCCCAAACCAAAAACACGGCTTTTCTTCCTGGAAGCGGGTCTTCGGCCCCGTCCTCGAGCTCGGCTCCAACATGTCTACCATACACGGGGTCTTCAACGAAACATTCGAGTCCACAACCCAGACCCCCATTAACGGATACAACGGTATCCCGCTCCGGCCAAGCCACACTCTCTTCGCTCCGGAAGATATTCTTATCATGACAGACGGGGACTGCTCATCGTCCTGCACGACCTTCAGCGAGTTGATGAAGAACCTCGCCGGTGTCAAGACGGTGGTATTCGGCGGACGCCCGCAGAACGAGCCTATGCAGGCCATTGGCGGCGTCAAGGGTAACCAGAACCTGGACTCCAGCACCATTTTGGGACTATACAACAAGGCCAACCTCCTAGCCGAGTCGGCGGCCAAGGCTGGTCGCCCCATTCTCACCGAGACGCAGCGCATGCGTCTGAAGGAGCTGTCTCCGGCCAATATTCCTCCCTTATACTACACCGCCGGCATCAACTACCTGAACGGCTACCGTCCTGGCCAGCCGCATATGCCGCTACAGTTTATCTATGAAGCGGCAACCTGCCGTCTTTTCTATACCCACGAGAACTTCGCTCACCCGGCCACCTCGTGGGCTGCTGCCGCGCGCGCCGTCTGGGGTCACGGCCGCTGTGTTGCATCGTTGTCTTAGACCGGCTCTTATTTATGTTCCTATTTCTACCTTTTCCTGGGATAAATCAGGTGTACAGCGTTTTCCGTTCGGTGTCTTATATATCTTATGCTTGCATATTCTCGGAGATTGTCGGAATTTTGGCCCTACTACAATGAAATCAAGTTACTTATACCGAATAATGCCTGGCGAGTCTCTTTAAATTGGCTTTCGCGTTGAGTTTTAGTACTCCTTGCCGCTAGTTACTCCCAAAAGTAGATGGGAAAGCCGTACCTAGCATCCCCTATCCAGTCTATATAGCTGCATGCTATCTTGAAAATTATACCCATATCATTAATTGTTTAGCAATGTGCTACTCATTGGATTCATTTTTCATGTAACAACCCCAATTGTATGTCGAGGTGCACCGTCGAGCAACACAAATGTTTCAAGAAAGGCATCACCGCCGTCTGGAGCTGGAACTGACCATCGGCTCAAAGGCATCGTCGTCGTCATCGTCATCAATGTCGCTGATAACATTGGACCTCCGCGTTGAACGAGGTGCACTGGCCTGCGAGCCGGAGAAATTGAGCATTGTCTGGGCTGGCTTGGCGGATCGAGCAGCGCCTCGGCGAGTGGCCGTCCCTCCGACGGTCGCTGAGGATGGTGCGGGCGAGGCCGCCACGCGTCCGCCGCGGCGCTGCGTAGTGGTTGTGCTGGTGGGCGCGGCTTTGCGTGTTCCTCTGGTGGCAGCGCGCGGTTGCTTGACAAACAACGCTTGGGAGTCGTCGTCCTCAGATACGGCGTTGACCCCGTTATCATCGTCGTCGTCAATCATGATCACATCATCATCTCCCCCGGACTCGGATTCGGAGACTACTTCTTTCTTGCGGCCTCGAGTGGTAGACGCAGGTGTGGCTTTGGCTGCGCCTCGGCTGCCAGCAGCTGCACCGCGACCTCCACGGCCTCTGCCGCGACCACGAGTCGAGGTTGTCGTTGTGGTTCGACTCCGGGCTGGTGCAGTTCCATCTTCACCTGCTTCTTCCTCTGCAGGATCGCCACCTTCGTTGTCTGAGTGGATGAGCGCACCGGGCTGGTCCTCCCACACGCCATCAAACTCGGTGTCCCAGCCGTCAGGCTTGGGTTTGAATCGTTTCTTGCCGCGGGTCCGTTTTTTAACCCCTTTGGTGAACAATTCTTCCATCTGGGTGCGGTACTTCTCCATAGCGTTGACTAGGGAGCTCTGTGCTCTCTCCTCATCATCCATCTCGTCACCATCCCGATCCAGGGCCATCAAATGTTTCACCTGGCTCTCAAGGGAATCGTTCACAAACATTTCCATTGCATGTTTATCATCCTTGTCGATGAACTGGGCCACGGCATCCCCAAATGAGTTTTGGGGGAGGATACTCAGCGACTGTGCCGAAAGAAGCTCGCGCACCAGCTGCTCCACCTTGACGGTGTCTAGAGCCGACAGGTGGGAGACATTCGCCTCATCGACGGTGTCGTTACCCTTTCGCGAGATTGCATTCTTCTTCTTTCGGTAGAACTGGACCACATCATTGACGTTGGCAACTTTACCCACAAATCGATTCGAGAATCGTTGCGGGTTTTCACAGTCGTAGCTCCCACCCTCTGGGGTTGAGATCTCAACACGAAGCCGCACGAGGGGAAGAGGAATCTCGCGGGTCTCGTCATCTGCCTCGTCAACCTGATCACCATGCATCTCCCGCCACTCTGCTTTGGCTTCTTCGATTAATTCCTCAACAATCGACATGAGGAACCGTGTCACTTCGGTGCGGTTGTTCTCCTTGCGCGCAAGCTTTTGGGCCCCTTTCTCTTCGGATAGCACGATCTCCCGCATCACAAATGGCCGCACCGATTTCAATCGAACGGGCTCCGACGTAAATTCCCGGCCTGTAATACTCAGGATCGCAACCTGTTTCGGCACGGCCTCGCCCGGGACCAGAGACGTGGCGACTGACGATCCCGGCTGCATGACGTGGAATTTTGTTTCTGGATTGAGTCGAGGGTTGATCAAGCATTCATGCTCATGGCCCCAAATGACGAGATCGAGGAACTCGGGCAGAAAGTTTTCAGGAAGATACCCCTTCTCTGTGTAGGCATGGTGATTCTGGTGCACCGACATCAAATTGAACCAGTCACTTTTTTGAACGGACGGTTGGAAAAATTTGACCTTGCCATCCCGGAAGGTACGAAACAGGCGCTCGTCACGGACATTGCTCATGCCATAGAGGGCGAGCTTGGTGCGGCCCTTCTGCAGCAAGACCGGCTTGATCTGGATATTATCTGACTCCGGAGTCCGGCCGTAGTAGTTGAGCAGGCCAGACACCTGTAGCAGGTCGAGCGCTGCCAGATGTCCTTCTCCCGAGGGATCGTCATGGTTCCCGTGGATCGAAAATATGGGGATGGCCACGTTCATGTCCAGATCCTCGTAGTTGACATGGTTGAATGCGCCCTGGAAGGTCTCACTGGCATCGCTGAGCATCTCCAGCTCGCAAGGCTTGTCCCCAAAACAGTTCATTCGAATCGAGCGCATGACCTGGTACATGGATTTGCGCGACGGCTTGTTCTCATGAAAGAGGTCGCCCGCCAGCAGCACCATGTCGACGTCTAGTTCCTTGGCGAGGCACATCACCTCGTGGAAGCTCTTCCAGCTGTCATCACCCCGAATGGGATCTCTCTCATTGTACCCGACATGGTTGTCGGTGGAGACGAGAATCCGGATGGTCTCCGCGTCTGGGGAGCCCGTCAGTCATGTACTTCGGTCGCCGAGCACAGGTATGTGCTTACCATTGGCGGGCATGTTGGGGAGGAACTGGCCACCGGGCTCCCCGATGTGATGGGCAGATGCTTCGGATTAGAGAGCCAGTTGTCCGGGATCCGCGAGACGGACAGTCTCCTCGGTGGAGTTTCTTATCAGTTCTGTTAGTTCCCGTCCGTGGTGATCCTGCCTGATTGTCGCGTGGTCACGTGCGCCACCACGCGTGTTGCCAACCTGCGGGATGGCCGCTGTGCCTTGCCGCCCGTTGCGTCTCGTCTCGCTTTTCTTCCGCTTCACCACCACCTCATAACCCGCAGCTCTTCGCTTCTCTCACTCTTCTCAAACTCCTTATCTCGACTGACCCAGATTTCTCTGCTGGCTCAGTCGCCCTCGCCTATTGCTCCCCCACCAAGTCATTTTATGCAACCAGAGCCGACTGCCGTATCTCAACATACCTCTTCCGTTGACTCATCCCCAACCGACCACCAACCCACCCAGCATGGACATGACCTCGATGACCCTCCAGTCTCCGGTTCTCGCGACCGCGAGACAACTGGAGACCCTGAAGTCCGTCTGGACCGGCCAGACCAAAGCGAGAGTCACTCGCCCCTGAACCGAGTCGTACAAGACGTCTCAGTCCTCGCCCGCCGCGTGAATCAGCATGAAGGCAGAATATCGTCGAGCCCAGATGAAGATATTGGATTTCGAGTCGTGGCCGTGCGGGCCTTGTCCCAAGTGAACTTGGAGGCCTTTCCAAATGGTATGTCGTGCGGAACCAACCCGTTTGACCCAGTCCTTTGAATAACCCTTATATCCAGAGGTCCTCACTCATATCCTTTCCCATCTATCTCCCCAGTCCTTGTCGGCCATTACGTTGGTGTCTCATCGGTTTCATGCGCTGGTCACCACTCCTCACGCTTGGAGGATTGCCTTCTCCCGCTTCTTCCCGGGACCCTACGCCGCAGACAATGGTCGCGGCGCTGCTCCCGACCAGGCGGACTTGGTCTCTGATCGGCGGGTCTTTGCAAGGTTGACTGCGCTGGCGTCCTGGCGGAGCGAGTACATTTTGCGAACTCGTCTGATGCGATCGCTGTCGCGGGGCAAACCTTCCCAGTTTCAACCGTCAAAGAAACATGGCACGGTCCGATCGGCCAATGCTCGCAACGGAAGCGCAGTGGCAACCTACACCTCACAGTTACTGTTCCCAGTGAGCCATCTCCATAGCACGTTTGGCAAGTCCTCGGAGAAAGAGCCACTCTTCATCCATGGCGCGTCGGAGCAAGGCATTGCATCTGCGAGCGATCCGTCCACCGTCAAAGTTGGTACGTGGGGACTATCTGATCATCAGATGTTCCGGCACTTTGCGGATCTGTTCCCTGGAGAGGCGCCTTATGGCCTCGGGCCAGGCAACATGATCGGTATGCCGAACTCGATGGATGTCAGCCAACCCTTCGGTATGGTTTACGGAGAGGGTTGTCCACAGGGACGCAGCTATTTCATCTTGTCTACGGAGCAACGTGGTCGCTTTCTGGGAAGCTCCGATTTGGGTTCCCATCCGTCCCTGGGTATTCCGGCTTTGAATAGGATCACAGACGCCGTGTGCTCTGTTTGGATTGCCAAGTCTTCACACGTACTGAAGATGACGGGAGGCTTGATTGGCATGCTTTCTGGCTCCTCATCAGGGGTGCTCACTGCCTATGCGTTGGGCCCCCATCCGACGTACGAACAACGGTATGAGCGCGGTCAGGTGACGGCGAGATGGGTGCTGAGCCCAGGTGTTCCCATCATCGGTATTGCCGTGGACGATAACTATACATCGAAGCGTCATGCACGCCGGCGAATCTGGGCCGTTGCGCTCAACGCTCTGGGCGAGGTTTTCCACCTCACAGATATTCCGCAGCAGCCAGAAGTTGCAACTATTGGAAACGCTAAGCTGAATGCTGAACAGCTCGATGAGCTGGCGTGGAAGACCGGTAGAACTGTACGCTGGGAATTGGTGGAAATGGCTCGGCGAGTTGCTCGTCCGGACCCGTTCAACCGGGAACCTGTGGATGGCAGCTATAGCCCGCGGTCATCCTCTGATTTGATGGGTCTCAATGAGAGTCAGATTGCCGCTGAAACGAAAGAGATTGAAAAGTTTCTTGCGTTCAAGCCCAAGCACTTCCGCAAAGTTTGCGAAGGGTGGAATATGCAGCGCGACCTCCAAGTTGATTTTGCGGGTGACGATGGTCGCGGAGCCGGCGAATCTGTTATCATCATTGCTCGTGGCACGGGTGACGATGACAAGGCGTCGATCCGGCGATTTGTTCGAACCGCCGCCAAGTCTGATCTGTACTCGTCAACCGCTTTGGAAAATTACCCTCTCTCTGCAACCGAAAAGGCGTCGACCTCCCTTTTTGGTGGCCCAGGGAACACTACCAATCAGGCTATGAACAGCAGCCTCCCGCCATCCCGATCGTCCAGTCGACTGAGTGAGCCGGTCTCTTCCATCAGCACTGAATGGCGCATTTCGGATTTTGTCTTTGGCGACCGCAAATCCGTGGAAGTTACCACCACCGCATTGGACCATTCCACTTTTGCTGTACTTACAGCAGAGGAAGATCCGCTCTTGGCCATGTCTGGTAGCTCGTTCTCTTCTGCGACGTCGTCCCCAATGCCGCATATGGAGCAGCCGCGATCAAGCCTAGAGGTTCCTGGACAGCGGGCACGGTACATGGCCGTCGGCACTACTTCAGGAATGGTATTCGTCTGGGATATTCGAATCCCTTCGGCGCAGACTGCGGATGTCATCAACTCCATTTCTCCACTACGGACGATTCAAACCGAGTCACCCCAAGTTTCCAGTGTGGCATTGACGTCGTTGTACCTTGTGCATGGCGGCAACGATGGCCTCGTACAGGCCTGGGATCCATTAGCCTCGTCTACAACACCAATTCGAACCATCAACTCTCGTTTCTCATCACGGGCCCGCCGCCGGCTGGTCCAAGCAGAAGCTTCGGTGCTTGGTGTGGGCAATAACTACTATGCCACTGGAGCCATCTGCCTAGATACTGATCCAACCGTGTTGCGTGGGATGGTGTCCCTTGGGACCCACCTCCGCTACTGGTCATACAGCTCATCTGCGGCCGATCAGTACAAGAACAGCAAGCGTCGATTCCGGCGTTCGATGCGCGGCAGCAATGGCTCTGCTGACGGCCAGCGTTTCACTAATAGTGGGCGTGGTGCTATTCGTGACTACATTGAAGACGAACGTGTGGAAATGGAGCGCCAAAGAGTCGCAGATGAGAAAGAACGGGCACATTTAAGTGCACGCTTTGGCGTTGATCTCCTGGGCCCCGATGTTGATGAGGAACAGCTGTTGGCGTACGCTCGACTTCTGAGCGAAGAAACCTACACAGGCAATGCCCCCAAACGCGGCGACCAAGCGGCGTCCGTGAGCTCCGTCACTAGCGCCGAGCTGAGCGATACCGTCGGTCCGAGTTCGGGTGCTCCAGGCGAATTCTCGTCCTCTTCGTCGCCATATCAAGATCCTGCCGACGACGTTGATGACGAGCTCGCCGAAGCCATTCGGCTGAGTTTATTAGATGAGAGATCCAGCGCTGCGCCGAACGAACACACATCCCCAATTCCCATCAAGTACGCCAAGGGCGTCGAGCCACCGCACTCGGCATCCCCTGGTACGGCTGCCGCGGAGAGTAGCCAGCAACAAGAGATGGATGACTTGGAATTCGCCATTCAGCTAAGCCTGGCGGAGAATGAGAGTCGCGATGACGCATCAAAGCAGGAGCACGAGGAGTTCCCGGCGTTGTCCCCTGGGCCGTCATCTTTCTCGTCTGGGAAGGGCAAAGGCAAAGCCCGGATGATGTAGAGGCTTTCGGTTTGATCATATCCGGAGGGAAAGATTTTGAGTTGTTATTTCTGTCGTTTTGTGATTTCTGAGTTGTTGTTCGGTTTAATTTTCGTTACCTACATCTAGAGCATGTTTAATATCGTTGTCAGTATTGTGAGGACCGATCTGTTAAAAGTACGTTTGTAGTCCGAGGGAGTCTAGGGAGTCTAGCCCAAGGAAACCAATACTTGAACACAGGCCCATGCATGCCCAGGTAATCATAGCATCCATTCTACAACTAAAATAGGTGTACGAAAGAATATATCCGGGCGTTCGTTGAACCTCGAGACATTTCGGCTATCCAGGAGAGAAAATATCTACACTACTGCAGACCGGCAAAGATTAACAACGCAACCAAAAAATATCCATTAACCGAATCACCGGTTTGAAAACGAAGCATATGCATGGAAGAAAACAAAAAACAGGTAACAGCGAAGTAATTACACTAGACAGGAAGGGTATATCCATAATTGTCCTGGTAGACTCAAGAACAGGTCCGACGCCAACCATTTGCCTCCTGTAGCGCACACACTCAACTTTAAAAAAAAAAGCAAAGCAGTTAGAAGAGCGAAGCGGCCAGCATGAAGAGACCACCGAGGCCACCGACGACCATCGAGGGACCGTCCTTGGGGGCAGCGTTAGTGGTCGTGGCGGACGCAGCGCCGGACGAGGTCGAGGTGGAGGTCGACTTGGGGCCGGAGGGGTTGTTGGTCGCGTCATCGGCCAGCATGGTGTACTGGACAGAGACCTTCTGGCCGTTGTACTTGGTCACCGTCTGGGGGATAGTCTGGTTCTTCAGGCCAGAGTTGTCGATCTTGCCCTGGTGCTGGGCAGCATCGGGAAGACCGTTCTTGATCCAACCCGGAACCTCGGACGGGGGAGTGGGCAGGTCCCACGAGTTATAGAAACTGCCCGTGATGATGCTGGGGTCGCACTTCTCGGGCTGGACGCTGTCCTGAGTCACGTTGGTGGAGGTGATGCGGGCGATGTCAAGCTGGTCTAGCTGCTTCTGCAGGTTGTAGTAATCAACGAGCGTTTCGACGGAGTCGGCAGACTTGATGTCGACCAGGCCGAAGTTGTTGGTATCCTGGGTCCACTGGTACACCAGACCGCCAGAGAAGTCCTGGGTCATGTCCTCGCCGTAGATAGCCTGCACCTCGGTGAAAGTACGGGGCAGAACCTTGTTGCAGCCATACTCGGAGAAGAAGACAGGGATGGTAGCCGACTTGAAGTCCGTCACCAGCTGGTCGTAGGTGCTGGTCTTCATGTTGGAGTTACCGCACCAGGAGTACGAGTTCAGGCCGAACATGTCAGCCTTGGACTCGGTCGAGTTGGCAAGCTCACACTCGAAGTAGTGGGCGGTGTCCACCAGAATATTGCGCACATCCGCAGCGGAGTATCCGACAGGAATGGTACGCTTGGACTGGGCGGCAATGTACTGCTTGATGTCACGAATGACGGCACGAACGTAAAGCGGGGCGGCCCAGGCATTGTCTGGGCTGCCGTCCATGACCTCGTTTCCGGCGAAGAAACCAATCACATTGTCATAGTTCATGAAGGCATTCACGATACCGAACACCTGCTGGTAGTACTCGTTGGTGTAGGTGGTCCAGGGCGCACTGCTGTCCAGAGCCTCCTGAGGGGTGTTGACATCAAGGATCATGTAGATACCGGCGGCGTTGAAGGTGGACACGCACTCATCGTGGCTGCCATTGGCTGCCAGGTTGTAGACTCGGATGGTGTTGATCTATGAGGAATCGTTGCATCAGCCTATCGAGAACACACGATGGAAGAAAGTGATTCGACTTACACCCAGCGCCTGCATGAGAGCAGCATCCCGCAGACACGCCTGGCCGTCGGTCAGAGGGTCCTCGTCTTTGTTAGGGTTGAAACCGGACGATCCACCAGGCTGGTAGCTGTTCGGCCAGTCAGCCATTTGTCCTCGGCCGAGAGGTCAACAGAGGATCTTACTCAACACCAATAATTTGGAAGCGCTCGTTGGTCTGGGAGTTGACAAAGTCCTTGCCCTTCACTTCGAGCGGGATGACGGCGGCGGCAGTGCTGGCGAGAGCACAGACGGCCGTAGCGAGACGACCGTAGGACTAGAGAGTGGGTGAGCCCAGATCAGAAGAGGCGACGGAATGAGACCTACGGGAATCATGTTGATGGGCTGAAGATTATTCCGGCCAAATGGGTGAATAGTATATCAAATGGGTGTCAAAAGTGAGAGACAAAGCGACCGTTGAACGAGGTCTGGAAAGAGGGACAGCGAGTGTATGTGTATGTGTGTGGTGGGGGAAAGAACGAGTGTCTGGTGATTGTATATACACCGAAAAAAAAGAAAGAAAGAATGGACAAGAAAAGATGGGATAAAGGGAAGGAGGAGGAGAGAAGACAAGACACGGTCAGACGAGAAGAAATAGGAGAAAGAGACGAAACATGGAAGGATTGAGATCAGCGAGTTGTGGGGCACAATTAGGGGTCTGGCGGGCGACTTGGTGGGTACTTGGCAAGTAGTGGTGTCCACTATGAGGAGCAGAAGTACCTCTCATGTACTAGAAACGGAGTAGCCTATTGACGCGATCGATGGCGCCACAGACGGAGCCATGCCCAAAGTCTAATCCATTCAAGACTTATTCTTCTTCTAAAATAGTACAGTACGACACCACAGCCTGAAGGTTGCTTGTCCGAGTCCTTCCATCCATCCCCAGACCTGGTCCAGCCCAAGACGGTACAATGCGGAAAAAGAGAGAAAAAGAAAAAGGAAATGTCGACGCAATAGAATCATGGCGCCGAGAGAAACCCAAGGCCTCGGCACCCTCTGCCAAGGCTTAGGCCCCGATGAACACATACATATACAAAATACAGGAGGAGACAGGGGGGCAGTGTGAGCCGTATACGGGGAGTGGAGAGCGGGACGGTGATCGGGAAGAAGGCGGAGAGGTCGGATGAAAAGGAAGGCGAGCGAGGGAAGCATCAATCAAGAACTTTACTCGACGCCGTGGCTATCACCACCGCTCTCGCCGGTGAACGAGCCCAGGTTGAGGCCGGAGTCCATGGCGACCATCTCAGCCAGGATCTCCAGGACCTCCTTCGGGACGGTCTTGTCGTAGATCGAGATCAGGTCCTTGGGCTGCGGGTACACCTTCAGGGCCCGGTAGAACGCGAGAGCAGCCTGGATTTGGTCGGAACCTATTGGTGCAACAAGTCTGGTCAATATGGGAGATCGTGGGACTGGGTGGGGAGGAAAAACGTACCCTCGGCACACAGCGACTCGCCCTGCGCCACTTGGCCCATGAAGTAGGCCTCCTTCTCTTCCAGATCTGTAGGGAAGCCCTCCTCCTTGGCCTGCTGCACAGCTTGCTTGATCGCTTCCCGCTGCTGGGCACCGTGGGCCTCGGCCTCCTCCTTGGCTGCCCGAGCCATGCGGCGGTTGTTTCGCTTCAGGGATTTCCGGAAATCTGGATCTGTCTGGCGCTTGTGGTCAAAGTACACTGCATAGGCTGTTATGAATAAGTTGGAAACCATTAGCTAGGATGCACCGGTCAACACGTGTGATGGACCTTACCGAGCAGGCCGGTGATGACCGTGCCGGCTGAAGCAGCCACCAAAACAGAGGTCCTCATGGCGAAGGGGGGAGTAGAAGCGGCAGTAAGGAGAGAAAATCGACAGGGCACCCAAACACAATGGGAGTTGTGAAGCAATGGGATGGAAAGAATAATGGGAGATGGGACAGGTGATAATCATTGCAAGTGATAAATTTGAAGGAGGATTTATGTTCTTCCGGGATCCCAGGAGCTGACTGACCAGCGAGCTCTCTCCACAACATGGCAGTGTGATACATACCGTCTCCCATCTGCCATCCATCATCCATTCACCATGGAAGGACGAGGTTTGACCCTGCGCAGCAAGTCTCGCCGCCAGCGGCCTCAGATCAGTGCCCCCAAGCCCATCTCTGGTCCGCTGCCGGCCAACATCAAGGCCCCCGAGGCTCGCCCAGGAGCCATCCCCACTGGCCGCGACCAACGAGCTCCGCAGAAAGATGCCACGTCCGACCTGGTCAAACGCCGTTACTCGACTCGCTTCAATCCAGCTCCCGACTTCGATGCCAATGCCCCCCCAGTGCCCTCGCTCCCACCTCAGCCCGGTGGACTAGCCCCAGCGGCGGTCTCGAGGAAGCCATCGGCGTCCGACCTGTCATCGGAGGCGCCCAAGGTAGACCTCAATGCTCTGCGAGATCCGAGTCTTCCCGTGGATCGATGTAAGTACCCTGCGAAAACAATTGGTCGAATTGGTGTTGACCAGATGGGTCTTTAGATGTGGCCAGTTTGCTTGCCAACGCGTCCGAGGAAGAGATCCAAGATTACCAGGCGAGCCTCCGCAAGGTCAAGAACCGTACCTCGACCGACCTCCAACAGAATGTGTACCAGAACCGCACGCAATTCATCAAGATCAGTAAGGAGGCGGAAAAGCTCAAGGATGAGATGCGCACGCTCCGCACCCTGATGGCGGAGCTCACAACCGCACTGGGACAAACCACGGTGGGCAACACGCCTAACCCCATGTCTCCCACGGAAGAATATGTCCCCAAGCGCAATGCGAACCGCAGCTCCGTCGCCAACCTGGAAAGTATGTGGAGCGTGCAGCTCCAAACTCTGTGGAAGACTGTGGAAGGGTCCCAGAAGTTCCTGCCGGCTGTCCCCGGGCGGCACATTGTGTTGGAGACGGGTAACTGGGCCGAGCTGGACTCGGCGACCTGGAAGCCCCGGCGGCCCGTCCACATCGTCTTGTTGAATGACCATATCCTGGTGGCCGCCAAGAAGCGCAAGCGAGTAGACCAATCCCAAGCCAACCGTCGAGGACCCGTCCCCACCAAGCTCGTCGCAGAGGAGTGCTGGCCACTCCAGGACATTGACATGATCGATCTGGCTGCCAACCTGGGCACCGGCGCGGCTCGTGAAGAAGCTGTGGACCGTGGCATTGCGAATGCCATCAGCATTCGCGTGGGGTCCAAGCCGTACACTTACCGCCAGGACAAGCGCGACACAACTACCAAGAACGAGCTGCTGCAAACGTTCCGTAAAACGGTTGAAGACCTGCGGCGCATGCTTCGGTCCGAAACAGAGGCTGCGAGCAAACCGCTCGAGGCCTATGGGCTTCTGGCGGGCCGAATGTCCTACACGCCAAAGTCCGAGACGTTTGATCTCTCGGAGATCCCCCGCGACAAGTCGGAACTGCGAATTGATGTGGATGGAAAGCAGCAGAATCTGCGTTGGGTCGAGAGCCAAGTGGATGACCTGGACATTGACATCGCACTGCAACGGTTTGAGTTGGCCGTGGCAAGCATCGAACGGCTGCGCAAGTTGGCCAGAGGACTGAAGGGGAACGTCATGGCGCAGGAGGTGATCAACGGCAAGGTTGATGAGCGCGCGGCGAAATTGGCGGGCATGCTCTCCCGGGCGTTGGTGGATACGCACTCCTTCCCGATGGCGACCAAGACCAATGTCAGCTGGCTGTCCCGCCTCGGGTGTGAAGACCAGGCCCGTGAAGCCTATCTGAAGGCCCGATCCGAAGTGATCGCTAAGCGCGTCCGGTATGTACTTCCCTCCTTTTTTTTTCTATCATGTTCAAGCTAACTAGGCACTACAGAGCCTGTGTCTTCGAGGGCGACCTACCTCTTTACATCTTCCAGATCTCGTTCGTCTATTTCACACTCATCAAGAATACCATCAGTATCTATCAGCAGTGCTTCCCGTCCGTGATGACAAGTTCCTGCATTCGGTGGGCCAAGCAACATCTCGACGGTTTCAATGCGCTACTTGGCCGCCAGCTCAGCAGCGTGCAACGGGGCACCTCGGTGTGGGAGAAGTGCTTGAATATTGTGCGCGACCATGCGGAACTGCTGGCGGAGGTGGGCGTCGATTTTACGGATTTGGTCGCTCGTGGATTGGAGGATTCTGGTGAGCAGTCTCCTGGCGGAGAGGGTATGCGCACTGTTCAGCCGGGCGAACTGCCACCTTCCCCGGCGCCGCCCGCGATGATTTAGCTAGGTCTTTAGTTTGTCGTTAGCATAGGATATCTGAGATTGTTTCGTGCTTCTTGTTCATCGCGGGTCCTCTTAGACCCATTGGACTCAAATCGCAAATGCCACATCTAATATTTCTCCATTTGAACGGACTGGTAAAAGTTTCGCAGCCAAGTGTCTTCCCTCATCCTCAAAACGATTCGTGGCGGACACCCACCACCTCAGCCTTGGCCCCCAAGCCCGCCATCCACTCACCTTCTCCATCCGAGTGTCATCCCCGAGGCCACGCCAGCACCCATTCTACCCATCTATCCTCCAACCAGAAAATGAAGATAGTCCTAGCAGGCTCAACCGGCTTCATCGGCCAGGAAGTTCTCCAGCAATGCTTAGACAGTTCCAAAACTACCTCGGTGGTGGTGCTCTCGCGCCGCCAGTTACCTGCGCAAAAAGATCATGACAAAGCTAAGAAACTGCGAGTCGTTCTGGTGGATGATTTCCTGTGGTATCCCGATTCGGTCAGGGATATGATTAAGGATGCGGATGCATGTATCTGGTAGGAATCCTTTCATTATTTATTTTGTCTTGATACTACTGCGAAGTCGTCGAGTGAGGGGAGAACAAGTATAGAAAAGGGACAATCTCCAGCACATCCTAGTTAACAGGGTGAGCAGGACACTGGGCAAAGCGCGCATGCCCGATAACGAAACAGCTCGCCGTGTGAGCGTGGACTATACGCTCGCCGCCGTGCGGGCGTTGCAAGAGACGACAGAGAACAAGATCCGCTTTGTGTATTGCAGCGGAGCCGCGGCAGAGTGTGATCATAACAAGCCGTTATGGTTTATGCAGGAGTATCGACGGATTCGAGTATGTCTGCCTAACTAGAGAAGTGACTGTTTACGCACGGGTGAAGTTGACCGAAAGAAATAGGGCCAAGTGGAAACTGAGCTGATGTCCCTGGCCGAGGCACACCCAGATCACTTCGATGCGTACATCATGCGCCCCGGCATGGTTATGTCGTCCGAGTTGACCCTGCGCAGCATGTTGCTGTGCCTGACGACCTCCGTGCGGGTGGATGTGTTGGCGGCCGCCATGCTGGATCTGGCATTGGATGGCGTCGAGAAAAAGACATGGGAGAATGATGAGATCATCCAAGCGAATAAAGATAAATGAATGGATTTGTCTTTATTTACTGTTCGGGTTTAAATATGGAGTATATATATATGTATATGTTCTAGGGTTCTATTATTGATTCTTTTTATATGCCTTCTCACTTCTTCTTCGTAGCCGGCAACTCCAGTGTGTACATCCCGTATGTGTCCATATCCTCGTAGCTCGGGTCATCCTTCTTATCCGCCGGTCGTTCGATGCGACGAGCGTGTTGGTCAAACTGATGAGACCACACCGTATCCCACACAGATGGGTCGCTCAAGACGGTACCGCTGGAAAGGAGGCCAAGCCGGAATCCCAGGGGCTCGTCAACGCCCATGTCAGACGGCAGGCGCATAAAGTGGCGGACGCTGTTGGGGATTTCTTCCTTGACATGGCTAATGAGCACCAATGCCTGGTCATCCGACAGACCCTTGTAGCGGATTTCGGGGGTTTTGTCCTTCGCTTTCTTTCTCTCTCCGAGATCGAGGAAGTGCAGGCACTTGTCGCGCTGACTGGCGGACAGGCCTGAGAAGGGTTCGTCTAGGATGACGATATCCGGCCTGTGGATGAGGGCTCGCAGAAACAGCACGATACGCTGCTGGGCAGTGGTGAGCTCGCCGAAGCGCACTTGATCCGCATACTCGATATCGTGCTCTTCATCAACGAATGCTGTCGAGTAGCGAAGAGACCCGAGTTTGGGGAAAAACTCACGCCCCTCCGTTGGGAAGAGCTTTGGTGGCTGGACCTTATCAGCCGCATGGGGGTCGAATTCATCTTTGAAGTAACGCAAGATCGCGTTCACGTCCATGTCCCGTTCATAGTCCAGCTTTGGCTTCGACAAGAATGTCTCTCCAAAGGCCGATTCGAGGGACTGTCGCAGTGTCAGCTGACGAGGGAAGAACGCATGGATCTCTGGGGACGAATGGCCGAGACGAGACTGTAGCTCGAAAATCGAAATACCGGGTTTGCCGGCTTCCGGCAGTCGAGACCGTCCAAACAATTTGACAGGCAGCGCGTATGTCTGTGGATGATCGGACGTAATCAAGGACAGCAATGTCGTCTTTCCTGACCCGTTGGCACCCAGAATCGCCCATCGTTGACCCCGACGCACCTGCCAGTGCAGGCCATCCTTGTCCGCATTGTGAACCCTTTGTTTCCAGTCGCCCAGCACCGCTCTCTCGCCGTACTGAACCCGAACGCCTTCCATCTCAATCAATGGTTCTCCTGCTTTCCGAGCATGGCTATCGAGGGTTTTCTTCTTGGGTTTGCTAACTCCGAGGTCTCCAAGGAGTTCCCAATCCAGAAATCCAGCTGCCATAGCATCTTGAGATGCTTGCGATATGTTCTCTTTTTGCGGCCGGCCCTTACTGGACCCAGGGAAAAATTCCTTCCGCCAAACTTCCAGCCCTTCGTCAACTTCACGGTTTGTGCCCTGCAGAAGGATCCGTTGAGAGTTGCCCACAATCATCCTGTGGGTGATCCAATCTGGCACGGTATCTTGAGGGCGTAGAGCCAGCACCAACCGCGGGGCACACTTCTCTGCTAACCGGTGGAGCAGTCCAGAAATGCCCTGAACGGTGGCCGGGTCCAATCCCACTGGACGATGTTAGTTAGACCTGAGAACGGGTCGGGCATACATACTGAATGGCTCATCCAGAAGCAGAAGTTCTGGCTTTTTCAGCAACGCCTTGGCGATCCGCGCCCGTCGCGTCTGGCCATTGCTGAGATTGGCGACGGGCATGTCAAGCAGGTCTCGCAGACGCAGATCGGTGACGACCTGCTCAATGAGCTGCTCATCATGCACTGACCCTAGTTCCTCTCCTTCCAGTGGGTTCAGGGACATCTGGCCGCGAAGGAATTGCTGCACCGTCCAGTCCGTCTCCTCGCGATGACTCTCATAGCGGGCACTCAGATATGCGCCTCGGGTCCCTCCAATTGCGCCGGACCCCTCGCCACTGAAGCCGATATATTGAATGGCATTCCCCACAAAGCGTAGTCGAGGGTCCTTGGCCGCGAGCTCTTCCGTGCGGAGGTAAGGGTACGAGCGCGCAGTGGGCGGTATACAGATGTGCTGGCCGCGTAGGACGTGGAGGAGATCGGTTCGGCTGGGGGTGCCAATCACCGCCCAATGATGGGGCGGCGGAATTGTACCGTCTGTTCTCTTTGAGGGGAGATCCGAAGGGAGGGTGAAGTTGAAGTTTGGGAACAGCGGAGGGTTAGATGCGTCATTGGCGGTCGGATACTGCTTGTAAAAAGTGCCATCCTGAATATGAATCAGGGGAGGAGCCGAAGACACCAGGCGCACTGAGCGACGGAACGTATGGGTAGCCAAGCGCACCCATGGCCGCAGAATTGGTCGAGTCTGCATCGTCAGATATCGAGGAACGAAAGGAAAGCAGCACCGCGGGTCAACGAGTAGGGCTGGTCACGTGATGGTACTATTTTGTTGCCAGAGAGTGAATTATAGCAGCTAAGTTACATAAATCCAAGAATAGATTGAGATCATTGTAGTTGATTGGTTGGATTGCTCCTTTCTACACTATTAGAATCAGTCCACAGCCATGGCGGTGGACTGGTCAACTAGTCTTCGAGAGATTTCCTCCAGAATATATACAACCTAGGTCAAACATAAACACCAATTTTTTCCAAGGTTGGCACCAAGTATTTCTACATCGCCGGAGATAATCTAACAATACACCAATGAGGTGCCTTTGTCTCACAAAATTTGAAGGCTCATTACCAATCCCGACTTGACCGGGCTGTCGGGTTCTAGGCTGCCCCCGCTGGACCCTATTCAATCCTGCGTCAAACGAAAACAGATTTCTTAATATTTTCCCTCCTATCCTCACCATCGTCGAAAATTAGCACAATGCTAAAGATGAATTTGCAAAGCTTGCTGACTTTCACGACGCTGGGCCTCGCGGCCGCAGAATCCTCCGTCGTCTCTCTGTTCATCTTTGATGCTGACCCTCAGTCTCTGGTCGGCTCGGTCGTGGCATCGGTGTGTGGCAGCCCAAAAGCGACCAGGATGACCCGTGCTAACAGGATGGTGATAACATAGCACTCCGACACGACGACATACAGCATCCACTGCGCTTCTGGCGTGAGCCCCGAAAATTGTGGATTCGCTCCCGGCTTCACGTACATTGCGGCCCCGACAACGGTCGATTGGGAGCTGACTCCACCCTACGATGTGTACGTTCGTGAATATACGTGATGGAGTGATCGATTCCCGTCTCTAATACCTAATTGATGATAGCTATGGCCACGTTGGTTGCTCGGTGGGAGGAACCACGACGGCCGTGTGCACCGTGACCATGCCACACCAGGTGATTGGGAGCTCGCGCACCGAGTTTACTCAAGTCACGACTCTGAGCAAAAATGAGATTACCTTGATGCCGGTCACTATTACTGCAGGTCCCTCGGCCACCGCCACCGGGGCTTCGACTACTGCCACTGGGGCTTCGACTACCGCCACTGGGGCTTCGACTACCGGCACGTCGCAGGCTTCGGGTGCATCTTCCTCCACGAGTACCAGCACGGGAGGTCTGCCCCAAATCACCGCAAATCGCGGTGCTATTTTGGGTGGAGCCGCAGCGGCTCTAGTTGCTGCTGTCCTGTAGGCGAGATGGGATTTAGCGGTTGTGATTGCGAGCATTAACTAACCCTAAGCCAAGTTGGATCTTGTACTTAATACCAAAATCTTGAATAGGATAGTAAATTCAGTTCGGCTCTAGTTGCAGAGCTCGTACCTGACATGTAATATTATGCAGATTGCTGGATAAATCTCGGTCTCCACATCGGCCATTCTCCGCAATAATCACCGGCTAAAGATATTGCGCGATCATGATGGGCCGCCCCTGATCCTGATAACTCGGCTCTTCTTCATCAATTCACCTTGTTCCATTCACTCGATTCACGGTCGCACCGATGTCAATTCCATCCTTGCCGCTCTTCGTCGCGGCGCAGACCCATGCCGAGCGCAACCCCGCGAAGGTGGCGGTCGTGGACACCACCAAGCAGGAGTCCTTCACCTTCGGTCAGCTGCTCGCCGATGCGGCGACCTTGAAGAAGCGTATTCTTGGGGAACTTGGGCTTTCGGACTCTGGTGATTTGGACGAACGGCGCGTTGCCTTCCTCACCCCGAACGGATACGATTATGTGGTCACTCAATGGGCCGTGTGGGCGGCCGGGGGAGTGTGTGTGCCACTCTGTAAGCTATTAAAGCATTCAATTCCTGGGACGTGGGAGCTAATATGAAGGGAAATAGGCACAAGCCACCCTGTGAAGGAGCTCCTGTATACCGTGGACGACTCGGACCCATCTCTAATCCTCATCCATCCAACATTTGAGAAAGTGGCCCCGGCTTTGCGCGAGGGGTGCACTACCGCCATCCCATTCATGAACTTGGAACCTTTTACGCGCACCGACGAAGCGCCTCTGCCTACTTTCTCCCCTTCATTTCCTTTGACTCGTCGAGCCTTGATGATCTATACCTCTGGCACCACATCAAACCCGAAGGGCTGCGTCACAACACACGAAAACATTACATTCCAAGCAAACAGCCTCATCGAGGCCTGGAAATACAACCCCTCTGACCATCTCATCCATGTGCTCCCACTGCACCATGTCCACGGCATTATCAACGGGTTAACAGCGAGTTTTCTGAGCGGCACGACTGTGGAAATGCACCCGAAATTCGACCCCAAAGCTATTTGGGAGCGGTGGCAGGACCGCGGCTCCTCGACTATGTTCATGGCTGTGCCAACAATCTACTCGCGACTCAATGATTATTTCGATGCTCACATTCGTGGGTCCGAACAGGAAACGACTGCGCGAGCTGGTGCGAAAGCCCTGCGATTGATCGTTAGTGGGTCTGCGGCGCTGCCGACTCCTATAAAGGCCAAATTCGCCGAGATCACGGGTCAGGTCCTGCTGGAGAGGTACGGGATGACGGAGATTGGTATGGCGATTAGCTGTGGGTTGGAGGTTGAGAAGCGCATTGATGGCAGTGTGGGCTGGCCGCTCCCTGGTGTTCAGGTGCGATTGACTGAGAAGGAGACCGGGCGGGTCATTGAGGAGAGTGATGAGGACGGGATGATTGAGATCAAAGGCGGCAATGTCTTCCGCGAGTACTGGCGCAGACCTGAAGCCACAGTATCCGAATTCACAGCCGATGGCTGGTTTAAGACGGGCGATGTAGCCAGACGCGATGCAGCTGGTGCTTACTTCATTCAGGGCCGGGCGTCGGTCGACCTGATCAAGTCGGGTGGCTACAAGATCTCGGCGCTTGAAGTCGAGCGCAAGATGCTCGCATTGGACTCCATCCAAGAAGTGGCGGTTGTCGGGCTAGCAGATGAGGAATGGGGACAACGGGTTGCGGCAGTGGTCAAGGTTCGCGAGGGAGTATGTTGAATTCTTTTCGTTCTTGGGGTTTAGCTAATGGTTGATACAGGCTGCACCGCTAGAACTCTCAGCTCTTCGCGCCGAACTGAAGAACGAAATGGCCCCGTATAAGATCCCGACGGTGCTGAAGATCGTGGATGGGATTGAGCGTAATGCCATGGGCAAGGTCAACAAGAAGACCATTGTACAAAAGTACTGGCCCGATAAGGCTTGAAGAGTTGCAACCATGCCGGGATGAGACATGAATCTTAACGAAGAGATACATAGATCAATATACATATATGATAGATCACAAACTACGAGAGACCGTCTTGACCGCTGACACTTTTTGGTATTTGAGAAAAGCGAACTCGTACCCAACGAGATTATAACTGGAAGATCCAACGGGGATCCTTGTCTCCCAAGAATTCACCCTCAACGTCTCCAACGTCACCCATCATGGCCGTCAGACCTTGAGCTTCTCTCTCACGCTCCTTCTTTTCATTCTCCCGTTTCAAGACGTACCATAGCGTCCCCACGACGAAAATATTGGCAACTAGGTAGCCCAGTGCAGTGCCGTGGCCCACAAAGTAGTACGGACTCCACTCAGTGCGATACAACTGGGTACCCATGACGGCGCCAAGGTTTCCAATGGAAATCTGCAGAGCGTTTGCGATGCAACGTTTCGTCTGCCCGGAGACGTTGTTCGCGGGCCATGAGAGCACGATAGCAACAGCAGGATAAATGCCTGCTGCGGCGAAGATAGTTCCGACGTACGACACGCCGGCCCGGTGATCGGATAGTAAGATAATGTAGCCAATGCAGGCGAGGGCAGATGAGCCCATGATGAATGGTGCCCGGCGTTGGGTTTTCTCGGAGAGCACAGCGACGCTGATGGTCAAGATGAAAGCCACGGCATACGGGGGCACGGTGAGCAGTTGTGCTTCGGCTGCAGAGTATCCCAAATCTTTGATAATCGTCGGCTATAGAATGGTGAGCAGAGTTTTGCACATGCGAAAAAGCAATCAACTCACCAGGAACAACGAAAGTGTATACAATGGCAGGGACATAGTGTGAAATCCCAAGCAGTATAGCCAGACCTTCGGGTCCTTGAATGCGTCCAACACCGCCGACCACGTGAACTTTTCATCGCGCGTGGCGTCATTGTCGTTCTTGAGGCGGAACTGTATGAACTCGCGCTCTTGCTCAGTCAGGAACTCGGCCGTCGCAGGATAGTTGTACACCCAGAAATAGGCGATGATGGACACGACAACGGTCAACAGTCCTTCCTATCTTGATGTCAGCTTGATTCAACACATTCTTTTTCTTTCTTCACAAACCAGAATGAAAATCCACCTCCAGCCGTTATATCCTCCAACACCCTTCATATGGGCAATGCCCCAGGCGAGGATACCACCAAAGGCACCGGCCAACGATGCGGCACTGAAGAACAGAGCAACGCGATAATGCTGCTCATTGCGTTTATACCACATAGACAGGTAGAATACCACGCCGGGGAAAAGACCACTTTCTGCGACACCGAGGAAGAAACGCGAAGATAGGAACCCGGAGTAGTTCTGCACGACTCCCAGGAGGGTCGCTACCACGCCCCAGATGAGAGTAAGGGTCGGCAGCCATTTGCGCGGAGTCGTTTTCCTTAACACGATGTTGCAGGGAACTTCGAAGAGCACGTATCCGATGAAATAGAGGGTGAGGCCTGTGAGGTACTGATCTCCTGCTATATCAATTGACTGTGATTAGCATGACAAGAAGAATGTGCAATTGAGTGGCGGACATACACATCCCCACGTCCGTCGTCATGCCCTCGAGCTTTGCATTTCCAACTGTTGTCGATAATTGATCAGCTGTGCGCCAGTAGTTTGTGTCTATACTGGCGTACCATTACTCCGATCGAGGAACGAAAGCAGATACAACAATGTCAACGGAGGCAGCAGTCGGTAGTCTAGTTTCCGGAGCAGGGCCTTCTCATTGATGCCAAAGGTCTCCCCGAGACTGCTCGACGAAGGCGAAGAGGTACCGACTTCCTGCTTGGGACCAGGGCTGGCCGCGCCCTCGGTCTCCTTCTCTGCGACTGCGGACATGGCGACAATTCGATTAGGCAGTGTCAAGCCGTGCGTCGAGTCCGGATCAAGGGGAACAGAAAAGAGTAGGGGATTTTTTAACCTCTATGTCGAAAGCGAATCTGGAAGGGAAAAGAAGCTATGGGACTACGACTTCTATAATATTCTTTACGATCCTCAAGCACACCATCGAGCGCCCGCTTCACGCGATGTTGGCGGGCATCTCTCACCAAGCCGAGGAAGAAAGAGTAGATCTTGCATCATGACAATTCCCGGCCGAGAAGAACAGACCAGGATCAGCGAATAATATTTCGCGTAAAACCCGGTTGGCGGGACCCTGCGTTGCGTGTCTGAACAATAAGCACGATGAGCAATTTGGGCATTGCGATGACGAGATCGGGCGGGTGGAGATATAGGCTGGGGATCGTCTGGATCATAGGCTAGGTAGATTAATGCTGGAACATTATTTCTATTTATCCCGGCACACTAGCTGCTCCTGCGCGTGGATGTCATAATGTCATATGGTGGATTTCTGATCTACTATCGTGTGGATCACTTGCGGTTTCAATATATGGAATCGATGTCAAACTTGGTCGGATTTGAATTCTTAAACGTCAGGGTCCCTGGTTCTAGTCATGGCGGTACGGTCCCAGATCTAATGCGGTAAACTGGCGCGCAGCAATTTGGTTTCACCTCATCTCCTTCCCTAGGCCCAGCGTGGGCCTGACCAGAATACGACAGGAAGTCTGATACCAAATGTACATTCTTTGCACGATTGCCATACCCGTGGGAGTTATCACAGTATCCATTAGCCTGCCCACTCAGAATTCATGTCTTTGCGCCTCTCGGTTGTTTGGATTTAATGCCATCGGTTATCCAAATCACGCCATCGGAAGATGATCCGGGCGACATTGCGTATTGTGATCAAGAAACGGCCGCAGAGAATTCTACTGTAGGCGAGATAGACGCAGTGCTAGACAACGAGATAGAATATGAAAATAATCAGGTTGTTGTTTTACGGGAATTCATACCGAGATGGTAGTAAGGTAGTAGTGGTAGGGTGGTGGATACCAAGTCAACGATTTAATTAGCGGCGGCAATCTTGGGACAGCCGTGCATCGAACTGCCGATTTTTCACAAGCAGTCAAGGAAAGACACTCTACAAAGACGACAATTATAGGAAAGTAATAATAATGAATATATTAGAGATACAGTCGAAATCTCGTGATGATGCACCAAAATAAACCAAAACGCCAAAAGGAGAAAAACACAGAAAACACAGAAGCACGCACACACACCACACACGCCACACAAACGTAGACCTCACATAAAAATACACACATACACAACACGTAATCATCAATTCATAAACGGAGATTCGTCTAATCTATACAGCTGGCGTTCTATCGCGCAAAAGTACCTAGCTGCATCTACGCAATATCCAGACACAGAACGCGGACAACTTTTAGATAAAATGCAAAGCACAAAACACGGTCTTGCGTATCGAAGCATCGCAATGGTAATGTGCACTTTAAGGATTGTTCCCCCAAGGCACTAAAAAAGAGGAATGGCCAGGACTGCTGGGTTTAAGGCGCCATGACCAGGGCCAACAGAGCCATACGGCAGTAGAGGCCATATCGCATCTGGACTCGTCGTTAGCACATCTCCGGAAAAAAGGAAAAGGGAGCGGAACATACCTGGCGGAAGTAGGCCGCCCGTTGATCAAAGTCCACCTCCTCGGCAACTTCAGCGTTGCGTGGTAGCGGGTGCATAACCACCATGTGGCTCTTGGCGTGCTTGAGCAGCGCGTTGTCGATGACGAAGCTGTTCTTGAGACGCTCGTACTGAGCCAGGTCGGCGAAGCGCTCCTTCTGCACGCGAGTCGAGTACAGAACATCAGAGCGGGCCACGATTTCCGGAGTCAGCTCCTCAGACTCGAGGACCAGCTGGCCGGAGGCGACGATCTGCTGGCGCACCTCATCCGGCAGAGCCAGGTCCTTGGGGGCAACGAGCTGCACACGCACGTCGTAGAACTGAAGCAGCTTGATCAGCGAGTGCACGGTGCGGCCGTACCGGAGGTCACCGGTGAAGGTGATTGTGAGACCGGTAACAGTGCCGAGCTCCTCACGAATGGTGAATAGGTCCAGGAAGGCCTGAGTCGGGTGCTCGACGGAGCCGTTGCCGCCGTTGATGATTGGGACTTGGGAGAACTTGGCAGCGACCTCGGTGCTGCTCGCGCTGGGGTGGCGCAGAATGATGGCATCACTGTAGCAGCCGAGTGTGCGGATGGTGTCCTGCAGGGTCTCACCCTTCTGGGTGGAGGAGTGCTCCGTCGAGATCGGGATGGTACGGCCACCCAAACGCTGCATGGCCGCATCGAACGACGCCGAGGTGCGAGTCGAAGGCTCGTAAAAGAGCGTGCACAAGACACGGCCCTTCAGAATGTCAAGCACACCATGGCGCTGCACACCAAGACGCATCTCCTGGGCGACAGTGAACAGCAGGTGTAGGTCTGCGCGAGTAAACTGGTTCACAGACAGCACATGCTTCTGTCGGAAGGGAGACCGCGAGAGCATATCCCACAGTGAGGACGAGACCTGGGAGCTCGGGGGGTACAGCGGGGGACCCAGTTCGCCAACCGAAGGCACAGCGGTGTCCAAGGCCTTGCGAACAGCACGGCCAGGAGTACCGGAGACAGACAGCTGTCGGTCAAGGGCGCTGTCGGGACGCGCGTGCGGAATGGGGGTCGAGGGCTTCTGCACCGGAGACAAGGGAACGATCTGGTGAGAGGACATGTCCGTACCTTTGGCGGAATTTTGCGAGATCTCGCCATCGAGACAAGAAGTCTTACCCTGGAAGATGACCCGCTGGACCGAGCCGCGCATCGTCTTGCCGTTGAATGGAGACCAAGTCTGAGGGCTCTGGAACACATACGGGCGGTCAACCTCAATCTCCAGCGAGGTATCGGCCTGGTCGTGCAGCTCGAAGATCTTCTTCGGGTTATCGTAGAGACGAGCAACGATGTCGTCCACGGTCAGGCGACCCTCCGAGACAGCAGTGAACAGCAGAGGGAGCGACTCAGCAATGCCCACCACACGCGATGCCTCCTTACCAGCCAGCTGGAACGGAATGCTACCAATCGAGAAGACATCGATGGTGCTCAAGTGGTCCCACAGAGCCTTCTGGTCCTCGGCCGAAGGCAGGAAGCCAGAGGCCGGGAAGTCGTTCCGGGAAAGGAAGAGGCAGAAGATGGAGACATCGCACGTCACCTTGAGGCCCTTCTCCTTGCTCAGGGCAATGAGATTAATGTCCTCCTTGGTGGACACGCTCATGACGTGAATGTTGCGGCTGTGGAGACTGGCCAACAGCAGAATCGAGGCAAGGTCGGTGCCCTTGGCGTCGGTAATCAAGGGCTTGCTCGACGGCCAGGCACTGAAGTGGTTGGTGACGGTCGCAACCTTGTTGATGTTGCCCGACAGGTGGTTGAACGGGATGAACAGAGAACCAACCTCTCCGGTCACCAGGGTGATCTGGTCCGAGTTAGTAGCCGTGGCGGCAACGGAGAAGTTGAAGTCGCAGTACGAGTTCTGCGCGTTCTGCTGGGCGATCTTCAGATCACGAGCCTCGGTGACCGAGCAGTCAACGCCGACCGGCATCACACGAACCATGGTGAAGCCAGCAGCAATGGAAGCCTTGGTCACGGTCTCAAAGTCCTTGGAACCAGATGTGGCAAGGCCAGGCACGAAAGCAGCAATGTTGATCAAACCTGGCAGTACCAGTGTACGGTGGCTGGTCTGGAAGTCGGAAGTCTGGATGTGGAGAGGGTAGTGGCGGGCAATGGCCTCGATGAGGATCTTCGCGTTCTTCACGTTGGTGACCAGAGGAGTCTGGTAGTCCACAGCCATACGACGGGTACGATAACCCTTGGACATGTAGTTGGCCGGGCGTCGGAAGCGGTTGCTGGACGGCAGGTTGATGTACAGGTCAATCAGGTTGTTGGACAGATGCTGAGTGAGCGAGTACTCCGACTTGATGTCTTCCTCCTGGCCAGGCAAGATCTCCAGGTACTTGACAGACACGCCGTTCTCCTTCAGGAAGTCCGCAGTTCCGGAAGTGGCAAACAGGCTGTAGCCAATCTCAGAAAGCTTCTGAATCGACGGCAACATCTCGAGCTTCTCCTTGTAGGAACCAATGGAGAACAGGATGTTCTTCTTAGGAAGACGGAAGCCAGTAGACAAGAGCGCCTTGAGGTATGCTTCATACTTGTCCCGGCCGAACGAAGCGACTTCACCGGTCGAGGCCATCTCAACACCCAGCACGGGATCGGCACCCGAGAGACGTGAGAAGGAAAACTGTGGGACCTTGACACCCACGTAGTCCTTGGGGATGTTCACAGGCGGGTATTCCTGGAAGGGAATGCCGATCATAGCCTTGGTAGCCATCTCGATCAGATCAACGCCCATGACCTTGGATACGAAGGGGAAGGACCGGGAGGCACGGACATTGCACTCAATGACCTTGATATCGTTGTCCTTGGCGATGAACTGGATGTTGTAAGGACCGGTGACATTGAGCGCGTTACCGATCTTGCGGGTTGCTTCCACAATGCGACGCACAGTCTCCTGGCTCAAGTCCTGCGGGGGCAGGATGAGAGTGGCATCACCCGAATGCACACCGGCGTTCTCAACGTGCTCCGAGATGAAGTGGCCAACCATGACACCATTGCGGGCAACAGCATCCATCTCAATCTCCTTGGCGTTCTCAATGTACTTGGTAATGACGACCGGGTGCTCTCGCGAGACATCCACAGCCTGGTTGAGGTAGCTCTCCAGGTCATGCTCGGAGTAGACAGTGTTCATGGCAGCACCAGAAAGCACATACGAAGGCCGCACCAGCACTGGGTAGCTGACCTTGTCACAGAACTCGCGGGCCTCATCAATGCTGGTCAGCTCCTTCCAAGCAGGCTGGTCCACACCGATGCGATCCAACATGCGGGAAAACTTGTATCGATTCTCAGCGCCATCAATCATCTCGGGAGAAGTACCCAAGATGTTGACATTGAGCCGGTGCAAAGGCAGGGCAATGTTATTCGGGGTCTGACCACCCATAGACATGATCACACCGCTGGAAGACTCGAGCTGGTAGATGTCGAGGACAGTCTCCAGGTTGATGTTCTCGAAGTAGAGACGATCAGCCTCGTCGTAGTCGGTACTAACAGTTTCCGGGTTGTAGTTAACCATGATCGTCTTGTGGCCCTGCTCGCGAAGGGTGCGGATGGTGCGCACAGAACACCAATCAAATTCGACCGAAGAACCAATGCGGTAGACACCAGATCCTAGCACCATGATACCGTGGTCGTTGAAGGTCAGATCGTGCTCGGAGGCATTGTAAGTGAGGTACAGGTAGTTGGTCACTGCCGGGAACTCGGCCGCAACGGTATCAATCTGCTTGACAACAGGGATGATGCCGGCTTCCACACGCATGCGGCGCACCGCCAGTTCGTTGGAGCTCAGGAACTTGGCGAGCTGACGGTCAGAGAAACCCAGCTGCTTGGCCTGGCGAATCATGGGGAGCGGGACAGAGGCGGCATTGTAGCCAGTCATAGACTTGCCGAAATCGCTGAGACCCTTGAGACGCGAAAGGAACCACTTGTCAATGTTGGTCAACTTCCAGATGTCATCAACACTGTATCCGGCGGCCATAGCATTGGCGATGGCAAACAGGCGCTGATCGGAGGGAGTCTGCAGCTCGCCCTTGATGGACATGAGAGCGTTCGTCTCGTTAAAACCAAGGTTGTGGAAATCGACCGATCGAATGGCCTTTTGAATGGCTTCTTCGAAAGTTCGACCAATGCTCATGACTTCACCGACACTCTTCATGGACGAGCCCAGCTGGGTCGAGACACGGGTGAACTTCTTCAAGTCCCAGCGGGGGATCTTCACCACGCAGTAGTCCAGCGATGGTTCGAAGCAGGCGCAGGTGCTCTTGGTGACTGAGTTCTTGATCTCGTTGAGGGGGATACCCAGACCCAACTTGGCGGCGATGAAAGCGAGCGGATATCCGGTCGCCTTGGAGGCAAGGGCCGAAGAACGAGACAGTCGAGCATTGACCTCAATGATGCAGTACTCCTTCGAGAAAGGGTTGAGGGCGTACTGGATGTTGCATTCACCGACCACACCCAGGTGACGGATGACATTGACGGCGGTCGTCCGCAACATATTGTAGTCCTCGTCGGAGAGGGTCTGAGAAGGAGCCACAACAATAGAGTCACCGGTATGGATACCGAGGGGATCGAAGTTTTCCATGTTGCAAACCGTAATGCAGTTGTCCTGAGCATCGCGCACGACCTCGTACTCGATCTCCTTCCAACCCTTCATACTCCGCTCAATGAGCACTTGCGGGCTGACGGCCAGAGCCTTGGTGCAGAGCTCCTTCAGTTGGTCCATGTTCTCCGCGAAACCACTGCCGAGACCACCCAGCGCATAGGCCGCACGCACAATGACGGGGAAGCCAATGTTCTCAACCGCTTGGAGCGATTCCTCCAGAGTCGAAGCAGAAGCAGACTTGGCACACTTCTCATTGATGGAATCCATGCTGCGGGCGAACAACTCACGATCCTCGGTGGTGATGATTGTGTCGATCGGGGTACCTAGGACCTTGACACCCAGGTCCTCGAATTCATCCTTGAGCTGAATACCAACCTGCAGGGCAGTCTGGCCACCGAAAGTACAGTAGATGGCATCCGGGCGTTCGTGCTTGATCACCTTGCGGACAAAGTCGGCATTGACAGGGAGGAAATAGACCTTATCGGCCAGACCCTTGGAGGTCTGAATGGTGGCAATGTTGGGATTGATCAAGATCGTGTAGATGCCTTCTTCCTTCAGGGCCTTGATGGCTTGACTGCCAGAGTAATCGAACTCTCCGGCCTGTCCAATACTCAGACCGCCGCTACCCAAGACGAGGACCTTCTTCACGGACACTCTGGGAGCGGCCTTGATGTTGTCGGCCTTTAAGCCACCGGGGAAAGCAACGGGCTTGTTGAGAGCCTCGGAAGATGTCAGGGTATTTTGGATGGTGTTGATGAAGACATCGAAGAGATACTCGGTATCCCGAGGACCGGGAGTACTCTCGGGGTGGAACTGAACACTGAAGTAGGGACGGCTGACGTGCCGGATACCCTCGTTGCTGCCATCGTTGGCGTTGACGAACAGCTCCTCCCAGTCTCCGGGCAGGCTGGTAGCATCGACAGCGAAACCGTGGTTCTGAGAGGTGATATGACACTTGCCGGAGATCATGCTCGTGCAGGGGATGTTGTGACCGCGGTTACCAAACTTCATCTTGGTAGTTTGGGCACCGACCGAGCGAGCAATCAACTGGTGACCCAGACAGATACCAAATACCGGCACCCGGTTTTCTGCCATGACTTTGGATAGGTTGTTGGTGGTGATCGACAATGTTGCAGGGTCACCAGGGCCGTTGGACACGAACAGACCGTCATAGTCCTTTCCAGCAAGGGTTGGGAAGTCGTAGTCCCATGGCACAACCATGACTTCGACCCCACGGGCGAGGAGGCAGCGCAATTGGTTGTATTTCAAACCGACATCCAAGCACAGGACGCGAACGGGACGACCCGAGGGGTGTTTGAGGGCAACATTGTCCGGGGGGGGGAGAAGAGACGGGGCTCACGGATCGAAACTGTAGGGACCAAACACGTCAGATTATAAACTCATTGCGATCACTTGTCTCGCATCACTCACCCTCGTTGACCAGATTCTTTGTGTTTGGATCCACCCACTCAATTTCCTCAAAGTGCGACTTCCAGGTAGCGGCATCCAGGGCGTCAGGGATGGCGCCGGGCTTCTGAAGAAGCATGCGGCCCAGCATGCTACCCTTCGTACGGATGCGCTTGGTCAGAGCACGAGTGTCAACGCCGTGCATGGCAGGCACACCCTGCTCCTTGAGCCACTGGCCCAGCGAAGATTTTGCGAGGAAGTGCGAGTAGTCCTCACCCGCGTAGGTAGCCACCACTAGACCGGCGACATGGATTTGGCTGGACTCGAAATGCTTCGGCAGGGTCTTGAGAAGCTCGTCCATCTGGTCCTGTGCGGGCACGCCGTAGTTGCCCACGAGCGGGAAGGTGATGACGAGGATCTGGCCGCGGTAGGAGGGGTCGGTGATGGACTCCGGATAGCCGACCATACCGGTTTGGAAGACCAATTCACCGGCAATGCTCTTCTCGGCACCAAAGTTGTAGCCTTGGTACACGGTGCCGTCCTCGAGCTCGAGCGCGGTCCGGCGATCACAGCCACCGCGGACGGGGATTGAGGCCGGCGGGATCACCGCACCATTGACGGAGTCCATAGGGGGCAGTGGTTGCAGATCCTTGCTGGCGGGCAAGGCCACGGGGCCACCAGACAGAGGGCTCGTTGGCAGAGCCGACTCCTCGTGGGTGGGCTGCGACATCGCAAGCGGGCAGCGAGGGGACAAGTCCTCTCGGGGACGCGAAGTTGGGAGAGTATGCAGTCACTCTACAAACCACCTTCTGCAATTGTGACCCAAAAAACCAAAAAAAGAGGGAATAATGGGGACAAAATTAAACCAGAACTGCACAGCTGCAAAGCTGAGATGCAGGAAGAAAGAAAGAAAATTTTTGAGCGGGAACTCCACCCGCCATGGCCGAACCCGGGGGCGGTGAGCGGGGCGGTGAGGCCCGGAGTCTTTGTTGTCTCGTTGAGCACGAGCAGACCGACCATCAGATAATGCAGGTCAGCGTGGGCGGGCCCAATGGAGTTAGTTAACTGTTCTGCACGGTCACCATTGCATTCTGCACCGGCTGTATGCCTGAAGCTGGGTGGTGGCCCACTGAACGGGACAGCCACCACTAGCATGGAGCTGACGATAACCCTATACCAGCCAGTCATGGATTCAATCCGACCAACTCTTCCTTCATCAATAAATCCTGTCCATATGCCTCCTACCTCAGAATGTAGACTACGATGACGACGGGGAAGTATCTAGTGGGGGTGCTGATCACAGTCTAGATCCAACACTAGAGCTAACTCTGATCACCTGCCCGGCACCTTCTCCTCTCCTCCACTGCTGCTGCCCTCGTCTCTCTTGCCTCGCCATGGCCATCCTTATGCCCCTTGACGCATCCCTAGACGTGTTCTCCGCTACCATGCTCTGAATTCTCTCCCGTCCCGAGTACCTCGGCCATGCTGCATGAAGGCACTTGCGATGTCGATGCTAGCCTCCCTGCTCCGTCCCAAGGGACGACACAGGCATTTTGAAAACTCGCCGTTGTCTCCCCCTTACGCGGCCACCGAAACTTCGCCATGGCTTCGAGCTGCCACCCGACCGAGTATCACGCGACGCTACCGCCGAATCGAACCCCGCGACGAGCCGGAGCTCAATAATGCGAACGAGAACCTGGAGGACACCTGGATTGAGGAGGAGGAGGCTCCCGATGGAGCAGAGGAAGAAGAAGAAGAAGATGGCCCACTCGAGTCGACACCTCTCTTGCCCATCTTCTCCGCATCACATCTGGGTAGGTTGGCGGGCCGACTCCCGACAACAGCGTGAATTAACTAGTGATGGTGTTTAGATGCCCTGCCTGTGTACGATATCACTCTTGCCATCCGTCCGCTGATTGCCGCCCGCTGCGAGACCACGTTATCATGGGAGCAACTGCGTTCACCCCAGGTCTCGCAGTTCTTGGTCAAGCCCATTCAGCAGCAGATCATGACTGACCACTTTTCACGCGCTACCCTCTATGCGTTGATGGCCAACTGCCTGCAGTTCCAGAAGGAGGTTCACCTCCATCCAGAAAACAGCGGAACCAGCCAGACTCGAGCAATGGTGAGCGAATTGCTTGCGATTAAGCTATTGAAAGACTACACGACCCGCGAATTGATCGACGCCCTCTCATACGAGTTTTATCCCCTTCAAGGCCAGGATCCACCTCCGGGATTGCCTCAGGGTCCGCAGCGCAAGCGATTGACGGGAGCTGGGCGAGTTTCCTGTCTCGAGGTGGCCATTCGTGCCCAGGCAAAGCGGTTTCTAGCTCATCCGGTGGTGGTGCAGCAATTGGAGGCCATTTGGGCCGGAACGATCATCTTTCATTCGGCCGCTGATAATCTACACCGTCGAGTAAAACGGGCTTCCACAGAGGGACACAACTACGGGACAGCCGCGGACCACAATGTTGACTCGACGCCAGATTCTCGGACGGGGTCCTTCCGGCGCTCAGTGACTCTCTACAACCCACGAGATGCGTCGCTATTCAAGCTGTCGCGACTGAGAGTCCCGCGCTACCGGCAGTTCCTCTCCACCCTGTCTTTTGCCGTGCTTCTCGGCCTGTTCCTAGCGGTGTTGCAGCAGCACAGTGCGCAGATCACGTCGCTGGAGCTTGTTTTTTGGCTCTGGAGTGCAGGGTTCATGCTGGATGAGATTGTTGGCTTCAATGAGCAGGGCTTTAGTCTCTACTTGATGAGCTTTTGGAACCTGTTCGACCTGGGGATTCTGCTGCTTCTTTTCTGCTACTACTGCCTTCGGATCTGCGGCGCCATTTTTCCTGGCCCGGATGGGATGAGACTTTCCGATCTAGCATACGACGTTCTTGCAGCCTGTGCAGTGCTGTTGTTCCCTCGACTATTCTCCATCTTAGACCACTACCGCTATTTCTCCCAGTTGCTGATTGCCTTCCGCATTATGGCGTCTGATCTGATCGCCGTGTTTGTGCTGATCATTGTCGCATGCAGCGGATTTTTCTTCGCATTTCTGTCCTTTGGGGACAATCACTCTCCCAGTGAGATCGCGTACGGATTGTTCCAGATGCTGATGGGATTTACGCCCACCGCGTGGTCAATGTGGGATGAGTACAACTTCTTAGGAAAGACCATCTTGACCATCTTCCTCTTCATCTGTCATTTCGTGGTGGTGACTATCCTCATCACCGTGCTTACGAACTCGTTCATGAGGATCGTTCAAAATGCCAATCAGGAGCACCAGTTTCTCTTTGCCGTCAACACGATCTCGATGGTGAAATCAGACGCGCTTTTCTCTTATGTGGCTCCCACGAATATCCTCGCCTGGCTTGTGACGCCGTTCCGATATCTGATGCCTTTCCGTCAATTCATTCGGCTCAACAGAACTATCATCAAGATCACACACTTGCCGATTCTGTTTACCATCTGCTTTTATGAGAAAACCATTCTCACCGCGAGGGCGGTCGAGCCAATGGACCTGGTTGAGGCCACATCTCGCGCAGAAGCAGCCGGTCTCGCTCACAACTGGCATCCTCGGCGATTCCGCGCATTTAGTAGCAAGGCTCCGCGTCTAGTTCGTGAGCCGTCCGTGGCGACATATCACAAGGACCAGGCGCTAGAAGAAGTGTTCCGGGAAAATTTCGGCGGTAGCCAGGTCCGTCGTCGGCCGAGCACACTCCATAGGAATCGGACCAGCAGTGTGATCAAGGACTGGATGCACGAAATGGGCTCGGGACCTGTTCATCCTCCGGACGAGCAGGATCCTTCAGAGGTGGATCGACTGGAGATGCTCCCGCGACGATTCAGGTTCCCTTTCCGCCGGAGCACATTAACCAGGCCTCGAAATTTCACCGAAACAACCCACTCGGTGGCCTCTAACCCTGAAGAACGAATCAGCCACGCTGAAAGCCCTGCGTTCCAGCCTCGACGCCCGAGAGGGCTTCGATCCCCCACGAAGGCGCGGGAGCCTTCTCAGCACACCGACATGGAAGGCGATGATGAACTCACCAGTGAGGATGGGGATTCGCAGGATGATCACCACTCGACTAAAAAGGCCATTGGTAACGATGCCGCGCCAGTTGAGAGCACTACGAAAACCAGTCCGAAATTTTACACCTCTCGTCCATCCACTTCCCGATTAACATCTCGCCGGAACAGCCCTAACCGGCGTCCCAGGCACCAGCGAACTGTGTCTGGTGTCACCATGCTCTACAATCCTGTGGAGTCGGCAGACGAGAAGAGTGATGGTGGGGTGACACCTCCACGACCCAACGCCGAATCATCAGACGACGATCCAGTACCTCTAGCTTCTACTTCTCTCGATCAAGGCATCATGAAGAGACAGTCAGGGAATGCAGGCCGAATTCGACATGTCTCGCAGGGACTTAGCCCGATCTCCGCCCCCATTGTAGAACCTCTTTTTCTTCCAAATCGTCCAGGAACGGCACGACCCCGACCGTCCCTCCTGTACGACCTGGGGTCAGACCTCGGCGACAACAAAGCAGTGGCTGGTGGCTTTGCCGGCATTCTGCCCTCCAGCTTCAATACAAATCTTCCCCTTGCCACTGGAGGCCTGCGTCGCTCCGACATGTTCAGCCAGCCACAAGATATGCTCAGCAAACTGGTCCTGGCTCGCATGAACAACATTGAAGAAGGATTCCGTGAGGTCATCAAAGAGGTCAAAGATCTCCGCCGCGCCGGATCTAGTCGTAGTCGGAGTGGAACGGATGAAATCCGGCCTGCCACCCGCGAGCGGAAGAAGCGCGGTGACCGAAAGGAGCAGAAGAAGCGATCGCAGACGTCTCAGGATAATCCAGTGGGCAATGATGGACGTCCACCCCGGGAACAAATTGCGCCCGACAATGCGACGGCCGTCTAACTAGTTCTTTCTTTCTCGTTGGCCTTTCCCCCTTCGTTTTGTCCCCAGCTGCTTTTGTACAAGTCTACGGGCGTGGCTTTCTTTCGGGTTTGATGCATAGCACATGGGCTTGTTTTGTCATTCCCCCGTTGCATAGTACATATTGCACAAGCTGTCCATATACGAATAACAGCCCTCCTTCAATGCAAAACGATCCTCACATCGACCCCCGCGGCACTGAGTACCCCTTCCGCGGCGGCGTGGCCGTCTTGTTGCCCGTGTCGGTCTGCAGCGAGTCGCCTCCCCGGAAGGCTTCCATTTCCTCATTGCTGGCGACATACGTTCCTTTCTGGGGTGCCATCATCCGGAAGAGCAGCCATGTGCCTCCGATGACGCCAACGATACTGAGGAGGGCGATGTTGCGGGATCTGGAACATGAGTTAGAGAGTTGGATGACATGAAATGTCTGAAGCATACACACTTCATCGCTGCCCGGTGACTCCGGGGTATATCTCCTGTCATGGCGGCCATTCTGTAGATATAGATTTGAGGATGTCAGTCTGTTTCGGGTCAACGATGGAGCTGTTTAGGAGATAGAAGCACGGGGGAGGCGGTTTTAATGGTCTGGTGGAATGACATCCCCATGAGCACATTCTGATTGCCTGGGCTACCTCATGTAGTGATCCATGGAAACAAATCCATACATACTTCACATAGATCAAGAGGACCACCGGACGTAGCCCCACTCAGCGGGCAGGTACCAGGTACCTCCAGCGGCTAGCCGTCCACAGTGCCCCACTCAAGTACCCAGAACATCTGTGAGTTAATGCTTCAGCCTCACTGCTTACTTGGCTCAACAATGCAGGCTGGCCTTGGGCCTGATTGGCCCTGGCTAGGCTACCACTCCCTCTCTTGCTCTGCTTCTTCTCCATCCTACAAACATGGCCTCGGAACCACCCCTCGTAGCCACAGATGAGCACCTTCTGCGGTACTTCGACATGACATCGGCAGAGAAACAGGCGCTGGAACTGGAACAGCAGGACCAGAGCGGACAACAGTCGCCACAGACTCTCCGTTCTCCCACTACGCCCCGTGGTGGTACGAACCGTCCAGCCCCGTTGGCCAACGCTCTGCCGTTGCTGCTGCTCGACGGTGCCGACACGCTGGTGTACATTGACCCTCCCCCCAGGTCGTGGACAATACCACATGGACTTCCCCAAGCCAGACCATCCCCCACCGCGTTCACAGCGAGAAGCTTCTGAGTTCGGGCTCGACCTTCTTCAAGAGGGCCACTCAGCCACGCTATCAAACCCAGGTGCGGAAGCGGCGCGGATGGGTTGACAGACTGCCCACCGGCATCAAATATGTGATCGATCTGACCCCACCCGACGCGGATGAGGATGCGATTATCTTCATGACGGAGCTTTCGTGTCCGATGGCCATTCGCACCTGGGCGCTGCAGAAGACCCTCTGGTCTCTGCCATCCGAGTGTGTCGGGGGCAAAGACGAAATAACCTGGCCCGAGCAGACCGAAGACCCGCTGGACCCGTTGTTGATGTCTGACGACGATAACGTGTTGTCGAAGATGCAAAATTTCCCGGAGACTACTACGAGAGACTTTCTTAAGTCTCGAATCCAGAAGTATGGCTTACCTGTGGAATACTCGCCCCATCGGCATCGAGAGGGAATTGAATACATCCTTCATGTTTTGGAGGATCTAAACCCAAGAATCGACACCCCGTGCAAGATCTGGACTTTCTACGGGCTGGCGAAGATTTTTGATGTCTTGACTGTCCCGGCCATAAGTAACCACCTCGTTTCTTGGTTCTACGATTCGACCAACGCGAAAATCATCCAATTCTACCCGGAGATCGCATACCGGGTGGGCCGTGGACTCCAAGCGCCTGCCCTGTGCCGTGATTCGTTTGTTGGGCTAGTGGCGGATGAGGCTCTTTTGTACCTTGTTCGAGCGGCGAATCAGCGACCCTTGGATCGCAATCAGTACCAGACCCTCACCTGCAGCCGGATTCGTGATTTCCTTGATGACACCGAGGTGCAACGCATCGAGTACGCTAGTAAGAGCTTTGCAGACCATGTCGTCAACCGCTTTCTTCACTTGATCGGAGAAGAAATGAGCTGGCTGAACGGTTTGGCCGAATTTCAGAAGCTTACGAGTCATCTCGGACAGTGGCCCCGTGATCGGGATGTCGTGCTGATGCTCATTTTGACGGTGAAGAACTACATTCGGAGCAGATTGTACGCAGAACTGCGCAAGACGAGGGACACGGCGCGGACAATGCCTGCAATCCCATCGGAGTCTGATGATACACTGGGAGGATTTGTCCCCTACAACGACGTGAATCACCACGCCCCCGGGGTGATATACCAACGGCAACATATCCTCCAACGAATTTTGGGCAGGGGTTTCTGGAACAGTCTTCTCGGGGTCACCTTAAGCGGGGATTCAGAGAATCAATCAATTGTTAATGCCGGGCTCCAGGGGCATCGATCGATTTTGGAGCTGGGTAACGGTCTACCGGCGTTCAGGGACCAGGGATTTGCCGTCATTCGTCGCGTTTCTATTGACGAGATCTGGTCACGAGTCGAGGATTTCAACCAGACCGTTTATCGGCAATCTGCTTGTGGCATTATGTCCACCACTGAGACCCCACGTTTGAACTATTTTAATCCTCCCGCTATGCCGACGTGGAATCTAGTAACGAATCTCCGCCGGCCAGGACATGACTATCGATCCAGTCAGGCGGATAGAGGCGGTGATTCGACGTGGAACTCTGAAACTTCAGGTGATTCTCTTGGATCCCCAGGACCAACTCTGATCAAACCCGGGCCGACCATGAATTTGGTTACAGGTCTGCAGCGTCCGGGGCTTGTTGCCGGATCAAGCCGTGCAGCCGTGGCGGGGGCCCATGCCGCCGGCTCCGAGATCAGCCCATTCTTCCCCTTCGATCTTTCAGGCCCGAATACCCCACCCCAGAACCGAGCACCAGGGCCGATCATGAACGACCCCATCGCTCGGAAGTACCCACCGGACGAAGGGCGGGCGAGACAACCTAAAACGTTTGAACTAAGGGTCTTCTTCGACCAAGTCTCCGAATACTTGGTTAAGTATGCGCATGATATGTTGTACTCCGAGGAGATATCCCTTGTAGACTTCAAACATCTGAACACCCTCTGCGTCCTGACGGACAACGAATACCGATTCTTACCGCTATGGGCGGGCGGCAATGATGACGGAACCGGCGGCGTTTTCACTGATCACGATATCCCCATCATGGAAACGGGAGGGTTCTCGACGCCCGGGCCCGCCGTGCGCACCGGCAGTCTCGCCTCTACCCAAGATTCGTTCAGCGAGATCAATCCCAGTGATTCCCAAAGTACGATCCAGCGGGCATCGCATGAGGCGACGAATAGTCATGTCTCAGAGGTCATGTCCGTGGACTCGATGGAGTTGACCAATGAGAGCGGACAAACTCATGTCTCGGCTGTGAATTACGACGATGCCAATCTGTCGGATTGGTCCATGGAGGATACGGAGGAAGAGCTCGACCTTGACAGTGACAGCACTGTGGTGACGGGGTCTGCGTCTGATGTCGGAGATTTCGATATGGATGAAGATGAGAATGTTGGGTTTGAGCTGGTGGATGGACAACACTGAAAGCTCTCTATGATTTTGATTTTATGATTGACGAAAAACGAATGTCTAATCCACGAATAATGATGACTATTGGGTCAAAAATAATAGTACGTATAGTAGTGCCGATCACATGATCCTCCCTCCACCTGATCCGCCTAAGAGCTTCTGCAACATCATCAACGCCTTCTTTCTTTCTGTTAATCAGACAGTCTGGCAGCCTCATCAGGCAGACTGGTACGACGAGATAGACTCTCTCTGAACTCGAGAGATCCCTGAACATCGCCCTCCCGTCTCAATAAAACACAGTATTCCCCCGTCGCCCAACAGGCCACTGACATCATATCATCATGGCCTCGTCCTCAAAGCCACCGAGCTTCCTGCTTTAGTAAGTCTAGTTATGGCACAATTTAAAAGGTCAGCAGACTAACTGTGTCACGTCCAGCTCCTGCGTGGCCCATCGAACCACCATCCTCGCCGAACACTCCTCCCCTGGCACCTCATCCACCGCGGCCTCGTCCCTAGCATCCATCATCCTTCCCAAGATCTCCCACGACAAGTCCCAAAAGCTCACATACACCCATGAACGCCTGTTCGTACACTACATTGCCGACTCGCCAACAGGCGTGTCCGCCGACGAGCATGGCAGCCGCAGCGAGCCCAGCTCCTACGCACCCCTGAGCTTCATAGTGGTCGCAACAGCCGAGCAAGGTCGCCGCATCCCCTTTGCCTACCTCCTCGAAATGAAGCGCAAGTTTTTGTCCACATACACACCCTCCAACACAGACTACTCTGCTCTCCCGGCCTACGGCTGCGCCGCTTTTAATGCCGAGCTGCGCACCCTCCTGCAAACATACAACACCGCCCCGCCAGCTGACTCGCTCGCCTCTGCGCGGCGCGAGATCGATAGCGTGCGCGATATCATGACGGAGAATATCGAGCGCGTCCTCGAGCGCGGCGAGCGGATTGATCTGCTGGTTGATAAGACTGATCGGCTGGGTGGGAGTGCGCACGATTTCCGGATCCGCAGCCGTGGTCTGCGACGGCGAATGTGGTGGAAGAATATGAAGCTGATGGTGCTGTTAGGGATTGTGGTTGTTTTCTTGCTATATCTGTTTATCGGGGCGGGCTGTGGTCTGCCTGCGTGGTCCAAGTGCGTGGGCCACAAGAAGGAGAAGTGAGTTGACGGCTATCACACCGGTGAGATATCACTGCTATTTTCAGCGAGCGTGACTTGACCTGGCTATTTTCTTCGTTGTTCTTCCTCTGCTTCTTCGGATTTTGATTCCCGGGCTCTCCGATGAGATACGATACGATTGTCCTTTTCCTCTTTTGTCCATTATAGCTGTTTGTTTCGTCGCCATCATGTCATTTACTAGCCCCCATTGGGCTGTACATTAGGATCGACAATCAGTTGGTTGATATTTCCAAATCAGGTCCCATATCACCGTGGAGTCTTCCAGGAGTAGACCAGAAGTGAGACACAATAATCGACAAGAATACCCACAGGCACATCCAGTACATTCTACGGGAAATAGGCATGTCCCTCACTATCAAACCCACGACTTCATCGATGCCTCAGGGTGAGTCTGCAAGTGAGACAGATCCACCGCCGGTCCGTAGACCGGTTGGAGATCTGTAGGTTGTTCTACGCCAGTTGTTTAGCTCTATCAACCATAGGGTCCGTCTTGGAAAGAGCGGGATTGATGAGATGATAATCTGGCGAATAGCATTCCGGGCAAGGGATCTCACTACGCTGAAGACTGAGAGGTTGAGCCGTTGCTTTTGAAGGGGCATTCCTAGATGGGCAGTGGTAAGTGAAAAACAGAAACGCCAACAGCATCATCGACGCTGTCCAATGGAGCAGTAGAAAAGCTAGATCATGTTCCATTCATCGCAACGCGGCTGTTTATCTTCGAATCATAGCCGATTGAAACTTTTGTGGCCTCATGTCTAATGACGTTGAGCTGGAAAGTTAATGACAATGTCAAAAAAGTAATTGCTGACCCGCACACCGGGGTTCATGACAGCATCTTGACCAAACCGCTGGTGGAATCGAAAATTGAATGAGCTGAAGGAGGATTAGAAAAGTTTCAAGTCTTTTTAAGCCAATGTGGGTTTCCCAGTCACGTGTATCCACTAGACTTGCCGCCTTGATGCCTTGGTGCCTTTGACGCGGTCTTTCCGGGCCGATCTGGTGTACCGCGCATCTGCCCTCGCTTTTCTTCTTCTTCTTTTCTGCACAACACCTGCTCAGATCACAGCAAGCAGTCTTGTGCACGCGCTGCTCCGTGCGCAAAGCACTGCTCCTTGCTTTTTTGCTGCTGTGAAACAAGCCCCGAACTGCTCTCGCAGGCGTGAACGTCGTGTTGCGACTACCTCCTGCAACGGCAACTCACGCGCCGACCGCTAGCCATGACCATGATGCACTAATTTAGGACCCAACATGGTAAAGCACCAGCCCCGACTAAAGGGACATGACATCGGACTGGAGGCCGGGGTTGCTGTCGGAGGAGATGGTAGTCGATCCACCAGAGGTCTTGCAGCACATTGATGATCCCTCTAGCCATGGTCGCAAATCCCAGTCGGCGCAGGTGTTTGATGAGGCTGAGCGGAGTGCATTGCAGCAGACACAGATGAGGAATGCCTACCAGCAACACGGATACTTTTGCAGAGGCAACCAAGATCAACGATACGTCATGTCTGGAGATGTCAGCCTCACTCCGTCTCTGATTCCACCCCAATACCGCCAAGAAGAGCCATTGCCAACTACATCTGCCGCATCCCCTGATTGGGCTGTTTCTCAAATGAGGCATGCCCAAGCACTTCCAGTCGGACAGACACAGACTCCCTCGATCCGACGGACAGAGTCACCCCATCAATTGGTTGCTCACCACACTGCGGCCCACAATCCCAATCAAAATTCCACGGGCACGGCTTTGGCTGCTAATCAGACGGTGGCTCTCAACCTAACGGCATTGATTGCCCAGCCAGCATCTTCCAGCCACTCTTGGCTAGCGGCAACGCAGCAGCCACAGCTTGCACCAACACACGCTAGGCCTCAACAATCTTCGCCGCGAGGGGGTCTCCCATTGACGTCCAAGACACCTGCTTCGCACCCGCCCCTCCCGACTACGACTCCTGGACATCCTATGCCGACTCCAGTTCCTCCCGTTGAACAGACCCGTGGCAATAAGCGTCGTCGCTTGCAGCCCAACCAGCACCCATTGCGCCCAAGCCCCCCATCACGCAATAATTTGCGCACCCGCTCCGACCTGATCCAGAGAATCAAGCCCGAGGATGCCCAAGTCAGGACCGAGTACGATCCTGCGACGATTGCGCGCGACGTGTTGATCAATTCCGGGAAACACCCGACGGAGAAGTTTTTGAACGAGCACCTGAAGCCACTGCGCAAGAACTTCGACTTCGTCGACTACTACTCCGACCTGTCAACCTTCCGCTGGGACATAGTCGACCCTGTTGTATCTCCCGCTGTCCCTGTTGCCAAGGGCACATCGAGTCACGTGCCAGCTTCACGTGACCGTCCACGCTCTCCCGCGCGTGTCTCTGCAACGCGTCCTCTGCCGAAGGAAACACCTTCTCTTGTGTCCCATGTCAATCCTCCTTTGTCCCACACCCACCCGCACCCTCCACAATCCCTGCCTACGCATTCGATTCGACCTCCGCCGCCAGCTTCGACCCCGAGCCAGCAGACACAGGCGGAGACAACCCCGAAGCCCAGCCCAGCAAAGCCACGCCATTCCCCGCAATCAAAGGATACTTCGCAGCTAGAGGCTGTGCATCTATCGTCCCTACACAGCATGCCGCCCCAGGGGATGGCCGGTCGTGCGCCGCCCAAGAAGAAGGCTGAGGACGATACCACGGATGACAAAGCCCAAGTTGGCAAGGCCCAAGATGTCGAGGCACCGCTGATCGATTGGCCGGTCTTTGCGTGTAGATGGACCAAATGCCCCGCGGAGCTGCACAACCTGGAGACTCTCCGAAGACACATTGTGAAACTTCATATCCCGGCCAACATCAAATGTGGCTGGGAAGCTTGCAAAAACCAGGAAGGAATGCCTGCTAATGAGCTGTGGCAACACGTTCAGGAGAGCCACATCAGCCCGGTGGCGTGGAAGCTTGGGGATGGACCGAGAATCCATCTTCCTGGTAAGACAGCTTGACGGACTTACACACGAGGAACTTCCATTCCAAGGGTGATCGATTTCGTTTGATTTCAAGAGTCTAACTTGGATGGTCCCATAGAGGAACAGGACAAGCATCGGGCGCCCGATATTGAGACTACGCTGAGCACCAAGAGTGGGGGCACGGATCCCATCATTTTGCCTGCTCACAAGAATGCGGTAAATGCATACCTGAAAATCCATAACATCAACAATTCGTATGGACGGGCGGAGGCGCTTTTGCGCGGAGGAATTCACTGGAAGGACCAGGTCGGACCGACCATTGACAAGAGTGGCTACACTCTGTCTACCCCTGTGCGCCAGTGGAAGACCGCTCCTAACGAGGGCGTCATGGAACTGGTCGACGACGAAGACGAATAAGCATGCTTTGATTTGAGATACCCGGAGGTTTACCAGCATGGCGTTTCTATTTCTGTTTGAGTGCATCACGAAGCGAATGCTTCTCGGCGTTTTTGTATCGGGGCTGGCGACCAGGGCTTTTCCTAGCCAATGGACCATGCCCCCGAATCGTGCAGGTTTCTGCACCGAGACCCTGTCTTTGAGCAGATGTCTGCCCTTAGGGCGGATGAATATCAAGTTCCGATCAAACCAGACAGTGCCATCGTAGCTGTAAATTGTATTTCATGTAGGATGGGATATATTGTTACATTCCATGTTCGCTCACGCTGACAGCAATCCTGATCCCCAGAGACATTTCAAGTTGGATTGTTCCCTATTAGACAAAATAAAAACAGACTCCCCAGATCTAGCTTCCTTGCGCAGCTGCTGACGCGCCTGCGCTCTCAGCCGATGGCGACGCCGCGGAGCTAGCCACCGTGGCTGACTCCCCCGTCTTCGCCGAATCCACCTCTTCATCCGAGGCATTGACGTCGAGGAAGTGATAGAGAACAATCATCATCATGGCGCAGGAGCCCAGGAAGATGGCGAGGCGGTAGAGCTCGTCGTCGGAGATCATGACGGCGATTGCGCAGCGCGTGCGAGCGATGGGAGGGTGGTTGGAGGGCTAATTCGAAATGAGGCGATTGATCTCCCTACCGAGAAATGGAAAGAGCCGGAGGAAGAGGCGGGAGGAATTCGCGATGCAATCGGCGGAGAAGACACGTCGGCACGATTGTTCAAGTGACGCTACACAGGATGGAGCGATCCGGGGCGGGGAGGGGGTAGATGATCAAGCACAAAAGATTGGAATCCGTTCCGACTCACGGTGTGCAGGGTCACTGCATTGGAAGACAACTTCGAAGGTAGATGTCGGAGGGAAGGGAAGGTGGTGGATGGATGGAGTGATAAGCCCGCGCGGCAGCTCTAGGCCTACGCACCTTACCGGAACGGTCATTAATCGGTCGACTACAAGGCACTAATGCTCACTAGACACACTCCGACAAACTACGCATTGTACTTTTGTTCCCGATCGGATCAGTCACTTTGTGCCACCGCAGGCAAGTGGTGCAACGAGGGAACAAGTACTCAGTGGTACCTGACCAACCGGTTCAACTCACACAGTGCCGCAGGTAGCGTCCGGTCCCCCGCCCCTCAGTCCGCGTAATACCAACAACGGTCGTCCCTCTTCCCTCTCTCTCTCCCTCTCCCTCTCCCTCTCCCTCTCTCTCTGTCTCTCTGTCTCTCCCTCTCTTCCACCCTCACCCCCATTGCCATTCACACTCTCCTCATTCTTTTGAGAACAACTAAACCCTTATCCCTGTCCTAATTATCCATGCGCCTGCCCTCCTGCTCGCCATGACCGATCCACAGGTCCCCATCACCCTTCCGGGCCCCGCAAAACCCAGCCCTTCGCCTTTGGCCTGCCTCCTGTGTCGCCACAAGCACCTCAAATGCGACGGTCAAACCCCTATCTGCGGGCGCTGTGCCCTCAGCGGCTCCGAATGTCTGTATACCAAGTCGCGTCGAGGCTACAAGGGCCCATCGAAGAAGCGCCGCGCCGATCCGGACTCGCCAGTCCAGACGCCCCTCGACCCAACCGCAACGGACTTCATTGATATTTGGAACCCCCAAAACGACTTGGCCTATGCGCCGGCCAGCATCCCACTGCCGTCGTCCGGTTCGAACAGTCCGGGCATCAACGATTTGTCGACGCCGATTCCGCCCTCCGTTCGATCGACGAATGCGCCGTTGACCCCAGACTCTTCCTCATTTCTTGGCGGCGATGGCTATTTGCTTGATATCTACTACACCTACTTCCATGCGGCACATCCGATCCTACCGCCACTCCGACACCTGTATCGCTCTTATTTTCCGCCATTCCTTGAGCAGGTCATGAAATTCATCGGGGCCCATTTCACTCCGGCCGCCAACAGTGATACCTACCGGCCTACCGTTGTCGTGGCGGTTCAGGAACAGCCGACGACGGTGGAGAAGGTTCAGGCGCTGTTGTTGCTCGCAATTGTGCTGCACTCGCGCAATGAGCGCGGCGAGGCCGGCGAGTGCTTGGCCGCCGCGGTGAGTCTGGCTTTTGAGCTTGGCCTGCACCAGGCCCACTACGCCGTGACGGCCAGCGGTGGCGACCCGATCCGCGCGGAGTGCCTTCGACGTACTTGGTGGGAATTGTTCATCATTGAGGGAATGCTGACTGCACTTGGAGTGCAGCGTATATACCGCACGAGCTTGGTGCCGCTCGAGGTGCCCCTGCCGTGCGAAGAGCGTATCTACCAGGACTGTCTCACCCCCCTGTACCCCCAACCATTGCTCAGTTTGATGAGCGTGTTTTCGCCGATGAGGATCGTGATTTCTCTTCATACTGCTATCGCATTGAAGCGGTGCGGATTCTTGGTCGTGTGGTGGCTCTCCAGGATATGCCGGAGGGCCAGCAAGATCACGTCGAGGCTATTGATGCGCGCATTGCCAGTTGGTTTCATCACCTCCCCGAGTCAAAGGAGGAGCTCGTCCGTCCAGACGGGACCGTGGATGAGGTCATGTTCCAGGCGTGTATGATGGTCAACGGCGCCGCCATCTACCTCAATTTCCCACGATCCGACCTTCTTTCCTCTCCGGCGGTTGCCGCAGAGGTGATCTGTGGACACCACGGCCCTATCAGCATGCCAGCTTTCTCCCACCACGCCCACGCCATGAAAGCAGTCAAGGCCGCTAGCGAGCTGTCTTCTCTCGCAGCCATCCGCCTACCGGTGGTGAAGCACACCCCATTTTTCATCTGTGCGCTGACACTCAGCTCCATTGTCCAGCTGGCCGCTTGCTCAGTCAAGGCCGGACAGATGCCCGACCCTAGCCGCGACCGTCTCACGCTGACCATCGGTGTTTTCAAATCCCTGGCCCGTACTTGGGCGATTTCTCAGTCGATCATGCGGCAGATCAAAGCCGTTGCGCGAGATGTCATGGATATGGGGCTCCGTCCGACCATGGACTCATTGGATCTGTCTTCCATGCTTGATACTAACCGCTTCTGGGCGCAAGATCCCCCGAATTGAGGATTGAGCATAGCGAGAGAAGGATTCTGACTAGTCATCACTTGTGATTTACTGGCTTGTTTCAATCCGATCGCATCGGATGCTTCTAGGCCGAGACAGTACGTCGGGTCGTGCTTGGCCTCCCCGTGTTGAGGGATCAGTTATTGCTTCTCCCCGCTCTGATATTTCCCTATGCCAGACCTGAACACAGTTCACAATCCATAGCATGGCGGTACGGTGCTACGGTGCCATGATACCCCTGCCGTGCTATACTTCGCAGGATAAAGTGGGAATATTGAAATAATTCCTCCCTGCTCCGTCCGGTGTCTCAATTCGATCTTGAGAGCAGACGGAAGGGATCGGCCAGCACACCTTAATGGCAGTTGATGCTGCTCGCACGGCTCCCGGCACCTGCGCCGTATCACTAACGCAGTACCCGCCCCCTGTAGTCAGGCCCTCACCGCTCTCGCTGGCGAGGGCCTGACTTCTAGGGGGCGACTTTCTGCTTAGAGGCGGCCTGACGCTACCTGCATTGGCAAAGTGTGTCGGGCAGAAGTTCATGTACAGGCCTGGTGTGGATGAAAAAGCGTTCATGCGGGGGATCAAGACCGACCTAATAATGGGCTTTTTGAAAAGACATGTAACAATCACGACCCCGGTCGACAATATCTTCGCATTGTATTTACCAAAGCCACTGAGTTTATATATAGTCTCGTCAGCTTATTATTATTGTCTGGCAATTGGTGGCTTCCAAATCAAATTCAATTGAAAGCTGGACGGAGAAAGATCGCCCGATGAGCTGTTCCAAAATCCGGATTCACATTATTCTACTACCACATCGGAAGAACATGCGATCTCGGTAAAGGACAAGTCCCATTGGAAAGCCTTGAAAGGAGTGTGAGACAATAATACTCTAACGAAAACCAGTTCTAGTGGATGTGCATTCTGCCACAAACTAGCCTGCCATCTCGGGGTTGTTGCCGAACCCTTACGCCCAACGCGGATCTTCTTGAAATGACTAGGGCGGGCTTCGCTCCAAAGCCCAGCATACTATGTTCTAGATGCAGGAACGGCGACTACTACGGGTCATACTTATATATGACTGCCGATAGACAAGAATTAATCCTAGCATCTGCAACACACGACTTTGAAGAGTCGCGTATATCGTGGACGTGTACCCCCTGGACACGGTGTCTGCCATTTCCATTCACGTCATGGTTCGGAGTGTCGTCTCCGCCACCTGCCCACTCTTCGACGAACCCATGTACAAAGAGGTTACATGTAAACTGGTCTGCGACATTACTGGCAGGGCTGTCAGCTCTGATATGGTGTCACCCATATTGTTGAGGATATATGGCGCGCACATCCGGAACTACAGTCAGTTTTCGGTGAGTGGAATATGGAACTATGCAGTGCGGAAACGTAGATATGCATAACTCAGAGTTCAAGAAAAAGATTTTCAATTTTTTTGGCTCTAATGCTGCCGCTCAATGTAAAGAAAGGTCAACGGGTATCTCGCATTGCTAGGTGTGGGTGTTGGATGCGTAAAAGATGCAAAAACAAGGAACAAGTTGAGCCAGAAGATGAGCCCACGGCGATTGCTTGCTTTTGCACATATGAAGAGAAGAAGCAGCTCCAAGGAATGAAACCAGTAGGATATCACCAGAAAAGTAAAGGGGGAAAAAAGACATAGCCCATAACTCCCTGCCCAATGCTCTTGTCGTTTTCGGCATCGTGTCAAGATCTAAGTGAAATAAAGTAAAGTATCGTTTGGCAATAAAGCCTGTTCGTGGTGAAAGAAAGCTTCGGAGGGGAGGGTTAAATCCTGCCACCACGCATTTCCTGCAGTGCAGTGGCTCGGCGCGAAACCACGTCCTCCCGGCGAACGACATTTCGGAGGGCCTCGCTGGCCTGGATTAACCCGTCAATGCTGATGGCGTGGTTGGTCATCTGGTGGTTGATGTAGGTGTAGAGGGCAGCCGGTGTCGAGCAGGTCGAAAGCAACTGCTGCTCGTTAAGCTTCAGCAGCGCCAGGGCAACTTGAAAGAGGAATGTGCTTCCCCCTCCGCCGCCAGATGACTGGGCTTCTGCTGTTTGGGAGGTCTTGTCGCCGCTTTCTTTGGTACTTGAAGCAGGAAATGCGGTTGTGACCGGACCATTGGCCGCGGCACTGGTCACATTGAGACACAAAACGACGTCCCACACACGGTAGAGGGCCTCGGCCGAGAGACAATCGGTGAACAGAGAAAGAAACCACTGGAACGTGAGTGCTTCCAGTTCAATGCCCAATTCTTCAAGATGGGCCGACAGTCTGGGCAGCAGCTCAGAGATGTACTGCCGGAGGATCATCTGGTCAGCGCGAGACGCCAATAGGCCGTGGTCATAATAGTGTTGTGGCAGGATGACTTCAATCATCGACGTCAGGATCCAAAAGGCATCCTCAGCTGCCGGCATAATAAGCAGCAGAGACGCCGCAATGAGGTTCATGCCCTGGCAGTAGCCCACCTCCGGGTTGCGGCGTGAGTATGCAAGAAGCACTTCTTTGAGCTTTAAAACGCCGGGTCCCTTGCGGAAGAAGACGTTGTCGGTGAGCGTACGGCGAATGTCCATGTCGATTTGCGCTACCACTGACGAGTCCGGTTCCGATCCGCCGACGCCTCGCACCAAGTCGTCGTAGTAACCAGGGATTCGCATCGCAGATGCGCCGCTGCATTCCGACCAAACCTTGGCCCGAAGAGCAACGGGAATACCACCGAGGACAAGTGACCGAAATTCACGCCACTTGGCACGGCCAACCTTCCCTTTGTTGCCCAGACCAGCAATGCCAACGACCTCACCGTCCGCGAGGGTGGCCTCTGGCGTGTCGACTGCCGTCACGGTCCGATCAGAAGCCGCTGCGGCCGCTGCTGCTTCGCCTTCTTTCCTACGCTCGGCACGCACTTTGCGCAGAAACTCATTCCACCTCACCGTGCGGTCACGCTGCAGCGTATCGTGCAGATCAGTCAGTTGCTCCAAGAGCAACTTCACCGGCTCGGTATCAGTGGCAGTAGCGCGCGCCGAAGTGTTCGCGGTGGCGGCTTCGTCAGATGATACACCCGCAAGCTCGGAACGGTCAGCGGTGACTGCTGATGTGGACACCGATGGCTGTGCGCTGGAGTTGACAGACAACGGCACGTTTCTGTCGATTGCTCCGGATGAGCTATGAGGACGGCTGTCTCCCGCAGTCGTCAAAGAGATGATCGGACCAGCAGATGGCGTATGGGACAACAGCTCAGTTGGCCGAGACGGCATTCTCAAATAGTCCTGCCAACGACGTAATCCAACAGACCCACTCTCAGGATCTTCAGGTGAAACTGGCGGCGAAATCTGTGTTGCAGTGGCTGTTTGCAAAGCCTGGAGGCTTTCAGTATCATCTTCAGGATCAGACGCGTCGCTGCGCAGACTGCCCAGTGTCTCGGCAATGCTCAGAGGACGACTGCTGCTTTTGAGAGCGTTGGCTTCTCGCTGGCGCTTCTTTCGCCGCTGATCATAAATAAACCCGAATCGGTCCGTCAGAAATTCGCCCGAGTGAGAGTTGTTGTAGGTTTGCGTGAGGGTCGGGGGTCGGGACTCGACGGGGAGAATAGCGTCCATCTCAACAGGGCCGAGGTTGGTCGAGCTGCGGTCTGTGGCTTCGGGTGGGCCTCCTTGAGAGACACTACCGGCTGCACTTCTGCGCCCGGTCGACGGATTCATCTTAGATGTTCCAGTAGAGCCACTGGCAGAGCGGCTACTGGGTGCAGGCAGACTGGCACTGCTATTGATTCGCTTCAATGCAGCCACCGCAGACAACCCACCCTTGGAAGAGGCTAAAAATGTAGACGGGGTGGATTTGTCTTTAACCTGATTTCCAGAAGTCTGATTGCGATTGGTTTCGGAATCACTCGAGTCTTTTGTAGACTGTCCTGCGAACAACTTGACCGTCCACGAGCCCATAGAGCGAGAAGATTTGCGAGAGTGAATGCTTGCATCGTCACCGTTGGTAGAAGCGCTAGCAATTCGACGTCCTGATCCATCACTAAGCTGGGTGCCTGGCGGTTGAAATAGCTGCTCATCGAGCGCTTTGCGTCGTGAAGGATTGCTCGGCACTCGGAGGTGTTCAGTGTTTTCCTCTTCAATCTCTCCCATGTCGCTTTTGACGCTGCTAGCGCGGCTCGTCTTCCGACTGGCCGAGGTCGAACCGAAGATATACTCTTGCCAGCCGCGACCGGAGCTCTGTCGTTTTCGCGTGTTGCTCGAGTCTGTGCTGGAAGCGCCCATGCGGGTATCGTTCTCTGATCTTTGGGCGCGTATTGTAGCCTGGAGGTCTTCAGAGTCATTCAGCGGCTCCACGTAGAGTTGAGAGCCAACGGCATCGGTCATCGCCTGGGACATGAGTCCATTGAGGCCCGAGGATTGGCCCGTCTGGTCATTGTTGCTTTCCCCGTCGGAGTTGCGATCCTCTTGTGGCGAGTTTTCCAGCTGATACAGTCGACGCTCGATATCTTGACTGGAGACAGACACCTCCCGAAGCATTCGCTTCAACTCCCGCTCTCTTGCATCGGCCCGTTGTCGAAGCGCCGAGATTTCCGCATCTCGTTGGGCCAGATCGCGCGCGAATTGTCTCACGATCTTCGCGGCGCCTGTGTTCGCAATCAATCGCTCAATATGCGCGTCATCGGCCAGATGCAGAGCGCCGGGGATATCACGCGTTGGAATGGAATCTTCAAAGAGTGCTGCCCGATCGGAGGTATTGGACAAACCACTTGTAAGCCGTGCCAAGGTGGCCTTGCGGCCGCGATTCGGTTCGCGAGCACCATCTCCCTCATAGCTGGCCAAGATCGTATTCGACAAACCTCGGGTGGGCGTAGGAGTATCATTGGGCGGCGAAAGCGAAGGAAACGAAGTCAAGTCTGTCGGCGTTTTGGGCGTGTTGGGTGTGTTGGAGGCCGAATTCCGTTTCTGGGCTTTAGCACGGAGTGTCTTAGCCTTTTGGCTCCTGCTTGACACAGATGATGCCTGGGACGAGGACCGTCGCTGAGAGTGCGTATCAGGCTCCGCCATGACTCAACGATTGGTGGACGGCGTGGAAGGCGGAATGGGTGGTTGCGGACTTCATTAATGCTTGTCAAAGAATGAGCTGCGCCAGCTGGCTTGATCGGTGTCTCGCGATGCTGCTATCGCTGTCGCGCGTCCTTGGCGATCGTTGGTGATGGCGCGGATCTCAAGAATGCAGGGGGTCGACGGCAGGCATTCAAGAGTTCCCTCGCCGACCAACACACTATCTGGGAGGTTGTCGTCGCTCGCTGCTGACTGCCTGAATAAACTGGAAGAGTGTCTCATCCTGCCAACAACTTTTGTTGATGCCCAGTGAACACATGACGTGTGAGTGCACGTGACATATTTGCTGATGTAATCATTTTGATATCAGGTGACCGTCAACCTCGGCTCTCCGCATTAACTGATAACCGGGGGAAAGCTGAACTTATACATAAGGAGCATCTCTCCTCCTTGGTTTTGCGGGAAACATACACAATGTCCTCCGCAGTCGCAAAACAGCGCCTTCAGGCACTCAGCCAACAGCTAATTGAGGGTATTCCCGACGAGGGTACCTTCGAGGGCATTCCCAAGATCCGCCATGTAGCCGGAGACTCGGCTGGACCGTAAGCAATCCCCAATGTGTCGAGGATCCCTTCATAAATAACATGTATCCCGCAGGCGAGCGAAGGGCAAGGTGGTGATTATCACGGGTGAGTCTGCAGCACCTTCAATGTTTCGTTTCTAACCAGCAACCAGGCGCAAACTCGCCGAATGGCATCGGGCGTGCTAGTGCCCACCAGTTCGCCAACAACGGCGCCAAGGCAGTGTACATCTGCGACTTTGCCGACTCTCATCTTGCCACGCACAAGCGGGAGATAGAGTCGCTGTACCCTGGCGTGGACGTGCATGTGCGGCAGTTTGATGCAGCCGATGAGAAGGCCGTGACGGCCGTGATCGACGACGCGGTGGCCAAGTACGGGCGTCTGGACGTCTTCTTTGCCAATGCAGGTATCGTGGGACAACCGAAGGTTTTTACGGAGATTGACGGCGAGGGGTTCATCAAGACCCTGCGAACTAATACGGTGGGGTAAGTTGGCGGTTGTCCAAAAGAAAAACAAAAGAAACCAACAATCTAACATCCCCATGCAGACCCTTCCTGGCTGCCAAACACGCGGCACCAGCTATGAAAGTCACCTCGGCTGCAAAGCCCTACCCCAGTGGATCAATCATCTGCACCGCCTCGGTAGCCGGCCTGCGGTCCAACGCCGGGTCGACCGACTACTCTGCGTCCAAAGCAGCGGTGGTATCGATCGCACAGACGGTGTCATACCAGCTGGCCGGTACCGGCATCCGCATCAATGCCATCTGTCCAGGATTGACCGAGACGGGGATGACGCAGGCGGTGTTCGATCAGGCGCGGGCACGCGGCACGCAGCGCAAGATCGGCCAGTTGAACCCGCTTCAGCGGGGAGCTGTTGCCGACGAGGTGGCTCGCGTAGCTTTGTTTTTGGGCAGTGATGAGAGTAGCTACGTCAATGGCCAGGCGTGGGCTGTCTGTGGGGGCTTGAGTGCTGGACACCCCGTTGTGCCGGGTAAACTGGCATGAGCACTTAGCAAGCTGTATATAGGAAGTACGTTGGTGGGCTATTTGTACAGTGCGTGCCCGACATAGCATACTCAAATCTACTGATCCAGGGTGTTCAAGCTTGAAACTACTCGTGAAAATAACTTGAGGGAGAAATGTGCACAGAATTCATTTTTGAAGTACAACGATTCCCGAGACAGCTTTGCAATAGAGCCATCGAATCAAGTCCAGTCCACCAAGAGACGGTCAGACGGAAGGGGAAATATGCATGGGCACACGATAGACACAACAAGGAAACCTCGCCTGCAGGCAGGAGAGTGGGTGCAAAGTGGATCGCTCTCTCAGTCTTGCAGCAGGAAGCCAGGCTGAAGACGTGAGATATGAACGGGTAGGTAAATACACAAGCTGGCCGACAACCCATTCCAGAAGGGCGACGACAAACAGATAATAAACAGCAAATATATGAGACAAGATCCCGTAAGAGTGAAAAAGCACACGCAGACCAATCAATTAACAAAGACGGACAAGGAAACAGATAAATGGTCGGATGGATATAAGGGAGTATCAAAAGTAGTAGTCGACACGACGAATCGAAAGAGAAAACAACCCACGCCAGAGAACAAGAAAAAAATAAGGGAGGGAGATGGAAGAGAGACTGCAAGGAAAACCGGGAACGAACAACATGGTCTCAGATCAAGCGTTGCATCATCCAAGCTGACTGGATCATGAAATCACTCGTGCAGTGTTGGGCCGCATGAGATCCTCGCTGGCCTGCTTGGACAGAGTGCCCGTCTCGGTGGCCTGGTCGTCCAGGCCCTCAGTTTCGTGGGCATGCTCATCGTCGTCCTCGACGATCCGGGTCGGGATCTCGCCAGTGGTGTACTGCTGGCTTGAGCGCTCAGGGAAAGTCGTGTTGCTGACCATGGACATGGAAGTGCTGGAGCGGTTGTGTACCAGATCCGGTGTGGGTGGGATGCTGGAATTCCGATCAGGATGCAGCGAGTTGGTGTCGGTGTTGTCGCTCATCTCGCTGGCGGCACGGGTTGAGCGGCCCTCCTGCGCCTCGAAGTCGGAGCCCAGGCGGTCGCCATCCTGACGGGCCTTGGCCGAATCCTCGGATTCCTCATCGTCCTCGGCGTCCTGGGCCAGGTGCAGGCCCTCGACGGCGGCAGCACACTGGTCGCTGATGGTGCGGATGATATCCGCAATGGCGTCGGTCTTCTCGCGCAGGTAGAGGTCTGCGACATCGTTGATGCTCAGGCGAGCAAGGCTCTTCTTGTCCTTGCCGAGGTTCAGCAGATGCTGCTCCAGCTCAGGACTCATATCATTTACCATGGGTTTGCCATTGACATCCTTCTTGGTGGTCTCCTTCGACGCCGCCACCTCTGATTCTTCGGTTTCGGCGGAATCCTCGTAGCCCTGGTTGACCATTTCAGTAATTGTCGAGGTACTACCAATGGAGCGAACAATGTGCTCCATGTGGTGGTTCTGGCCGTTGATGAGGCTACGCAGGTGCAAGACCACACGCTGGGCATCATCGCGCTGGCGGGAGAGGGTGGAGTTGGTGTGCTGCAGAGCAGAAATCTCCTTCTGGTTGCGCTTGCGCTCGCGTTCCAGCTCCTCGGCAATCTCCTGCTGGAGGACGAGAGCCTCGAGAGCGTCGTCGCGCTGCTTCTCCGTGCCAGATAGGCGCAGAGTAAGCCGAGCCACGTCATCCTTCTGCTGGTCGATGAGACCAGTGAGACGGCGGTTCTCGCGCTTGTGGTTCTCGATCTTGACCTTGAGTTCCGAGGTCTCTTTGGTGAGCTGCTCAGCAAACGCCTGGAACTTGAGGAACTGCTGCTTCCAGGTCTCCAGCTCCTCGACAAGGAAGTTGTTGCGCTTGGTGACCTTGCTGAGTTCGGTGTCCATGCGGCCCTTGAGATTGATGAAATCTTGCCAGGCCTCCATGGCATCGCGTGAGTACTGGTTCCGCTCGCGCACGATCTCGTTCAGGTGGCGCATCGAGACCTTGGTCATCAACGGCTTCTTGACGGCGCCGCCAAAGATCGCCTTCATACCGGTGTTGCGTCCCTAGAGACGTGTTAGCTTCTACATGTCGAAATTTTGGAAAAAGATCGCCTACCAGCTTCTCGCAGACGTGGTCCATAACGCCCATAACGGCATCCTGGTTCCACCAGTTGGGTTCCTGGACGCTCTCGACCTCGCCTCGCATCACGATGATCTGACCGGCAGGGATCAGCTTGCCACCGGCGTAGGCAGACCGCAAGTGCGTCGGCACTCCGGAAGGCGAAACGTCGCCGTTCAGAGACTGCGTCAACCGGTCGATGAACTTGGTGCGCTGGCCCTGGCTCAGGACGTTGGGCGGGCTCGAGGTGAGAACGAAGTTCCGGTCGAGGTCAACCACCAGAGCATCGGACGGGGCATTGAACAACGTCCGGCACTCCGCGGTGACACCCAGGATGTACGGTCCGGGCTCCTGCACGAGCTCCTTGACGTGGCGGGCATGCACAACGGGCACGTACAAACCGCTCCACTCGTAAACACGAACGCAGTAGCGGATGGTTTCGGCCGCGGCCGTCAGCATCGCTGGGTAGTGGCTGACGAAGATGATGCGGCGCGTGGGCGAGACAGCGGCTTCGACCACACCGACAATGTTCGGAATGGACAGACAAGTAAATAGGGGCCACATGGAAAAGTTCTGGAAGCCGGTAGGTGACGAGGGGAACTGGTAACACAGGGCATAGTCTTTCATATCGATTCGAACCAGGTCGTTGAGACGCGGAGCAGGGAAGCTCAGGATCCGAGACACCTCCTCGGCATGGAAGAGGTTGGTGGCCTTGTTCCAGTGGATCCACATGCCACGGAGATAGTCGCCCAGCAGGTCGTAGAGCGGATAGCGGGACAGGAAGCTGAGGCAGTAGGGGATCCAGTAGGTCTCGTCCGGGTTGTCGTAGAAGTCCGACTCGGTCTTCTTGCGCAGCTCGCGAATGGTCTCGGCGCGTTTCTCATCCGCACGGGACCAGACGCGCAGCGCAATACCGTACAGAGTGTGCGAGGAGTCCTGCTGCAGCACAAAGGCGTGATGGGCACAGTGCGGCTGGCTCTTGCCGGTGCAGATCTCGACATCGTGCGGGAAACAAGCCCGCATGGCCGAGTGCAGGGATCGAGCAATCTCGTTATCCTGTTCTAACCGTGGACTGCTGCCCAGGATCTCGGGCAGCCAGAACTGGCCGACGGCGCCCTTCATATGGCCGATCTTGCCCTGGGCCGGGGGCGGTGCTTTCACCCACTGGGAGGGCTCTCGGCCCACACCACAGACCATGTAGGCATGGGTGAGGGTTTTGGGTGTTCGCTGGGTGGGCTTGAGGTTGAGGCTCGAGGCAATGGGCTGGGTGATGCGCGAGTGCAAAGATGAGGTGCGGCTGGGAACGACCAGCGAGTTTTCTCCCTCGCCGCGGGTGGTGGGCCGATCGCGGGTGGATGGCCGCACAAAAGAGCCGTGATCTCGCAGAGACGGGCCCATGGTGGTCAATTGAAGTGGTGGTGATGTGTATGTATATAAAGATAGATGCAATGAATAGAAGGTCACTCAAAGGCGCGAGCCGGGATGGAATGGACTGTCGGATAGAAAAGTCCCTCGATCAGAACACAGAAATGGACGTGCCAAGTTGACGTGGTGAAGCTATTCCCGGTCCATGCAGATACCGACACGCACAGGACAGCGCGGTCGTGACAATGAGGTTGACAACGAATGGAAAGGGTGAGAACAGAAGAATAGGGAAGAGGAGAGGAGAGGAGAGGGAGAATAGGAGAAATGCATAATCCACCCGGAGCCGGAGCGAAGCTAAGGCTAAAGGGGTTCGTTCGAGGCGAAACGAACCACTTGGGCTCTCCACCGAAAAATACGCACTTGCAGGGGCAGGAAATTGATGGGCCCCGGAGTTACGGAGATGGTACGGGGGAATCCCTGTTTCCATGGGTCTGGGATGCTTAACCGATGGAGGTACCACCGATGCGTTGTGGATGATTCTATAGCTGTCCCCGATGCTGCGCAGAATCACAGGGTATTGAATACCCAGAAGATGCTGCCAGACCATCCATTGTGACCCCGATCGATCGTGATGATTTGGAAGTCCGGGGTGGAGCCCTGCCCGGGATCCTCTTGTTCCCCTGAGCGCGCGAACTTGTGGTGCTAGTACCCAGCATTGGTTATTCTCGATGAATAATAATTAGTGAATCGATGGCATTGATATTAATGAGGAGTTCCCTTCGAGCGATGTCTTCGGTTGCTCCGATGAAGGGGAGAGTTAAATCTCCGAGCTCCTGCTGCATCCGGTGTGGCGGCCAACTCTGTTCCAGTTGCCCTCCCTCACTCACGGCAATACGAGCCAGCATCCTGGATGACCGATAGGAACACAGTAGCACGCCCATAGCTTCGATCTGGAACCACTCCGGACCGAATCCTGGGCCTTCTTTCGGATAAGAGCTACATGGGGCCAGAAGTGCGCGTCAACCAGAACCAAAGCGAGAGCTCAGGGCGAAGAGCTCAGCAAGCTCCCACCCGAGGATCAGCAACAGTGCGCAGCCGGTTACCGTACGGTCACAGGGCGGACACACGGCACAAATTCAGTTCCTGGCCTAATTCTTCCTTGGCGGCAGTCGATCGCTCCCCGATTCTACGCCGGCGTTTCGTCTGGACCCACCGGGGTACCTGGTACCTGACGGGACGCGGGCGGGCCCGTAGTCGAGACCGGTACTGGGGACAACCGTGAACTCCTCACGGACGAGATGTGTCATGTCGGGAGATACATACATCAATTAACCAAGTGCCGCTGGTGGTTTCAGGACAGTTAACTTGTGGGCTTATGACAGGTCGAGTGATAATAATGGAGGGGTGTCACTGTCCCTGGGATGGGAGAGGGGTTGATTAGTGAAAGTATGTCTCCATCGGATATATATTCTTGTGCAGGGGCTGCGGGTGGTCGCAGCCTTTGTTGGTCATACAGTACAGATGGAATTCTCTCTCTCCCCCCCTCTCTTCTGTGCGGTGAATATATCAGCTCCTACAACTAGTAGATGGAATTTGTTCCATCTATCCTTACCCCCCTTAAAATTGTGGAATATAGCTGGCAAAAGCACGGATATCGCAAGAAGCACGGTTGGAGCCGAACAGAATATATGTAAAACAAAACACAAATTATCCAAACCACCGCAGCACTAGGCCGGGCAGCTCGACCGTACTTTCTAGTACATATACGCCTTCATCTATTTACTCTGCCGGATATGCCTGGTCCGGAGTCCCACAAAGATCATCGTTGCGGCCGCCAACACCTCCGGGAGGAATAAGAGGACCACGCGCACTGCTATCGTCCCGTGGATTGGGCTGAGATCCTTGGCTTGAGTAGCAACCATTATTATGTTGTAGATAACGCGGATTCCGACAAAAACAAGCGCGACGAGGGCGCCCTGGAGGAGCTATTGGGGAGAGACATCATTAGTCACCAAGCTGAATCTTGAGCGGAGATGAATATGCTCACCGCAGTTCCACCTCGGTATCCAGGAGCATCCTTCTTTCCCTGAAAGTGCAGGAGGGAAAACAGCGCCCAGAAGATCTGGAAACCCCAGGCCACGACGATCAAAGCCACACCGGCTTTCCAGTGCGTCAGACTGTCAGGCTTCGGGTTGCCTTCAAAAACATCCAAGGAACCCGTAATTGTGAGGGCCAGAGCAGCAGCCATGATGCCTGTGGTACCAATGACGACGCATAAACCGAGGACACGGCCGCGTGATGGATTCCGATACGTTCGCCTGATAGAACCCGGTTAGCTGTCAGTCCGGTGGAGGGAGGAAAATACAGAACATACGCTTCATGAATCAATCCGTCAACGGCTAGAATTAATGGCGTAAGACCCACACTCTGGATGATGTTGGCAGCTAGGCCGTTGCTATCATGGATACCTAGTCCACCACCGATGATTCGAGCAAAGCAGAAAACGGTGAGGTAGTACCAAGGCAAGAACCCGGTCCATCGATGACAGAAGAAGATGTAAATGACGATTGGAGTCAGGAGCAGATAGACTGCAAGGTCGGCGGGGAAAATCCCATTCATCGCGGAGAGTATGGGCGAGTCTGATGTATATTTGAGGAAATTCTCAACTTCGTTGAAGATGCTGGGTAATTGAAGCTAAGGAAGAGATGACTATGTTTTCAAATTTCGCGAATTTAGGAGTTCGTTCATTCGACTGGAAAGGAAGGATAACTTATACCAACTCATCTTCATATCCCCATGTACATATCAAGGTTGTTTAGAAAACTAAGCCTCATGCCCAATTCGGAATACTCTTCGGGCTGGATAACTAAGGGTGTCGATCGCACAACAAGTCTTAGCAGGTTTCGAGCGCTTCGAGCCATAGAGTGCTGGGCAGAATTCAGCTGGGCTGGGGGCTGAACTCAATATGAGACAAAGATAGCCAAGCGTGAAACTAGGGCTCGGCATTTCCAGTGCATAAGGAAGGATTCCGCCAATCAAATGCGGCTTTACTTCATTTTAACTGAAAGGCTGTGCCGGACGATCTAACTGCGCGGCCCTTTGCTTGTTTAAATGCAGAGCCACCCCACCACTGGGCGTCTTAGGCTCGTCAGGCCCGACCGAACTGATAACCGCTTTCGGAATCCACGTTGTACACTCTGGGTCCATGGTATACAGAGGAAAGCCTAGTGCAGGGTGTGTCTCATGTCGGGGTCGGCGTCTAAAGGTATGTCGATGAGGGATTCCCCTTAGATTAAATCGCTAACCTAAACAGTGCGATCGGCGTCTGCCATCATGCTCGCAATGCCTTCGAATAAAACGGGAATGCTCCGGTTACCGAGACCTCACAGTCCTGCGAATTCTTGACCAGAGCGAGGAGGTCGTTGTGAAGGCCCGACCCCGGCATCCTGTCGCCTCGAGACCCCCGACGCCGTCTCTCGCAGACCGGGAAATACCAGTGAGCTTAGTACCTATGCCGAGTTCAATAGACGAACGGGCGACGTCGTATACCTTTACATATTACGTTGGAACCGGCCGAAGCCAGGGTCTGCTTCCGTATTTACCAGGGCTGCTGGGAAAAGACCCCTCCCCAGCCCTTCAAGCCTCGATTAAGGCTGTAGGGCTGGCAAGCATGTCCAGGGTCCGCGTGTCGCAGGATTTGATGTGCTCAGCCCGACATGAATACAGCGCAGCCTTGCTCACTATTAACAGCGCACTGCAGGACCCAACTCTAGCCAAGTCAGACTCCACCCTGGCGGCCGTGGTATTGCTTAGCATGTATGAGGTGAGGGACACTCCTCGATCAGTGAATGGCCTGCTCTAATCATCAAAATAGGTTATAACATGCCGCAGCTCAAATATGATGGGTCGCTGGTTGAACCATGTCAAAGGGGCAATGTCACTTCTTGAGCTACGGGGCATGAAACAATTAGAAACCCCAGCCGGACTAGAGCTATTCACATTGATTCGCATGCAGATCGTAGGTAACGCATCTTGTAAATTCTCTTTGACTGTTCTGACGTGCGACTTCTTCCAGGCCATCAGCAACATATTCTACAGAAACAAAAGCTCACCCGAGATAGCCAAATTGTCGAAAGCGGCGAAGTCCTACCGCGACAGCAAATCTCAGGGAATTGAAGATTTTATTGACATATTGGTGCGGGTGGGCGACCTCTCCGTTGAGATCGAGGACACTTGCACCAAGAGAAATTCTATCGGTGATCTGGCATTCTTCATCCGAAAGGCGCTCCATTTAGACACCGATCTTGTCTCGTGGGCCCTCTCCACAGACCCTACTTGGCGCTATGAGATTATCGAGGCACCAGATCACACATACCATTCCACTTACAGTGACAGGTACCACGTATATCCCACAGTTGGCATCGCCTCGATGTGGAACAACTACCGTCAAACACGCATTATTGTCCATGGGATCATCAGATCGATGTGTATGCGCACACTGGAACTAGGAAATTCCCCGAGAGCCAGCAGACGATGTTACAGTCCATCGTGATCAACAATATTATGGCGGAAGATATCTGCGCTAGTGTGCCATACCATTTCACTTCGGGTGAGGTGGGATTCGGGGGTGTATTCCGGCTGCTTTGGCCATTATTCATCGCGGCAGACTATGCTGGGTCAACGCTTAGAATGAAAGACTGGATCTTCCAAACTCTTCGTACAATTGGAAACACCATGGGCATCCAACAGGCGCTCGTGATGTCTCGGTTTGTGAAAGAAGGGCATTTCTTGGATTTAATTCCGGGGGAGCCGACAAGAAAGACACATCAATCCGAACCATGAATAATTCATGATGCTATTACAAGACAGAAATCCCAATAATATAATCCAGGCACGAATTTCCGAACAAAAACCTCCATCCATTCAGATATTTCCAAGTACTGCTATATCCCGCGCAAATCTTCACGTCCTATATGCCCGCCCTACCAGGAAAAAATAAGTATTATTGCTCACACAAGGCACAGAGACTAGTACTCATATCGGCTTCTTTCTTCCTTTTTATTAGGAGGGCTTCGTCACTGACCCAATTTGGCCGACATCATGGTAGTATGGCACTGATGTCTGGTTCGCTTTTTCAGCCCCAACTGGGTGTGGTGCTCGCTCATATTCGGCGTCCGCTTGCTCACGCTTTGACTTGTTGTGCTTTTTCAAGAGGAAAGGAAGAAAAAAAGGCACATGGTGCTGTCTCTTTGATGTGATATTGATGTTAAAATTTGGAAGATTGAGCAATTTAATGGGTTTGGTGAACTATACGTCGAGCGAGGAATCAGTTCTGTTGCGACCAGGCAGCTTTTATATATTTGGACTGGTGAGATATTCAGCCCGTCGTGTACATCTTAACATCTATATTTCGTTCGCTTTCGTTATAGACCCTTAAGCCTTTCTAAGTCTTGCCCACAGCTGAGTGGAAGATAGCCTTCTAAAACGGATAAGTTTGTTAGCCCCATGCTAGGTCAGTGCAAAAGTATATCAACAGATGGCGCCGGAGATATTGCAGACTCCAAATCACAGATCACAAGACACAAGAATAAAAATGAAGCTTAGCGGCTTGGCGAATACCCTAGATTCGGTCCTTTTACCAGCATTAATTAATAGTTAGTCTGAAAGATAAGTTAACTAAATTAGGCGAGCCACAGACACTCGAATCCCTCGGGACTAGTAGCTTGGCTGCTTGATTACCCGTGACATAAATGGATTTAGTTGCTATGCGAGATTTTCTTTTTGCTCTGTCAGATAATTCCTTTTAATATCGTATTGGCTTTGACCACTCCGGGGATTATTATGCGTCCACTCCGATAGATTTTGATGCGCAAGAGGAAGATGCTCTGGGAAAAGAAGTGCCGTAGGGGTGCAGGAATCCGGAACTCCGCGTTGAATAGTTGATATCTGAGTGAGCTTCGTGCCAAAATCTTACTATAAAATAATACCTCCAGGATAACTCTTAGAACGTTTCTTTGGGTTGGAAGGCGCACAGTGATAGTCTGACCGCACCACCAACACTCGCTGAGAATAAGCCCCTCAAGGAATAGGCGAGCGTCGATACGAGTGCACAGCCACAGACGGACCAATACGGCATATTGATTCGTGGATAACCCTTGCACAGCGGAGCAAAAATGCGATATAGTCGCAAATAGCAACAAATACGCCAAGAGGGTCCCGAGCCAAGATGGTTGAACAGACAGGCCCGGAGGAACCCTGGCTTTGCCGAGCAATCGCATGCGTATATTAATAACAGGGAAGAATACCCGCTGCATTTTGCCTCTGTTTTGAGCGCTTCCCCTTCCACTGTCACTTCCACTGGTACTTTATATCTTCACACTTGGACTGTTGTAGCGGTGTACCATTTACCTAGGTGCCGAGGCTTCTTACCCGACCTTAGCATCATCCCAGTTTCAGAACTGACGTATGGGATGAACTTGCAAAAACCGTTTCCTCCGGTTTCTGCTCATTTGCTCTACTGCCATTAGGTTCGTGCAGTGGGTAAAACAACCTTACATCGGTCAAACAAAGGTGGGTCTACGGGGTCGGCTTCAACCGTGGAGTTTAAATTCTTTCCCCCTGCCACAAAACAAGCTTTCAGATAGCTGACCTAGAATATCAGCGAGTGGCAGCAGGAAAATCCCAGAATCTTATTAATTACTCGTTTTGATATTCTTTTCATATCTTGAACTCCAAAACCAATGGATTTGGCCAAAAGGCTAGAACGTCTCAAGCCCAAAAAAGGCAAATTTCGGGGACTATGGAAATCTAAACAGACGCCCGAACAACAGCAAACCACAGCTTCAACGCCATCCAAAGACCAAAATCCATCAGAAGCACAGGAACAGGATCTTGTTGTACTTTCACACCCTCCGTCGGTTCCAGACCAATCGTTTTCCCCAAGCCCTTCGACTTCTGCGAGTCCAATGAATGATACTGGTCTACATAGACGAGAAACCACAGGCACTAACAAAGTTCAAGATAAAATTCGGGGATTGTGGAAATCTAAAAAGACGCCAGAACAACAGCAAACTACAGCTTCAACGCCATCTAAGGATCCAAATTCATCAGAAGCGCAGGAACAGGATTCTGCTGTCCTTTCACACCTCGCGCCAGTTCCAGACCAATCGGTTGCACCAAGCCTATTGACTGCTGCGAGTCCAGCGAGTGATATTCCCAAGCCATATACTCGAACGTATGGGCTATATGGACGAGAATCTACCGGCGCAAATAAGCGCCAAGTTCCTTCCATCTACCGATGGGAAAACCCCACGATTTGGACACTCGGCTCGTCTATACTAAACCATATCACCAAATTCCTGGACTACCCTAGTGTTGTCTATCTTAGAGCCACATGCACAGGGCTCCAACGGATAATTCATATCTCACCCAGAATACCAACATCAGAAGAAAAAGAGCTTTTGCGCAAAGTCTTTTGTGTATCACCCCCACCTACTGGGGTATTCAAACCGATGAAGGTGAAAGTGAAACCGCCAATCGAAATTATTCCATCCACTAGGGAACTTCCCCAAATATGCACGGCTTTGGAAAGCATGGCTAAGTGCAAACACTGTCAAAAGCAAGCTGGAATGGACGAATTAAAACAATGCTCGCGAAACTTCAACGGAGGTGAGGGCCTTTTGGGGAGTGTAAAAAGGTCTGAATCGAGTTTGGGAGAACCTGAGGTCCGTGGTACGAGATATGTGCAATCTCTGTCGTCGACTTTCAGCCCAAGCCGTCGTACATGTTGGTCCTGCTTAGGTTATTTGGATGGTGTTGGAGATCCAAAAGAATGGTGTATGTGTCGCTGAGTATAGTCGCAGCTCTCGTTAGTTAATCCTCTACACAGTAATATCATTAGTCTACATACTAAATACAAATTATCTATCATAGTAAAAGACGTCCTTGAATGAATTGCTAGGCCTTGGGGGACCCGCGGGCGACCTTCAGGCGGTGGACTGTTCACGTTCAATTTCAAAAATGGAGGTGCATATACATCGTCTCTCTTTGCACATTCTTAATTGATTCTCAACTCGCCGCTGCTTAAACGCCCCGGGAAATACAAATTCGGCAAAAATATATCATCAATGATGCCTGCGGCGAGGAGTGCGAGTCTCCTGACGTGAAGTGTGTGGGCCACAGTGTTTTGCATGTACGATGCGATGATCTGTGAGATTAAATCGGAACATTGAAGCGACTTGTGTTTTGTACGAGGGGTCAATGTACCATCGATACATTGGAAGACCCTGTCGAGGGTACTCACAGTGGTGTTCCAAAAGCCTGAAACTCTCTCTACCTACCGCCTAGGTGGGTAACTAGCTTCTGACTTTTGGAACACCACTGAACAATAATAGGGGTTAATACAAGCGGTGGTAGAAGAATAGATTGTCAATTATCAACAGGCTAGTCATTCACTGAAACACATAGACCATCCCTGCTCGGTCCATGCTCACAATCATGCCGTATGGCACCCGCAATACCGCGACGTCCTGGATGATATCCAAATGGCTCTTCAGCAGCATCTGCTGCTGAAGACTAATCACCGTGCTACGAGGCGGCCGGCCACTGGCTCCCTTCCGCGAGCCTGAAGCTGCGCTGCTCGACGCGCTGGGAAGGTGCTCGGTGGTCACCAGGAGATTGGGATTGGGCTGCGACAGGTCGTAGCGCGGTTTCCCGGTCGCGCCGCTGTCCGATACCACGTCAAGGCCGCTGACAAGAGAGGACAGCTCGGGTCGCGCGAGGTCCCAGAACCGGATCTTGCGGTCGCAGCCAGCCGACACCATGAACCCGCATCTCGTGCTGTTATCCTTCCCGTCATCGAGGGAGTCAAACCCGACAGCAAAGGCCCAGATCCCAAGTCGATCAGCCGCCAGGCTCGTGGGTGACGATGTAGCCCCGCTGCCACCAGATGCAGGTCCTCCGGCATCCATTCCTGCGGGACTGGTGGTGGCAAAGCGACTGAGCATCCCTTCTGGCCGATCCCCGTCGACTCGCCAGGCCTCGTAGTCCCGAAGGCTCGAAGTAGTGGCTCGCGCGGGTTGGTGCCCGCCATTAGGGGTGCCATTACTGGGGCCCATAGGAGTCGCCTGGTAGACCTCACGGCAGCGGACCTTTTCAATATCCCAAACGGTAATCTCATTTCCATGATTGCCACTCCCGGATACGCAAACCCAACGGCCTCGACCCTTGGTGGGATGGACTTGCAGTCGGTGAATCGCGCCCCAACCCGGTAGACCCCATGCCTTCAACCGCACGCGGAAGCGGAGATCCCACAGATCGAGAATCCCGTGAGTGGTGCCCACCAGCAGCCAGTTGTGCTTACGGTCACAGCAGAAGGCGGTGGGGGTTCCGTGATGGACGGGGTTCTCCAGTGAATAAACGGGTAGCATGGTCTTCATATCCAACGCAAGGATACGGCAAGTATTGGTCGCGATCAGCAGGGTGGACTGAGCGTCAGAGCGGAAATGTTCCAGCCAAATCGGATACTCGACAGTCCCGTCGTCCGCAGTGGGTAGTTGATATTCTCTAACAAGCTGAAGCTTGCCGTATCGAACGGTGTCATTGACATTGTGATACTCGACTCTGACAGCGTGAATGCTGCCGTCAGTGGCGCCGCTAATGAAAGTGTGCGTGTTTTCAACAAAAGTCAGCGCTTTTACGCGCGCACCTGGCCCATGTCTATGGGTTTGGCGGGACCGAGGCGTCAGGTTGCGTTCGAGGCGGGCTGTGTCCCAGATCTTTACCGAACCGTCATCTGAAGCAGTGACAAAGAAAGAATGGTCTGGTGCGACAGCGACGCGGTTCACGGGGCCACTGTGCTCGCCAAAAATGGCCACCAGATTCCCTTCGGGTTTCCAAACTTTGCTGGAATCTTGCGCGTTAACTTTGCGAATTGGCCGTCGAGAATCCACCTCCTTGACATATGGACCCAAATCAAAGAAGTCCGTAGGGTAATTCTCCGCAAACACATTGTCCAGCAGCCGTAGAACAACTGGGTCATCGCCTCCGTATGAGTGGTTGGCATGGTATTCCCGGGCCGCTGGTTCGAGGGGTTTCCGGTCGTATGAAAGTGCGAGGGCCGATGGCTGAGGAGTCCCTCCTCTCTGGAGTGGAGCGTCCACTTTTCCGAATGCATTTGCTGAACTGGTGCTTGTTTCTGCGTAGGCTTTGGCCGTTTCCTTGCGGTTCAGCAGGCTGATCGCACTGGATTTTCGCTGCACCTGCCCAGACAGGATTCTGAGCGCAGGATTCTCTGCTTCGGTGGGTGTTGATGAGCCTTCTTGCTCGAAGCTCGGCTGGCGACTAGAAAGTTTTCGATCGACATCTGAGCCTGGGGGTGACAAGGGACGGGACTCTGGTCCGGCAGCGGGTGACGATGCTGTCGGGGAAGATGATGGGGAGGAATCGGTGGTGAGATTTTCTAGAGCAGTTGGTCGAGGGGCGGACCCTGTTTCTTTGTGGCGGTGGCTCTTCGATCGCAAATGCTTGCGATGAGCACTCGGTGTTCTCTCAATCGTTGTAGAGGCATCAAGCAGCGCGTCTGCAATGGTTTTGGGCCTTTGCTCATCGACGGTAGGGCTTTCAATCCTGCTGACAGAAGCCCTCCGCGGCTTGACATTTTGATTCTTGTCAAAGAAGACCGTCTGAGGGGTGACCCCATAATGAGTCAATTTGATTATATTGTTCAGTTGTGAGATCAAACTGTTGTCCACATCTCTGGGTTGTCGCATAGCTACTCTCCAAAGATAGTCTTTCAAAGCGAGCAGCTTGTACTCGTCATCGGGGCCCACCCCCAGATTTCGTAGCCGAGACAGCCATTGTTCGTCTTCCTCGTTCCTCGCTTGCGAACTCAATTTAAATGAAGAGCCTCGTTGTCCGGCGCGAGAGTTGTAAGACCCAGGCTCGGAGAGACTGAAAGTGCCCTCACGGCTGGTGGATTTCCAGAACACACCTTTATCGGATTTGGACGCCCAGACGAGAGCCATGTCGTAGATATTTCTCGCCATCGGTGGCTTCAGCGCATCGAGAATGTCGGACTCCGTAAATTCCATGATTCTAATTCTGAGGAAAGGCCGCACGAGAGGCGTCAAGATCGAGTAAATGTCAGCCACCGACAAAAATTTGGTCGAGCTGACTACGAAGTTCACGGCTGCCTCGCGGATCCAAATGTTTGGGTGAACAAGAAATCCAGTGGTGATGTAAAGCAGATCCCATGTCGTTGGCCGCTGAAACAGGCCTAAGTCTGCCATGGCCGCCAGAGAGCGAATCACTCTTTCCACGACAAATTCTTCGGGCTCCGTCATAGATTGAACCATCAGGGGTAGGATGTATTGCTCCAAACTGGTGCTTCCCACATACGCTGCAACTCCAACGACGGCTTCAAAGAAGGCACATTTCAAAATCCAGTCCCGGTCATTGAGATATGTGTTCAAGTGGCTGAGAATGACATCGTTCGCTCTTGGATTACCGAAAAACACGCAGAGGCTGGATACCGAGCCCAGGAAGGCCCGGCGGACGGATGCATCCGAATCCGTCAACAGCGCTTTTGTGTGAACCTCAAAGTAATCCAAAAGGTCGATCCTTGCCACATCGTACAGATTATGATATGTGGCATCCTCGGTCCAGCGAGGCTGAAAACCGACTGGTATTAGTGACGCCAGGCGAGTATCAGAACGCAGCGCTTGAATCATATCCAAAAATCTCAGCGAGGATTGTGCTAAAGATGCAATGCAAGAGGCGTATGCAGCACGGACCATGGTACTTGGATTGCTGTTGGCGGAGGCAACAAATGGCTGCAGTCTCGGGAAAATGTACTCGGAGAACAAGTAGGCATTCACTGGGGATACTACGTGCACCATCTCCAGCAACTGTGTCAAGGTTCGGATGGCAGCGACTTTGACAGCGTCTGTGCGATCGGTTAAAAGGAGCATGATGTAGGGGAGAACGCGGTCCAGCTTGGCGTCATCTGAGAGCCTCTCGGCAAAGGCCAGGAGAATATCACAAGCTTTGATGCGGGCCGATGCTTTGGCGGTATTCCGTAGGTTGGAGACCACAAGGGTCAGGAAGATCAGAACGCCTTCATCCGATTGTGATGGGGATCCCGAGGCCGGGTTCCCACCGCTTGGTAGGTCAAGTTTCACGGGAAGAGCATGGCCTGCTAAATTGGATGTAGGCCGAGCGCTTTTATCAGAAGCATTTCGAGATGTAGGACCGAGAAAGTAGGATATCTTATCAAAATCCAGGTAGACCCGCTCTATCCGATCATCGGATTCTCCTCGGTTGGCTGATTCCGCATCCACGATCGTTCTGCCCGAGGATGGATCAGTCATGAGCGACATGTATTGATGGAGAAAGCTGTAGAAATATTCCGGAAAAGCTTTGTCCTTCCAGAAATTCAGATACTCCTCTGCAGAGTACCGTGATTCGGGTTCCAGTTGAATCATATGAAGAATCAGCTCTCTGATTTCCGGATCCTCGATCTTAGCCAGCTGGCTGTGCTCCGGACTGTACTCGCCCTTTCGATACTTGTAGATTTGGCTCAGTGTGAATATGGGCGATTCCAAAAGAGCTCGGCAATGACACAGCCAGCGCTGAAAATGTCCATTGCCCAGTTGACATGTCGGCTCCCCGGTTCCTCCCCGGCCACAAGGAAGCGCTCGGGAGCCAGATAGCAAGTGCGTCTCCCAGAGATATCGAAATAAAAGGAAAAGTCTGCAGGATTATCCTCTGGAAGGAAAGTTGGCTTGAATGACGAGGAAAAGTCGGAGAGATACAGCCAGTTCCACGAAGTGACCAAGACGTTTTCTGTTTTGATGTCGCCATGGAAGACATCTAGCGAATGGCAGTCCCGCAACGCACAGAGCAGCTGAAATGCAATCCACTTCTTTTCAATGTCTTCCAGAAATGGTCGAATGCTATTGTACCGGTCAGATTTCGCTGTTACAGGCACAGATGGGGCACTGCATACCTCATTCGATCATAGAGCGAGCTATAAATGTACTGGCGAACTAGATACCCGCTCGTGCTGGTTTCCAGAACCCGATGATAGCTCAGCGCATTCGGCACATCCGCCAGAATCTTGCGTTCCCCTACATGAAAATATGAGTCCGTGAATTACCCGACGGAGCAGAACCAGAACGCACGGATAATGGCCTTCACATATGGCTCCAATTTCATGGTCGGGTACGGTTTCATGATCACCTTGACGAAGACCATGCCATTTTGCTGCCTCGCACGAATACTTTTCATAAAACGTCCGCCACCCATCGACTTCTCATACACCAGATCTGACAGCTCAGGGACATCGATCCCCGCGGACCCTGCGGAGAGGGTTGTGAGGGAGTAGCCTTGTCCCATGGTGATGGAGGAACAGCATCTCCTGGGGCGTTGGAAAAGCCGCGATCATCCAGCCCAACAGTCCTTGGGGAAGATCAAGGGAGCTGCAGCAGCCACTCGCGATTGCAAACGATGAACCAGATGAAACCAGAGATGGAAGGGAAGCACCAAGTCACTTGACGCGTGGTGAACAGAGCCACGTGATGGGAAGGCGGTCAGCCTCAGGCGAGTTGACATCAACACGAGACTGGCTCTTGCACTTGGACTTGCACTTGGACACTCTCTATCACGGTCGGATCGGAAGATCGATCAGGGGAAGATTTATTTTCATACAGCAATACACACTACTGCCTGACCTATGTTTCTTTAACCCACCCAATGACGTAACAAGTACCCAGCCGGGCTCTATAGGTACCCTGTTGACCGAGCAGCAAGGGTCTGGACTTCAAAACACGACACCTACTCCGATCACTCTGTACGCCGCCCCTGGGAATACAGGATTGGACTATTGCTTCCCTTTTTGCTCTCGTTCTGTGAGCATTTTGGAACCATCACTCCTCGGCGGGGTAGCGGCTGAAATCACCGTGCTTTTTTCCACTATGGACACAGACACGATGGACCACGTCGAGATTCCCATCATCGACACTAATGAACCGCTTTTCGATGTGCTCCAGAAACTGTCCAAGTAATTCATCCATCTTCTGCATTCACCATGAAGATTCTAATCTGGAAGCAACTTGTAGCTTCATAAGCACGGCGGTCAGCGACACAGCCTACTCTTTCGAGCAGATGAGGCATGGGTCCCGCGGCCACCGTCTGAGACAGTTGGTCCATACATTGGCTGAGGACAGTCATAATCCCTTGATAATTGTCACTTTGATGTAAGTCCGACACCCCAATTGAACGTAACTGCATTGACATGATTACCACAGGATCTTGAAGTGGGAATTCATCAACTCCACCGATGATGACTGGGGGATGAACGAAAGTCGAGGACATGCCTGCGAGTTCGTTGCCTGGCAATTCTTGTGCCATTTAAACCAGCGTGAAACCATCGAGTTTTTGCTCGAGGAACTTCCAATCCCGCGACGGAACTCGGCAAACCTCGTTGAGGCCGAGAGAGGAGCTTCTGACTTTGCCTCCGATCGAGGGGAGATGCGAGAGACGGAGGATGAGACAACCCCTCTCCTGTTGAACTCATCATCTTCTCTTTATCGACTATTGTCTGGAAAAGTTGGCACAGGAAGTCCATCCACCCAAAGCCACCAGGGCACCCAGACCTATCAAGAGATCTGCCTCGCTCAGAAATATTCTCAGTTTTTCGGACTGAATGCACTGGAGATCGCAACAATCGCCCATGCCAAGAAATTTCTGAGCCAAAGAGTTGTTCAGCGAGTGGTGGATGATATCTGGCGAGGGGAAATCGTCTTTTGGGACTCCCTGACAGTCCATTCCAAGAAGAAACCACAACTATTCAACGAGAGGTGAGTTGGAACCTAGTCTGCAATGTTAAATGCTAACAGTCTCCCCTCCATTCCGTAGAACGGCCGATCCCTACTCCCGCTTGAGAGTGCCTGTTTACCGCAAATTGTTTGAAGCTGCATTCTTCATCACCTTTCTCTTCCTCTACTATGCAGTTCTAGTAGAGAGAAAACAGACGGGAATTGGCATTTTCGAGACTTTGATGTATATTTGGATTGTTGCGTTCGCCTACGACGAACTGAGCGGTATTGTTGATGCCGGGGTTCTCTTTTACCAGATGGACTTCTGGAGTCTCTGGAACCTGGCCATCATAGTTGTCGGTAGCGCCTTTGTCATTGCCAGTGAGTCAAAACTCCCCCTTCTGCTGCCTGGCTTCCTCGGCTTCTTTTAACTGGAAAACACGTTACAGGGGTCATCGGACTAGGCAGACAGGACGACTCCATCACTGACCTGTCATTTGATATTCTTTCGTTGGAAGCGTTGTTTCTCGTTCCCAGGCATGACTCACCCAAGTCCTTGTTGGAGGTCGATCTGCCATCGAATCTGACGCAAGCAACCAACAGGATCTGCTCTCTTGTGAGCTTGAACTCTTACTTCGGCAGCCTGGTATGTGAAACTCTTCTGCGGGACCGCAGTCCTCTCTGCTGACCGGGGCTGTGTATAGATCCCTGTGTTGAAAGAAATGGTAATATAGCTCATCGCTTTGTGGCAGCCCAAGGCTGACTTGATCGCGCATCTCAGACGAAAGCCTTTTTCAGATTTCTACCTGTGGTGGTAGTCTTGTATATCGGTAGGAGTGACTTCGCCACACTGTAGACTGAAGCGTGTTTTGCATGTCTGACCGGCTGGGGAGTCCTGCAGGGTTCTTGACTACGTTTACCATGCTCGCCCGTGACCGCCTGTCGCTCCGGCAAATGTCCTGGATTTTGGTGAAGGTGTTTTTCGGGTATGGCGGTGAAAATTCCCTCACTCGACCGCTATCGTGGCTGACCGCGCGATACAGATCGAACGTTCTCGGATTTGTGGGTGGTTGCACCTTCAAGCACTCTTCGTTCTACACTGACGGTGGCTGAATTGATTGGATGACAGGACATCGCGCATGATGTGAGTAGCGGCTATGCTGCAGCCCAAAGTGAAGTCGGCCCGAGGATTGGCAAAATGGTTGGCTATCGCGTTTAGTTGACTGACGCGCTAGTGATTTAGATCTCCCCGATCTTCGGATACGGGTTAATGTTGGTGTTCCCTTTTTCCTTACCGTTTTCCCTTGCACCACAGGATGGCGAAGCAAATGTTAAGCTCGCAGATACTTGTGATCACGTTTTATTACCCGAGTGACGCTAGACCGCAGCGATGGTGTGGTTTTTGTCACTTGGCCGGGCGTGGGCATACGGGATTTCCAGCCAAACTTCCACGCAGACGCGGCACCGCCTGAAGGCTATGAGCATTCTACAGGCGCTTAATGATTCTAGAGGCTGACGAGAAACCAACTAACTGCAGGCTGATTTTTGTGTCTATGACAAATCTTCTGTTGATTTCATCGCTGATCAGTTTGATGAGCATGAGCCTGGAAGGAGTAGGTTTTGCTGTGCCGACCCATGGTATTCGTCGAATTGACCCTGTTTTAGGTGATGCTTCATGCCCGCGATGAATATCTTTTCCAGTTAGTAGCAGAAATTCTCGGTGAATAGTTCTCCAGCTGACACGCCGTTGTCCAGATTGTCAATCTATGTTCTGGAAAGCAGCAATTCTCGACGGCTAACCTACTTCATGCCACCGCTGGTCCGTTTGCGCCCAGTTCTTGCATAGAACTACTCCCCTCACTTCTGGAAGTCCGTGCTTACCCCTGTTCCAGAATCTGATCCCTCTCCTGTGTATTCGTCCCATGCGGCTCTTCCTGTCTGCGGGGTCCGTTCGCCGCGTACGCATCGTCTTGCTCCGTGCAACCCACCTACCATTTGTCGCATTGATCTGGATCTATGAGAAGACCCGACGGCATGCGCATCGGCGGCCTACTTGTCAATTGCCTCCGATGCTCGCCGCACGAGATCTCGGCCGTCGTACTTCTGTCATCGAATCTAGTCCCTCCCGGTGCCAGGACCCACTGCATCCTTCCGTAGCGGATACACATTGCCTAGGCCCTGGTAAGGCCAAAACGAGCCTGGATCAGCACGCGGGAGTGCATGAACCAGGGCGAGCCGAACGAGCTGGTCAAGTTGAAGACATGATCGACGAGGTGGAACGGCTGCGTGCCCAAGTGGAGCGCGTAGCAGCAACAGTTGGGGTGCAACGCCGCCGCTGAGTAATCCGATTCTATGGTCCGTTCTGTACTCCGCAGGGCATATGGGGCCGAACAGGGTGAAGATCTGGAGTCGAAACGCGGCAGAGGGGCCACCGCGTTCGCGCCTAGGGGCACGCACCCCCCCTGCAAGCCGGGCATGTCCTAGCCCCTATCGGTGGGGATTAGCGGCGCCACCGGCCTTGACACCTTGAGAATCGTTCGAGATGCTTGTCGTCACCAACCATATCGTGGATACCCTAAGGGACCAGGGGGTGCATTTTCATGGGGGCCATTGCCCTGCCTCATTCTAGCTACGTCCACGATAGGTCTAACTCCCATCTCCACACCCTGCCATGGAGTAGAAACAGATTCGCGTCAGGTCAGCAATGTATGATGGAGGCACTGGAGTGTGGAGTCCGTGCGGAAGCTACTCCGTATGGTGTACATGAAGCCGAACACACTTGACCCTTCCGTGGCCCGCATAGCGCTAGGGTCACGGTTCCTGCCTGTTCGGGGGTACTATGATGATCGTCCACTACGTCCTCACGCTCTTCAGGCTCTATAGAGCAGGCGACAGAGACCCATCTCCCCCTCCCTAGGGGCTGCTGCTGCGGCTGTGTGACTGACCAGTGACCGATAGCTAGCTGCGCAAATCAAGCCAACCACCAGGTCATTGGGCGATTTCCATGCCTCTGTGTGGCTACGTTGCATGCATGGGACACAGCGCTGCTGGGCGCACCAGCCTAGCGGTGATTAGAGGGTGGGATGGCCATTTCTAGTGCCATAAACCTAGCAGCCGCCGCCATGGTGAGTCCATGTGCAGCGCCTCTTCCCCCCGGTCATTCTTGTGGCCCCCTTGGTCTTTTTTCTTGTGTCCTGTCCAGTCAGCATTGTGCTGTTCTGTCACTTGCCCGAGGGATCTTACGTCGTAGAGAGGATAATCTTCCGGTTTCTTCCCGTCATGGCAGTGTCGATTGCCTTTCTTCGGCGCTAAATTTCTGGTGCTTGGGTGCAGACTTGCAGACTAAGGCTGTTCTCGATCTGGTCCGGGTTACTCCCGGCCGTTGAGCCCCCCACCCTGCTTTTTCCCCTTCCACCGCATTCTCAGACCTCGTTCTGTCGAATCTGCCTTGGCTGTCAAGGCGTTTAGCTGTCGATTCTTCACATTGAGTCGGTGTCGATGCAACAAGCATTCTTCACCAATGATTCCATGCCCCATTCACAGTTTACTCTCTTCTCAGCCGCTGTCCATGTGCGCCGCCATCATTCACCAACAGCGCGGCTGTTGACTCGTTTTGTTATATATACTTCATACTGTCGCTACCTCGCTTGTTCTCTCTTTAAGATACCTAGTCTCACTGGTCTGTTGGATACATTCTATTATCTTTTTTTTGTTGCACTGTGGCTGTTGACACTACAATATGGGTCGGACTCGAGGCTCATTCCAACAATCCTCCTCTCGAGGGCCTGCATTGTCCGAAGGTACACAGCCCATCGAGATGACGCCGCCATTCTCTTCGCCTGTTTCTACAGCAGCATCTCAAAGGGAAAGCCTTACGCAGGGGATTGGTCTAGGCATTTCTACAGGTGGGATAGAAACATCTTTCAACCACCTGAGGGCTGGGACTCCATCAGGACACTACTCGGCGGCGCCGCCTTTGCACAACCAACTGGTATCCAGTGACGCACTCTTCTACAGCTTTCCCTTGGATATCTCAAACCATCCGTTTCGTGAAGTCTACAATAGCTGTTCAACCACCTCCAATTCCCCCATTAGCCTTTACAGTGCTCAGACGCTGAGTGCATCTCCAAGTTACAATTCCGCATTGGAGTTTCCCTCCAGCCAGGAACCGTTCTCGAGCCAGCCTTCTGGCCTTTGGGCGACGACCCCATGCTCTCGAACCACGACACCCAACGAGATTGTTGCTGCAGATGATGAAGCAAAGAGCCACTGGTGTCGAGATGTGTTCGCCGATAGGCTCATCCCTGCCCCCGCATCGATGTCGTCAGCCGCAACTTCCTCCTTCTCCCCTACAACGCTGGTGGAGGAGATTGATCCGAGACAAATGGTTAACGAGCCACAAGGCGCAGCAGCAGACAACGCTGTCAGCAGTCCCTCAAACTCCAACCAGAGGACTCGGGTCTCATCGCCCGCTGATAAACCATCTGAGATTGAGTTAGGGCTCAGGTGTCCCGTATGCGGTGCCAAGTTCACCAGGAAATCTAACTGCCGGGAACATCAGAAGAGGCATGATCCTAAGTTCAAGAAAATGTTTACATGCGATACATGTGGTGGATCATTCCGCAGAGGCGCAGACCTCCGAAGGCATACGGATAGTGTGAGTGAAGTCTTAGACTCCCCGAGCAGCAGGCGCTAATTGAGGCCGAAGATTCATAGGGGCATCAAAAGGTTTCCTTGTGAAAGATGCGGCAAGCGTTATAGCCGTTCGGATACTTTAACCAGGTATGGCAGTTCCTACTCTACTAGTTGTACACGTACTGACACTTCTATTCACAGACACATCGCATCAGATTGTGAAGGTCCCAGTACTGCTAGCGATACTTCAAGGCAGGTCGAGACCGTTCAACAGACCCCGACTTCTTTGCAGCCCTTTTGGCAACTACAAGATCGCTCGTCCAAGAGCGAACGGTCATTCAGATAAACGCTAAGAAGGGACTTTCCAACAAAGCTAGATGCGCAGCTTTTACGTCGATGACGATAGCGCTTTCCATAACTTACAACTGCGAACTCACTTCCCAACCTTGCATGTTCCTCTATCATGTGGATTTGTTGGGCAGAACCATCGGGTGGCCTTTCCGTTTAAATGAATTACTGTTGGTTTCACACATAGTTTGCGCCCTTTTGTGATTTTGCGTACATTAGATTAGCATGGCATTTGGGTACCATTCTATCTAGGCGTTGTGCGTCTTTTGTTTTCCTTGAGATGCATTGGAGTTGGAAAATTCCGGCGACTTCATATGTCAAATTCATTGAATGTATCATTGATATTCAAACGTGTTCCTACAACCTTGACCTCTCAAATGTGTGATATTGTTGCAGTTCGCTCAATCTGGCGCGCGGTAAAATGGGCCGCGTCGGCTATCGACATGCTGATCCTTCAAGCACCCGGGGCACGAGATGGCATTGGCATTTATTTGTTGTCAGGATAAGAGAAATATAGGCCGTATTGTGCACACATTAGCCGCTCATGATAATTTTTGTTGTTCTCCAGCGAGTCATTAAAAATGCCATTATGCGTCCCACTGGCTTTTTTTTTTTTTTTATTTTTTTTTTTTTTTTGAGGGGAGAGAGGAGGGGAGAGGGGATTACAGCATTGCGTTGGTGGCATTATCCCCTGTTCGCTTTCGCACGAATCATTAAACTTTCCTACGCCCCTTGCCGTTAGCCCGCACGACCTGGGAGATCGAGACTCTTGCCGCGCTCCACCCATGAAGCCGAATCACACGCTAAGCAAGTCGAGCCACAATCGAGATTAACTATTAGCAATGACAAATGGAAAAGGACAACATTTCCGCGGCCTTGAGAGGAGTACTCCCAAGCAAGAGGCTGCCCGACGACTGTATCCTTGGTGCTGAAATGTATGGCCTCGTTAAATTACCTTATTATAAGCATGGTCCCAAGGAGCATGACCAGGATTAAGAGGCTCAATCTTGAGTGAGGCACGGGCTACCCTGTTTCATTTCCTCGCTATCCGGGGGGCAGAGCGATTTGTGACCGATGCGAGCCGTAAGATCTGCACTCGTAGCTTCACCTCGGATCATGATTTCTCGCAACTTATGACCGAACTTCCTATGAGGGATGCTAGCTGGGCTAGTGGAGACTGGCCCTCGAATGAGAGTCGTTGCACCCTTAAACTTGGAAGCAGCCGCACACCGGACACGCGTCTGTTCGCCTCGTTGATCGCCAAGCTTGACTGGGTCCGCGGTGGTCTACTAAATCCGATAGCAGTCCGCTCTTACAGGGATGGTTTCCTGCTCGTAGGGGCAAAAAAAGCCATCGGGTGTGCGCGGATCTTCCTATCCACTGACCACCCCTGAAGGAAGACCAATTCTGAAAAGTGGGACAGGAACGGCCTATGGCAGCCGTGGTTGAAATTAGTACGGTCATTAGATGCCCCTTTTGCGAAGGCCTCGCTTGTTCGTCTGTGATCGGCGATGCTCCCCCATACATAGCTCAGCATATACGCCACGCACAGGCAGGTGCATGATCAGGAGACTCTTCCTGCGTCACATTTTCATAACGATTTGCGGATTTTCGGCGGCGGCTGTTGAGTTGGACTATAATCTGGGTATCAACGGAGGAAAGTATGGTCCGTGTCAACTTGGAAGAGCCCGTGTCTATGACAGGCATGTCTGCCCGAATCACACTTTAACAGAAAGCTTTTTTACCAACTAATCTGCCACGAGGACGTTTTGGTTTATTGACGGCGAGAAGCAGAAAAAGGAGTTCGACATCCCTGTCCAGGTCCATGCCCTGTTCCTTTTTGTCATTTCTAGGGGGTTTCCAGCCAAGGATGGATGAACATAATACACTAGTCAACAGCTCGTGTTCTCTGCCAAAACTGGAAAGAGGTTACCAATTACTGGCCTGGCATACTCCTTACTAAAATATTAAATAAGGGGGTCCAATGAGATTGGGAGCCCGCTTATCACTCAAATTTTAGCGTAGCCAAAGTCCCAATCGGCACATTTTGACTGGGATATTATGCCATTTTGTGCCTGGACGCTGGGCGGTTGAAACTAGGCAGGTCGTCCTAGCTCCACAAGGGATCTTGGTCTCCATCGGCGCTACAACCTGGGAGGCGGATCGGTGACGAGCTAGGAACAAGTGCGACAGAAGATGACTTGTTCACCAGGCACGCCAGGAACTAGGATCTGGAACCAAGCGAATCAAGGACTTTGGAAATTTGGAATTGTTGGTTTTGGGAAATTTGGCTGCCAGATTGATGTAAAAGTGACGCACTTGGCTGGATGTACGCACTACGTATCGAGGCCACTGGTTACTGCGATGCTACCTTTGGTTGTCGGGATGTCCACATCCTAAGATCGGACGCGCCAATGACTTTTCTGAATAATAATTATGCTGTTTTTAGTTAATCTTAGTTCATCTGAGCACAGAATATGATATCAAGATATGCTCAGTTGTTTATTGACAAAAAGGATAGGCGAAGTTAGGCATACGTGCCGTGGACTTAGATATACGTGAGATTTAGATATACGAGAATTTGAACATCTTTGGATTGAACACACTTCAATAGATGTCCCTTTATTTGGAAGTTGATAATATTGAAAGAAGAGATATCTAACATCGCTTCAACTAAAAGTTTCATCAAGCTGCCTATGTATACCGCACTGTTAACACCAGGAATCGGTGTATCCTGCGAAATATCATTGGATGTCTCAAGTGTAACTAAGCTCAATTATACATCCCGACTAATTAACCACCATATCTAATAAGGAGACAATAACCGGTATATTTCATATTACTGGAGAGTACTTTCATGAAAGGAGTGTCTGTATCATTGGGTGAAGAGCAGCTACTTGCACTTAACTAGAACTTCTTTGGAGCATGTTCATATCCAGTTTCTCTTCTTCGAGAACTGAAAGAGATATCAGACCTGCTTTTGCGCCGCTTAAACCTTTGAAGGTTTTGCATCAACCGGGGTCAGCCCGGGCGAGTCCGTAAAGCCCTCTTCAATCTCGTCTGTCTCTTCTGCCTCGTAAGTTCGTTTCCTATCATGGGTGTTAGAAGGATACAATGAGCATAAAGGACAGAACTCACTCTTTCTCAGCATCCTCCTTATGCTGAAGGGTTCGGATTATCAAGGCAGTTATGATCAAAATGACAGACAGAATGGTCGTGCCGATGAATCCCTTCCGATACTGAGGCGCATCAACTTGGAGCCAAATGATAAGTGGTAGCCAGGCCTGGAAAACGTAGGCCATTTCGTTCATGCTTCCAATCACCAGAGCTCGCTCTTCGTTGTCACCAGCGCAAATCTCGTGAGCCCAACTATGACAAGGAAAATCATTAGAAACTGCATCCTATGCCCATAGCGGAGATCACTTACGCCATGCAGAGACCACTGAGTCCAAATCCACCACCGCAAAGAATGTAGCAAGCCCATTTCCATCCCATTGGAATGTCCCAAACTGCCAGGGAGACGTAGCACATGATATTGATACACTGAACATATGTTAGAACTCATTTTCTGAGATAAACGAATGTACTCACTGCGCCGAAGATGATTGGTGGCCAACGTCTGCCTTTCAGAACAGTATCAGATAGCCCTGAAGGAATATCAGTATCTATGAAGATAAAACAAGGCAGGTTGCTCACAGGCATAAATCAAGGTTGTTACAACTTGGACGGCATAGGTGGTTGTTGGGTATGCGTTGATTTGATCAACCGAGTACTTGGGGTTTGTTGAGTCTTTCAAAAATCTACCAAAAAGGTCAGCATGGCCATAGAGATAAATATCCAAAAGAAATGACTGACTGCTGGAATATAGGCTGACTACCTGCAGCGGCATTGTTGAAGGTTCTGAGAAGAGTTAGCTGACTCATTGGAACCTCACGCAGGTGGCTTAACTCACACATATAGGACAATCAAAAGGTAGATATGCCATGAGGTAAATATTTTCTTGAGTTTTGTTCGGGTAAATGGGCCCCGATTCTGTCTTCCCTCCAGGTGCATACGTTTCTGGGCAAGGGCAACTTCCTAGATTGCATGTTAGCAACAACATTGTTGGGTAGGAAGCAGACGATTATACATACCTCTTTACTGAGGTACCACGGATTCGAGATTTCAGGCACATCAGGCAATACGAAGAATCCGGCCAATGCCACTGGAAGTGAAATAATTCCATTAATCAGAAAAAGCCTATTGAAAAGTCAGAATTTCATTTCCTTCTTTCGAGTAGCAGGTCCCGCTTACCATTGCCAGCCTTTGAACCCTCCTCGTCCTCCGAGTCTAAAAACGGCATCCATAAGGTAACCAGAGAACATGCTTGCAATTCCGCTGCTTGTGTGGAAAATGCACGACCGTTTTGCTAGCTCGTCCTTTCGATACCAGGAACCAATTATGTATTGCATGCCGGGGTAGAAGGTGCTTTCCGCGAGACCTATCATCATATCGAGTCAGTTGCATTGCTTAATGCAAGTCTTGAAGTAGAATGCTAACCGACGAAGAATCTCAACACATAAAATTGGGTAGATGTGTTACACCTCGACATCGAGAAAGTAAGAACGGTCCATAGGAGCTGATAATACGTCAGTAGGGAATGAATCTCACTCTCACTAAGAATGGCACATTACCTCCGCAGCTGGAATCCAGTATCTCGGTCTCACGCGGGTTAAAAGAAGATTGCTGGGAATCTCGCCAATAACGTAGCCGACAGTCCAACATGTCTGCATGTAGTTGAGTTGATTACCGTACATGCCCAGATCTTCCTTCCTGCGAAAATGTTAATATCCAGAAATTGACACGGAACATTGCAGAACATCAACGTACATCCCAGACACAAACGCATTGTTGATGTTAATTTGGTCCAGGTACTTGATGAAGTACCCTGAAAATGGACCTAGTCAGTTTTATCCGACAAAGTGACCCTCCATTGGTACTTACCTAAAGACGCGAAGGTGAGAATGGCTGAATCCAGCTTAAACAGTAACCGACGTTCCTCTGGCGACTTGTCAAATGTATCCCAGATATAGCTGACCCAGCGCCGCTTGACTTTCGTCTGAACGACCGGCTCCGTGGAACCGCCTTGTTCGACGACGACAGTGGTTGGGGGTGACATGGTGATCTATCTCCTCACAAAGCCAAACAAGGTCAGAACTCAATGACAGTTTTGCGACATTATTATAGGCCAAGTAAATAAAGCAAGAACACGTCGCAGATGTTCCCGGAAGGCTGACATTCCGGATGAATGCTTCTTATCTGTACGGGGCATCCGCAGCTCGTGACGTACCCATAACGGCGCAAAGGACTCAAGTTGGACATAGCTTCATCGCGTGCTTCTCTGGTTGGATTTCCTGATGGTCCATCAAAGAGCGGGGATGGATTCAAAGCCAAGTAGCGCGTATCTCGGGATCAACCCATCAAGAGGGGATCAACCAAATTACCGATGGAGATGTTGGCGCAATTCCTGCGTGAATGCTCAACATCACCCATTCAAAATAAATAGCGGACGCCATCGTGGGAATCAGCATGCGGAGATTCGCCGAAACAGCTAGATGCTTTGCCGGGATGTTGCTGTTGTCATACTGCGCTAGGCAAGTATCATCGCCCGTGCTCTGGAGCTCGTCATACAATTCGACGATGGTGTGCCAGCAGCATCAGCCCCCGCGTTGAGATCCTGCCAGATCCCAGAGTACGGCTGGACTTCGGAATAAAGTTTGTGATAGTCTATCATTATGCACGGAATAATTTTGTAAAGACTTAATGTGGATGGCAAATATCAGGGTCGCTATCCTGATCGAGGAGTTAGGGCAAGGAATACACAGCCGACATATAGACAGCTTGATCAGAACCGTACTCAGGTATAAGCTACAGTTTAGGTATCAAAATAGACGACAAAATTCTAGATATAACCATAATATTGAAACCTCGGCGGTCAAACAACCATCGCGACAGCCACCTGCTATGTTTTCTCATCCACTACGGCCCGCCCCAGCGCTGGGTAACACGACCAACTTCGAGATCATCCCGTTCTACCAAATCCCGAAGTCCACATAATCTGCAAAAGGCGTCAGGATGTTTATTTGATTGGAAACCTTGAATTTGCAATCAGCATGATGGCAGGCGTGCTTGGTGATGTCGGAGTTTCCCCGCTGGGGTGATTGCAAGAACTGGGCGTCAACACATGGGTCGGCGCTCAAATAAAGTGAAACAGATTTTCTGAAGTTGGCAACGGGTGAGGGGTTAGAATGGATCAAGTGTCAGTTCGCGACATGGATTTGAAATCCGCGGTGCGCGGCCTTGCAGAAGTCGTAATGGGGGGTGATGATGATGTGCTCAATCCTCAGATATAAACCCAGGGCAAAGGCGATGTGAGCGCAAGTTCAAATCCCGAGCAGATCCCGGCGCAGATCGCGTTCGAATATATTTGAGAATTATTTTGGGCGCCAGTGCTAATGGTAGAACACAGATAGTCGAAACTTGAAAGCCAATATCGCATTATCGCCATGGTTCCCGTTCCCATTGATTCGAGGATCGTTGATGTCGCTGAGCCTCGAAAGGACAGTCTCGCTTTGCCGGCACCGGCACGAGAACGTCTGGAGAAGGCCGGAATTGACCTCAGCCAGGGCTATCCCTATCGGCCGTCACGCCCTCTCTATCGCGACGACGTTTACAAAGTCCGAGATTATGACCGTCCGCATGTGGACCCAGGGACCCGTGCAGACCCTGAGAAGAAGGCGCTGCTATCCGCGGCCACAGAAGTGAACCATCTCACCAGACATATTGGAACTGAGATTGTTGGCTTGCAGCTCAAAGACCTCAGCGACAAGCAGAAGGATGAGCTGGGCTTGCTGATTGCAGAACGAAGCGTGGTCTTCTTCCGAGACCAAGATCTTTCTCCGCAGCAGCAGAAGAAGCTTGGAGAGTGGTACGGAGAGATTGAGGTTCACGTATGATTCGCGCTGACTGTTGTTTCTCCGTTCATCTGTTGACCATTTGACTTTGCAGCCCCAAGTACCTCAGGTCCCCGGAGTACCTGGTGTGACCGTGATCTGGCCAGATCTGGCTGCAACAGAGCGAAGCCCCAACTTCCGTCACCCTGGTGGGAACTCTCACTGGCATACCGATCTCGTTCATGAGCGACAGCCCGCTGGAGTGACACACTTGCATAACGACACTGTGCCCACCATAGGTGGCGATACTCTGTGGGCCAGTGGATATGCCGCATACGAGAAGCTCTCACCTGCGTTCCGTAAATTTATAGATGGCAAGACCGCAATTTACCGATCAGCGCATCCTTATCTGGATCGCAAGAATCCAGAGGCTGGGCCCAAATACATAGAGCGTGAACACTTCATGGTTCGCGTGCATCCGGCGACGGGGTGGAAGGCACTCTGGGTGAATCGGGCCATGACCGATAGAATTGTTGGTCTTGACAAGGCTGAAAGTGATGTGATACTCGGATATCTGTGTGATGTTTATGAAAAGAACCCCGATATCCAGGTTCGGCTCAAGTGGAGACCCCGGACTAGTGCACTATGGGATAACAGGTCAGTACCACCGTGATTAATTATTCGCATGCACTCACGTTGATACAGAATTACCATCCATAACGCGAGCTGGGACTACGAAGGATCGCAGCCGCGGCATGGGACGCGGGTGACTGCATTGGCGGAGAAGCCAATTTTTGACCCGAAGGCGCCCACCCGGCGTGAGAAGCTGGGGCTTTTGGGACCGGATGAAATCCAGGAACTGGAAGCGGCGGGCACCTTGCAACATGCGCAAAGCTAGGTTTCGCATTATTAGCTGTTAGTATAGTTATGCCATCCAATTACTCCGAGCCGAATAGATTCCACATCTGCGAACGTGTTTGTTAGAAAGGGAGTCCTATATGAGTATTGACTGTAACACCCTCGCAGGTTGTACACTGTCGGACAGTCAGTCCCACTGATGCCAAACTATTGGACAGTGGTAATGTTGATCAATCAATGTTTCGGCCTTGAAAGTCAGGAGCGCGCTCCTGGCTCACCGCCCGCCGATCAGCATTGTGTTGGGGAAACTTTCGTTTGTTCGTTCTTCTTCCAACTCAGTTATTCCTATTGCAACCACCCCAGATAGGCCATTCACAATGAGCGCAACAATGACAATGACTGCTCCACCGGAGATTACGGCGGACAACGTGGCTACTCTCTTCCCCGAGGTTGATACCTCCCTGGCTCGGGAAGTTTTCCCCTCCGCCGCGAACCAGACCGCTCGTTCAACAGGAGATCTGGAGGGCTACGATGACGAACAAGTCCGGCTGATGGATGAGGTTTGCATTGTCTTGGACAACAATGACAGACCCATTGGCAGTGCCAGCAAGAAGACTTGTAAGTTTTTTCCCTTTCGCAAAAACCGGGGAAGCGGGGCAGTCGTTCAGGTCTTCGACAAGAAAATCGCCAAGGAAAACAACTGACATTGACTCTCGATAGGCCACCTGATGACCAACATTGACAAAGGTCTCCTGCACCGAGCATTCTCCGTCTTCCTTTTCGACTCGAACAACCGCCTCCTGCTCCAACAGCGCGCCACGGAGAAGATCACGTTCCCCGATATGTGGACCAACACATGCTGCTCTCACCCGCTGGGAATTCCCGGCGAGACGGGCGCCGAGCTGGACGCAGCGGTGGTGGGTGTGAAGCACGCTGCGCAGCGGAAACTGAACCACGAGCTGGGCATCAAGCCGGAGCAAGTGCCGCTGGACAAGTTCGAGTTCTTCACACGGATTCACTACAAGGCGCCGAGCGATGGCAAGTGGGGCGAGCACGAGATCGACTATATCCTCTTCATCCAAGCGGATGTCGATCTGGAGCCGAACCTGAATGAGGTCCGGGATACCACGTATGTGTCGGCGGAGGAGCTGAAGACGATGTTCGAGCAGCCCGGGCTGAAGTTTACGCCGTGGTTCAAGCTCATTTGCAACTCGATGCTGTTCGAGTGGTGGAGCCACCTGGGCACTGCGGCGCTGGACAAGTACAAGGGCGAGAAGGAGATCCGTCGGATGTAACGTGTGACCATCAAGCTGTGCCATCCTCTTTTACCCCTAATTACTGTTATGCGCACATGGACCTTGATACCTCCGCTTTGATTTCATTTGTATAGCCAAGAGATACATAAATGTGACTATTCCTCATCTTCAAATATTTCAACGGTGGTAAGGATATACTGCCGAATAGGTACAGAGAACCCGAAAAAGAAAAGATCCCAATGCAATGCCCTCAAAACGCCGTCGCTGATGGGAAGAGAAACCCGCAAAGAAAAAGCGCCGATGATTACGCCTGAGGATCCGTCGACAGAAACAAGATACAGCTCCCCAAAATGGCCGTCCCAACCACCGTAAAGACCACCTGTGTCTTCCAACCACTCTGCACCAGGGCGGCCTTGCGACTATACTTCATGACGGTGCGCGTATAGTTTGCAAAGCCATTCGCCAAACACGTCAAGCTTAGAAGCCAGAAAACAATCCCGAGCGGCAGGGCCATATGGCGCTCCAGGGGGGTCGGCTCGTTGGTGAAATGGAAAGAAATGATGATGGCGAGCGAGACGACGGCGAGGTACATGGACAGACGGAGCCAGGAGAGGAAGGTGCGCTCATTGGCGCAGTGGTCGCGGGCATCTGAGGATTGGTTCTCGAAGAGGAGGGCGCCCAAGTAGGGGCGGGAGAGGAAGATGTGGGTTTGATCTTCGATGTGCCTGGGGAGGGTGTTAGAGAACATTCCTGGCGGGTGTGGGGGCGGGACGTGTGGTATGAGGGAATGCCATCGTATACACATGGCAGAAAGAGATCGAGATGGAGATCGAGGGCAGCATCAGATAAGGGGAAGTAAGGGACATGGCCCCGGCGATGCAGGTCTGACGCCATGATACTTACTCTTCGACCAGGACGGGTTTGGTGTGGACGGGATCGACCAGGATGTTGTAGGACCGGGGGCCGACTGGCCGCGGCTGGATGACGGGCGCCGACATACTGGAACTATTCCAGCGTAGACAGACCCTGAGACGGGGAACTGGAGCGCAGCACCAGAGACACAGGAAGAGGAGGGCAAAACGTGGAGCAGGGGATCGGCCGTCATGTGACCCCCCGCTTGCGGATGATGTCAGGCTGGAATGCGATCGATCGGCTGATGTCGGCAGTCGCGGCGAGAGATGGAGGAAGCGCAGAAGAATACCTTCGTTACCAGACTGAGTCATGCGGATCAGCCGTCTGGTTGAATGGAGTCCGAGTCACGGGAGACCCGCACTCCACTCTCCCCGTCTTCTTTTTCTTATCTCTCGGCCCGTCCTCTCTCCTTCTCTCACTCGGCTCAGATCCAGAGGACGCTTCTCGGTAGATAATGCGGTTGGTCTAGTAAACATCCGGATCTCTCTCTCACCATGCCGCCTCGCCACATCCGCTCCGCGAGTCCCTTCGGAAGCTCATTCACCTCCAGCTCCCCTCTCGCGGATGCATCCATTGCCCGGGATCTGGCAGAATATGGCGACGAGGACCTCACTGACGGCCCCGAGGGCGTCTTCGAGGCCCGCCCGACCAGCAGCCAGGCGGGGACCAACCCGTATTCCTTGGCGGGCTCATATCGCCGCCCCGGATATTTCACCACAGTCAATCATGGGACAATGGTCCCGGCCTGTGGAGACCATCAGCCACTGAGCCAGAGGGAACGGGAACAGGCCATCGAGGAAGAACGCGACCTGCTGAGCGACAACCATGTCATCCCCGAGACTCATGGCCTGCAGCACAAGATCAGCGGTCTCTTCTCCCGCATCCAGGCCTCTGCCCAACAAGGCCCGTCCAAGACACCCTCGTCGGGCCCCTCCGAGCCAGATTATGAGACAGCCCTGGAAACGGAGACCACGGCCCTGCTCCGACCGGCCACGAGCAACGACCAGTTGAATCTGAACGAGATCGACCGCAAATGGGAAGAGGCCGTCGCGGCAGGAATGATTCACACGACATGGCAACGCGAAGCCCGGGTCATCGGCAAATACTCATTGCCGCTGATGGTCACATTCCTGCTGCAGTATTCCCTGACCGTTGCCAGTATCTTCACCCTGGGTCACATCGGGAAGGAAGAGCTCGGCGCGGTGAGTTTGGCCAGTATGACCGTGAGCATCACGGGCAATGCGGTCTATTCGGGCTTGTCGACGAGCTTGGATACTCTCTGTGCCCAGGCTTATGGCTCTGGCAAGAAGAAGCTGGTCGGCCTGCAGATGCTGCGAATGGTCTATTTCCTGTGGCTGGTCACGATTCCCGTTGCAATTCTCTGGTACTTCTCCGAGCACATTCTTACCAAGATCGTTCCGGAACAAGAGGTCGCGCAGATGGCGGGTCTGTACCTGAAGATTGCCCTTCTGGGAACGCCCGGGTATGCTTGTTTCGAGAGTGGCAAGCGATATCTTCAGGCGCAGGGTGTCTTTTCCGCCTCCCTGTACGTCTTGATCGTTTGTGCTCCGCTAAACGCCTTCATGAACTGGTTTTTTGTTTGGGTAAGTCTGCCGTTCTGCCATCGTGATGGGTCATACTAATTCTCATATCTCCAGAAACTCGGATGGGGTTTCGTTGGAGCTCCAATTGCAGTGGTTATCACAGAGACTCTCCTCCCGCTGTGTCTGTTCGTATACGTATACTTCGCCGTGGGATCAGAGTGCTGGTGCGGGTTTACTCGTCGAGCATTCCAGAACTGGGGGCCGATGATCCGCCTTGCGCTTCCGGGACTGATCATGGTCGAGGCCGAATGTATAGCTTTTGAGGTGTTGACGCTGGCGTCTTCGTATCTCGGAACCACCGAACTGGCAGCCCAGTCTGTCCTTGCGACCATCTCCAGCATCACATGGCAAATCCCTTTCCCGCTCTCGATCGCGGGCAGCACCCGCGTTGCAAATTTGATCGGGGCGACCCTGGTGGATGCCGCAAAGACATCCGCCAAGGTGAGCTTCTGGGGCGCTGTGATCGTCGGCCTCTTCAACATGATTCTCCTCTCCTCGCTTCGATCTTACATCCCGCGTCTATTCAGCTCCGAGCCCGAAGTCGTCGATCTGGTCGCCGAGGTACTTCCTCTTTGTGCTGCATTCCAACTGTTCGATGCCCTGGCAGCAAACTGCAACGGTATTCTCCGCGGCCTCGGCCGCCAGGAGGTGGGCGGGTATATCCAGCTCTTCTGCTACTATGTCATTGCCATGCCGATCAGCATGGGCACGACATTTGGGCTGGGCTGGGGCGTTATGGGTCTGTGGACGGGAGTTGCTCTCGCCCTGGGGCTTGTATCATTGATAGAATTCATCTGGATCGGCCGTGCTAACTGGGACCGGTCAGTCGAAGAAGCTCTCGAGAGGAACGAATTGACTTAGATGGATATATGTATGTATGTATGTATGCATGTGCATGATGTCGGCCTATAGGCATCCGGTCGATGTCCGAAAAGTTTTGCTTCTGTATATGGCTTCGGGTGGCATCTTGTTTTGCATTTCGCATGTATCTATACATCAGCGCGAGTTGAGTGAATACAACATCTTCTGTCACATAGGCTGGAGAACCATGAATAACAGCGAGGAGAGAGAGATCGAGAGATAGATAGACAGAGTCATCGAAGGGAGGGAAGGGGATAAACGGGACAAAAGAACTCCGCCAGCTGGGGTCGATCTGGGGTGGGGGGGGGGGGGGGGGCAAAAAGGTACCTCCCAAGGCTCAGCTAAATCTGCCCCAGGGCGGCAGCACTCTACCGCTAGGACAAATCGCCGTTCTTGTAATAGGAGACTGCCGGCAGTGATACTATATATGAGAGGTGCCTTCCTAAGTAGGAAAGACAGGCGATTCATAACATTTACAGGTCACCGAGGTGTTCCACGCACGACTATTGAAAAGAAAGGCTAAAATCATATCATGATATCATTTCAGCTGTCTGCACATGTATTTTAGTCACGCTGATCAGCTGTTGTAATCGAGAATCGCCCATGTCTGCTCATCGGTCGTCGAGAAGATCACACTGGCACTGATAAGCTCATCTCCCGCCTTCGCCACATCCGTGACGGGCAATCCGAGTCTGGTCGCGATCATTTGCATATGCATGCCCGTGTCTTCCGCAGATTCCGACTTGAGCAAGTTATAGACCTTCCTCGCCACGGGCGACATCGACGCTAGAGCCTGGGCCTGGCCGTAGTCTTCCGCTCCACCCATCGCCGTGTCTGTGCCCGCACCGTTAGCACCACCGGCACCACCGGCACCACCAGGCGGTCCCCGAGTGAAGAAGAGGTGGGTAGCGGTAGCCTCGAGCAGATGACAGTGCAGCTCATTGATATCGGTCAACGGCCGGACGGCATGCGAGCCGACATAGCGCTTGTTATTGAAGTTCTTGATGCTACCAAACACCTTGGCATACCCGTTCAACTCAACCTCGTTCTTAGCCGGCGCCTTGGCCCCGCCGTCCATGTCCATGCCATCGGCCGTCTGCGAGTCGATCCATTGCTTGACCTCGATCTCGCCCGTGCCGTCGTCGATCTTGTATGTCACGTTCGTGCTCTGCGTGCTGATGTTACGCACTTGGCCGGCGAACTGGACGTTGGCCACGTCTGCGTTGTCGATCTGGAACGGCGCTTCCGGGTATGGCTGCTGCGCGTCGAGGATTTGCTTGACTGTTACAGGGCGAATGGTTTTGTTGTCGCGGTCCGTATTCTAGATCTGAAATTAGATATTCATTTTCTCTTCAGTACACGCGAAAGTACGCGTACCTTGCCTCCTGCTGGGCTGGTTGTTTCGCCCGGCATGAATCCGCCGCCGCCGCCGGACTGACCGCCGTACGAGTTGTAATTGTTGTAGCCCCCGTCTGGACAGAAAGATGAGACATTAGCAGGGAAGAGACGGTAGATCAGGTCAGGACATACCCATGGTGTGTGTGTTGTGCGGATCTGTCTCAGAGGGACGAAGCAGAAACCAATTTACTGCTTCGGGAGCGTGTCTGAGCGCGACTTGCTGCCTGAGGCATCAACTTGGTGGGGACTCGGTCCCTCGTTTGTCCGGCCCTACTCACCGCCCGGCAATTTTTTTGATTTTTTGCGCTTCCGTTGACAAGCGGACCATGCTCTGGACTGACTTGAGTGAGATTGTTGCTGTTTGAGTTTTGCTTCTGTCACTGCATTTCATCCATGTGACCAACGTCTTAACTTGACAATCATCTTTTTTGCCTTGCTTTGGCAGCGCATCTCACAATGCCTCGCCGTGCAGCCTCTCCCGCTGCGTCGGAGACCGAATTCGATATCACGAATGCGCTGTTCCAAAATGACAACGACTCCGACAATGAGATCCCGATTCGGCCTCACCAGAGCAAGCCTGTATCTGCCTCTCAGGATCTCGATTTCCTCGGTGCCGACAATGACGACGACGGCGATGCGGCTTTCATCGCGAGTCGACAGGCATCTGCCAACCGTAAAGGATCCAACCTCAAAGGTCGTACGGTGAAGAAAGGTGGCGGTTTCCAAGCTATGGGATTGAGCAGCAATCTGTTGAAGGCCATTACCCGCAAAGGCTTCTCTGTGCCCACTCCCATCCAGCGCAAGACCATCCCCGTGATTATGGACGACAAAGACGTGGTCGGTATGGCGCGGACGGGTTCCGGCAAGACTGCTGCGTTTGTCATTCCCATGATCCAGAAGTTAAAGCGCCACAACACCCAGTTCGGCGCTCGTGCTTTGATTATGTCCCCGTCGCGAGAACTGGCCTTGCAGACTATGAAGGTAATCAAGGAGATGGGACGGGGGACAGATCTCCGGGCTGTTCTTCTCGTCGGTGGAGACAGTCTGGAGGAACAGTTTGGAATGATGACTAGCAACCCTGATATTATCATCGCAACCCCCGGTCGATTCCTGCATCTGAAAGTGGAAATGGATCTGGATCTGTCTAGCATCCGCTATGTCGTCTTCGATGAAGCTGATCGGCTGTTCGAGATGGGCTTCGCTGCACAGTTGACCGAGATTCTCCACGGACTCCCTCACACTCGGCAGACGCTTCTCTTCTCTGCGACCTTGCCTAAGTCGCTGGTGGAATTTGCTCGCGCGGGCCTACAGGAGCCAAGTTTGGTGCGACTCGATGCTGAGAGCAAAATCTCCCCAGATCTTCAGAACGCATTCTTTGCGATCAAGACGTCTGACAAAGAAGGTGCTTTGCTCTATATCTTGCATGAGGTCATTCAAATGCCTACGGGTGCTACAGAGCAATCCCAACGCCGCCAGGAGGAGAGTGAGAAAGGGAAGAGATTCAATAAACGCAAGCGCCCGGAAAAGCAAAAGTCCATTTACAAGGAATCTCCCACCCAGCACTCGACAATTGTGTTCGCCGCGACCAAGCATCATGTCGACTACCTGTACGCTCTGCTTGTTGAGGCAGGATTCGCAACGTCTTATGCCTACGGTTCCTTGGATCAAACGGCTCGCAAGATCCAGGTTGAGAATTTCAGACAAGGCTTGTCCAATATTCTGGTCGTCACAGACGTGGCCGCTAGAGGTATCGACATTCCCGTGCTGGCTAACGTTATCAACTACGATTTCCCGTCGCAGCCAAAGATCTTTGTTCACCGTGTCGGCCGTACGGCTCGAGCTGGCCAGAAGGGATGGAGTTACAGTTTGGTTCGGGACGCAGATGTTCCGTACCTTCTTGATCTTCAGCTGTTCCTTGGCCGACGACTGGTTCTAGGCCGCCAATTTGGGGACCAGGTCAACTTTGCCGAGGACGTGGTCACTGGATGCGTCCCCCGGGATCCGTTGTCCCGGAGCTGTGAATGGGTGACTAAGGTCCTAGATGAAGATGCAGACATTGCTACCCAGAGACAAGTTGCCCAGAAGGGTGAGAAGCTGTACATGCGCACGCGCAATGCGGCTTCATTGGAAAGTGCCAAGCGGGCCAAACAGGTTGTCTCCTCCGAGGACTGGTCCACAATTCATCCGTTATTCAATGATGCAGCGAGCCAGATGGAAGCCGAGCGTGAGAATATGCTTGCCCGGATCGGTGGCTACCGGCCACAGGAGACCATTTTCGAGGCCAATAACCGACGCAATGGTAAAACCGAAGGGGACGCATCCATTGATACAATCAAACGCATCCGCAAGACTGTGGATGCGAAGAAGAAGCGGGCACAGGCGAACGAGCAATCCGAGTCGCTCGAGTCAGGGGAAGCCAATGCGGCTGCGGAAGACGGGTTTGACGAGGAGGACGACGACATTCCACAAGAGGCGGGTGACAACATGTCGATGGCATCTGATTCCGATCTTGAGGTCACTTTTTCCGCGTATTCACAACCAAACAACAAGAAAAACGATGTTTCTGCCACATCGTTCCAAAACCCCGACTACTTCATGGGATATACACCTGCCAACCACAACATGGCTGAAGACCGGGCCTACGGTGTTCACTCGGGCACAAATCAGAACTTTACCCAAGCGTCTCGCAACGTAACCATGGACCTTACTGGAGACGAAGGTGCCAAGGGCTTCGGCGAGGCACGTTCCATTATGCGCTGGGACAAACGGCACAAGAAGTACGTGGCTCGACAGAACGACGAAGACGGGTCAAAGGGCGAGCGGCTAGTCCGCGGTGAGAGCGGTGCCAAGATCGCGGCCAGCTTCCGGAGCGGCCGTTTCCAAGCATGGAAGAAGGGCAAGCGACTTGACCATATCCCTCGTGTCGGTGAAGCTGAGACACCTGGGATGTCGAACGGATTCAAATCCGGCTTTGGTGGTGGACGGCGATTCCGGCATCAAAAGGACCAGGCGCCTAAGCGAGCAGATCCGCTCCGCGACGACTATGAGAAGATGAAGAAGAAAAATGCGGCGGCCAAGGAACGTAACTTCAGCAAACCGGGTGGTGCTGCAGCTGGTGGAAAGAGCGAGATTCACTCGACTGATGATATTCGGAAAGCACGCAAGCTCCAGCAGAGGCGGCGCGAGAAAAATGCCCGGCCGTCGAGAAAGCGATGATCTCAGATTTGATATACTGTGTATAGATGCCGTCTATAATGCATTATTGAAGATACCATTTATTGTATTAACTGTTGCTTTGTGTTGCTCTCTCCCGTTTTTCTACGAAGGAACACTTCCCAATCCAACGTGTTCTTTGTGATATCTCTGACCAGCCTGTTGGGACAGTAGGTCATCCCAGGCCTGTGGCCGTACGAGAGTGCATTGGAAATCCATCCGGCCCTATCCTGACAGCAGCTTCGAGGTAGATGACGAAGAATCTCAACAGAATTACTATCTACAGCGATCGCGACGCTCAGCTCGAGCTCCAGCTCACCTCCACAGACCCAATCACATCACAGCCACTGAGCTCAGGCCTCGGGTTAGGGAAGCGCGCCCGTTGGCGAGCTCAACAGCTAGCGATGCATCATATCATGTGAGTGAGGATCGCAACCGGGCCTCGGGACAATCCCGGCGGCCGCATGGCCACGAGAGAGCGGTAGGTGGTGTAGTGTAACCCTTGACCACGTCGTGGGCCCTGTAGCTATCCAGACGGTAGGCTAGGCTAGGGGCGGATGCCCAGCGAAGTCCACGAGCTGGAATAATCTCCGAGCGTGATGAAAATCAAGCTATTGATTGTGCTAGTGAGGTGTCGGCGATTTTTGGGGCCCGCGTGTCAGCGATCAGCACAGCCTAATTGTCGACTCCTTTCAGGGTTCCGCCGGTCCCGTGACTCTTTTCTTCTCTACCTTGCTCTCTCCTATACCTCCTCCAGGTCCTTGAGGTTCTCAGACATACCCAAAAAAAACAAAAAAAAAAAAAATCTTTTACCTCTGACTTGAATCACAGCAAAAAGCAAACCCCTATCTTTCCACAGCGCTGGGTGCGTCACTTGTCGCACACCATGGAGGGGGCAGCACAGGCCACTAACTCGAACGGGCCAGACTATAGCGGCCCGGACTAAACTGGTTCGCACTATTGAGGCCGCTAAAAGGTCGATCGTGCATGAACTCATCCTGGTGACAAGGCCCCTTGCTGCCCCGCGTGCGGCATGTTCCACCGCGCAGTAATAATGTGCCCATTGGTGTCGCTTCTGGCACCTCCGAGCCCCTTCCCTCGATGTACATTCTCATGGAATTTTTCCAGTGTCTCTTTGCCTTCTTCTCCGCTTCACTTCGGAACTACCGAACAGGAAAGACACGGAAAACGGACTATTTTTTCCCTCTCCTAACGTGAGTGGCTAGCTGTGGCGATCTGCCGCCAAACCATCAATACATTATTATTCCCCCGCCCGCTTTGTCTGTCCGCTGGTTTTCTTGGGTCCAGGGTGATTGGGGCCACTACTTCCTAGTTGCCCTGCTTGCTGACTGGGACATCCTCCTCGAGGACGATGACGGGGGCGTTCGGAATGGAAGCACCCTGCAGATGCTTCGACAAAGCCAGGGATGACGGATTGTCAGCAATGCACACGCTCCGCGAGGCTGATCAAGGCCGTGTGATCGCCTTCTAGGATCGCGGAGGCTGCAGCCACATCTTGTTGGACGATTGCCGCCTGGAATTAGGACCCGGAAAATAGAGCGGTTCATTCTTTTTTTTTTTTTTTTTTGGGAGGATTCCTCCGCATGGCATGGAAGGAAGGGAGGGCCGAGGGATTTTTCCATGTCTCAAAATGGAAACAGTCCAGTAAAGCCAGTCTCCCGTGCTGTACCTGACTTGGATACTGATGGGGCCTCGTTATCGGTATCACCTGCCGGCGCGAACCATTCATGATCCAGAGCGCCGATCCAACGAGGATTGAATCACAGTTCCTGCGGCTGTCCAACTCCCGGCCCTGAGGGCTAGCACCTTTTCTCTGCTGTGAGACGAGGTTACTGAGCGTCCCCGGCCTTGCATCCCGGAAGGCAGATGACCCTTGATCTGCAAGCTCAGGGCGACTGCAACGGTAACCCCTACCTCGTACCACGGAGTATAAGAGACTTTTCGTTATTATTGATCGCCTCGGTCATACAATCATGATTGCCCAGAGTGGGCCCCTTCGTGCCTTCTCCACTTGCGGAGAATAACGATGAGCTTTGCGACCGGCTAGACGTGATATCACTGTAAAGGCGGGCCTCGAATTGGTGGCAACGATGATGCAGGGACAGGGGGTAACTCGGATTCCTGGTTGGAAGTAACCAGTTGCGTTATCGCCCGCGAGGAGTCAAAAACGAAAAATAAATAAATAAAAACCACAAAACTAAAACACACCGAGCATGGCATACAAGACCTGTTTGCTCCGATGGAGGGTTGCAACAACCCAAGGGGGGGGGATCTAGAAAAATTAAGCATGTTTTTTTCCTGTTCTCTCACAGAGGAACATGCAGTACCATTGTCAAACGGAATGTGCATTTTCATTGCCGAGCTTGACTATTGGCAATGGCTGCGGGCGCCGTCGATCCGTCAATCCTCTAGCCTTGCTTCCGGACCTGATTGGTATCAGGGCACGCCTGGCCCTGTCTTTTGGGGGTCTTAGTGCAATCCGATCCCTTCCTCCAGCTGGGGTTTTTCCCCTTTGGGGTGGCACTGACAGCGGAACTGCTGCCGCCATGGTTCTAATGCAAGCCACCCATGGACAGAACAGTAGATGAGAGTTTTCACAGCAAGACAGAGAGAACGAACACTACGACTGATCCACTCCTGGGGCGCCCCCCCTTTACCCCGAACGATTGGCCTGTACCCGTACCGTTGGGCAAACCTGCCCCATTATTACTCGCAAAGATCTACCATGACGGAGATCAAGTCTATCAGCTACTAGTGCCGCCTACATTGACCACTACTTTTCTTCTGTCTCCACGACCCGCTCGGATTCCTCCCTCTGTCAAATGTGCTGGTGAAAGCTCGGAGCCTACAGCCCCGGTGTGCTACTCTTATCCACGACTATTGCCAGGGTTTCCACTCGACAGATCCATTACCGTATGGGTTCATGCATCAGGGTATACTTCACCCCCGTTTCTTCTATTTTCTCCCCCCATGAACGTGTGCCATGGCCGAGACAGATAGGTAAGGCGTGTGGGGGCTTTGACATTTTGCGGCGCTGCACCTTGATCCTAGCTCGATGATCGACCGCCGTCCTGCAATAAGTCGCCCTAGGATGGGAGACATGCGCGGCTATGAGTAACCCTGCTGTCATGATCTGGAAATCTCCCGCTGATCAATGCAGCCTATTTGCTGACCCCTCCAATAGCGGTTCTCTTTAGCCCTAGATTATAAGCTCGAGTGGTCCTCGGACACACGCCTGGGCAGCTCGATGACGACTGGATATTGATCCTACACCGCTGCACATACATCACCCCCAGTACCACCCTACTCGGTAGGCCGGAGATGCTGTCACAAAGTGCAGGAGCCAGTGGTCCCCTTTTGTGAACGAGATCCGCCAGGAACACCTGCCCCGTGGGCCCTTTCCTTATTCTGCCTGACCCCCGATGCAATCACTCGTGCTTTGCCCCCCGAGCCTTACCCCCTCCCAGTTTGGACAGCCCCGGTTCAACTCGGGCCCAGAGCGGCTACCGTTGAATCGCCCTTGGTCTACCAATGCTCGAGGGTGCAGCCCCCGGGCTTCTTCACCCCGTCAACCGATGCCTGGGTCTCCTCCGGAGGAGGAGCCCTCGCAGATATCCGGCGAGAAACCGGCAGCCCAACCAGCATCTGAACCCGTAGCAGCTACTACGGTTGAGGAGACGGGCACTGGGACGTCACAGCAGCTGCCTGCAGTTAGGGAGGCTCTGCCTCCACGGGCACCACCACCAAGGCATGGCGAGCAAAGTGCGTTCCCGCCGTTATTGACCTCTTCTTTACCTCCGCCAGCGCCGTCATATCCAGTGCCGAAGGTGGAAGCCTCTACGTCGGTAACGACAGCTCGCTCATTGGGTCCTAAGTCGACTCGCCGCACAAAAGCACATGTGGCTTCGGCTTGTGTTAACTGCAAGAAGAAGCACCTCGGATGTGATTCGGCACGCCCATGTCGACGATGTGTTCTCGCCGGCAAAGCTGTAAGTTTGCTGCATTGCTGATCATCTACGACTCACTGACAACTAGCTCAGTCATCCTGTGTGGATGTCACGCACAAGAAACGAGGACGGCCGCCACTCAAAGCGGAGGACTCTTCTCTCCGGACTTTTACCACACAACCAGAAGCCCCCTCTGTCCCCGTAGAGGCACAAGCAGCCGCAAACTCGCGGCGCACTCCTACGCACCGTGCCACGTCTTCACGCGAAATACGCCCTGTGACGGATTTACGGGAACTGGGGGAAGTTAGCTCCCCTGTGATCGGAGGGCGAGCGCCGCGCGACCAGCAGCACCGATGGTCTGCTTCTGTCTTTCCTCTTACTCGGCCCATGGACCCTGCTGCATCGATTCCAGGAGCTGCAGCTCGACGACCGTTTTCTTCGGGATCAGCAATCCCGCCGGCACTGAGCCAGCCGCCGCCTGCCTTTGCCCCGATGGCAGGAGGCTTCCATCCTATTCTGACAGGTAATATGCCAGCTGGCATGGAAAGACGCTTCCCTCCATATATTGGGCCAGCATTGCCACCACCTACATCTCCATCTCAGCATCAACCATCGCTTGGTGTTCCTCTGCTTTCGTATTCCGACATTCGACCTCCGATGGGCGATCCTCGCCTTGCTCATACTCCCCGCGAAGGGCACATTGACTCACCAGTTCGACTTCCTCCGATCCACCAAGCAACAGCCAGCTCTAGCATGCCTCACCATGCACACCGATTAAGCGATCCATATCCAACCACTTGGTCTCTATCCGGTCGAGAAGAAGGTCTGCAGGAACTTCGGCCAGCAGATCAGCTTCACCGACCTATATTTTCACATCCATTCTCCCATCAACGATCTTCTTCTTCAACGGCAGGCCCCGTCGATCTTACACCTAGACATACCGGAACAATCGAGCTGCCTTCCACAGCACCTCCAGGCCAGTCCCCTTCGACAGGTACGCGAATTGAACCGTCAAGTACCGAAGCCAAAAGCCAGGAACCACGCCCTTTTAAGCGACGAAAAATGGCCTTGGATGACATGGTCAACGACTAGGCTCAAATTGTCGGTCTTCCAGACCTTTTGGCTTCGGTTACCGCAGAACTTCGAACTGTTGGCTTATTATTATATAATTCCACTCCTCAGCTATGTAGCAGGGTCTACTGGCAGCTTGTCTTGATACCCTTCGTCACGGCGCTTGGTACATGCGCTAAGTTATCGTTTTTGTCTCATTCCGCGGCACTTCCAAAAGTCTATATCAGTTTATTTCGACAGGATATCCAGTTTACATGTTGATTTCCAACTAGCATGCATCGCTTATCTGATATCATTCCAAGTTTACGGCGCATCTTATCGACTTCGATACGGATGCAACCGGTGGTTTAGAGCACTCTTCTTCGTTTCTCGCCCAGCATTTTGTTCTCTGCTTCTTTTCATTCTCTTTCTATTGCGAGTACCCCCTATATTTTATGTGTGGTTTGTTTGAAGACATAGCAGGGCGTTTGGAGGAGCAACGGGGGTTTGGTCTCGCATTGGATTTTTTCTCTCTCTTGATTCTCCTGACTAGATCATGGCCAGGAATGTTATGTGGGTGGTCTATCCATTTTTCAGGTAGAACGGTCATTAAGTGCAGGTGATTTTTTCTATTTGCCGTTGTACATGGGCTGTTTCTGCTCTTTCTGTGTTTAGGTTTTGAGAATGTAGTCGGATTAGACTTCACCTACTGCTCTAGTTCTACTGCGGCCATCCTCCCATAGGCTAAAAAACTCATCTTATTGAGAATTCCCCCAAGAAATATTGTACAATAACTCACCTTCTAGCTGGTTATAATCCACTAAAACTGATGAATCTGTTCCTTGGCGAATCCCAGATTCGTCAGAATCCCCGGAGATCCCCGCGAACCGACTAGCGACTGCTCCATGGCAGGCGGACCACAAACAAAAACCTTAGTCTTCTCATCCGACGCATCTTTCACTACCTCACGAAGTAACTCCTCCGTGACACGACCTTTTCGAACAAGTGAGTTCTCTCCAGCTGGGTGACTAACAGTATAAACGTAGTTGAACCGATCAGGGAACCGCCGCCTGTACTCGTCGAATTCCTCGCGAAGGAGTAGATCCTGTTCAGTATTGACTCCAAAGACCAAATCGATCTTCGTCTTATCATTCGGGTTGTCCAGAATACCACGGATCAGCTGATAGATTGGAGTGATTCCAGCCCCTCCAGCAATCAAGTAGACTTGAGAGAATTGGCCTGCGTTCCAGGAAAACCCCTTGAGGGCTGTGATGAATGTAAGGCTGTCGCCTGGTGCTAGTGAATGGAGATGGGTGCTTGCTTTGCCATTGGGGTATTGTTTGACCATCAATTCCACGAAACCGGGTTGAGCTAGGACCGATGATGTTAGCTGCTGCAGGTAAACTCGATACAGCTTTTATTACTTAAGTCGCTGATTGGAGTATAAGGCCTGACCGTGGGAAGCCAACTACCCTGAGGTCGCAAAAATGTGAGTATTGATGCTAAACGAACGTTAGCACAGACCAATTAGCAGTTCGCGAGGCCATGTACAAGTCAACGAGAGGCCGCTAACAGCCTCTGGATCTGGAAATTCAAAAACAAGTCGTTTCGTGTCGTGATTGACCGTTTTGACACTATGCACACGCAAACTGGTAAACCCCAAGCCGGAAAATATCTTGCGCGGCTCATTGGATTCAGCATAGGTGGTAGGCAGAAGGGATGATCGGGCACAGTAGGTGCCGACGCCGAGAATGGCGAGTGCAGAGCCGACGGCGATACGTGACCCTAGCGGTTGAGCGAAACGTTGGAATTGAGCCATTATGGTGTTATCTTTCTGGAATTTGATTTATTAAAAAAGAAGCCGTGTGGGAAAGATTGGTCCTTATAACACTGGCAGTTTCATTATTTATCGGAGCGTCGGACCCCGACCATCTACAACGTCGGAGAGGGCCCGGCCCGAAGTCAGCCTAATCCTCGACGACCCAGAACGGTGAGAGCCCCAGTGCGATTGAATGACCGATCTTATTGCATAGTCTAAGTATGAATGCCAAATTCCATATTATATTTAATAAGATCCCTACGAGCACGTTTTTATAATTCTGTTGGGTGAATGGGGACTCTTATTAGTGAGACTGAGATGATCAGATGATCAGGATACAATGCGACTCGGACCACAAAACTATCTGTCTTTATAGACTTTTATTAAGACTGCTTAAAGACAAATATGCATATATAAAAAAGGCATCACGAGATAGTCTACAAAAACAGCCATTGTCCAAATCGCTCCACCTTGGCCAGCAGGCGGCTTTTCCTGTCCGTTTCTTGTAGAACCTGCACAGCCTGTCCGCTACCCAAGTCATACCGATCAGTTTGCAAGTCCATCTCAGATGTCCTGACAAATTTTGTGCGTCTGATGATCTTCCATGCCAAAAACATGACAATCATAATAGGAATCTCAATGTAGTATGAGACGAAATCGACACCTTGGAAATGCGGGCTGAAGCACTTCCATCCCTGGACGAGGACTAACACAATATTCAAGCCGACGGCTATAATAGGACCGTAAGGATATGTCCAATTTTTGAAAGGGAGAAGATGTTCCAGGCCTTGCTTGTGGATAGCGGACCGAAAGCGGAGGGAAGCGAGGCAGATACAGATCCAAGAGAGTTGGTTGGAGACGCCGACGATACTGCGTATGTTAGTATCATGTAAACAAAAAGGAACAGGAAAAGAGGAGCATACTTTTGTAACCACGACCATAGCTTGCCCGCGCCGATGTAGCTGGCACCGAAACACAGCCCACTAATCACGGAGGTGCCAAGAACAGCAACCCAGGGCACATGGAAGCGATTTAGACTACCAAAGAAGCGAGGTGCGTATCCATCAACGGCGAGTGTATACAGCAATCGTGAGCCAGCGAAGAGTGCGTGGTTGGCAGCGGAAATAACCGAGGTCATGATCACAGCGTTAATAAAGCTGCCCGCAATGGCACTGCCGGCTTCTTCGAAGACAATGGTGAACGGACTGGTGCGGGTGTCGCCATTTGAAAGGCCGTTGTGCGTGTATGGCACATTCAGGCCGACCATCAAGATTGATAGAATGTAGAAGAGCACAATACGCCAAAAGACATTGCGCACAACCTTCGGCAGGTTCTTGGCGGGATCCTTGGTCTCACCAGCCGTGATAGCAATCGATTCAGTACCGCCGCTACCATATATGTCAGGACCGTTCAGCAAAGACAAACTTTCGGTGGCAACTTACTAGGCAAAGGAAGCGGTCACGAACACCGAGGCGAAGCCTCCGATGCCGCCAACAAATGGTGCATCCCCAATGTGCCAGTATTTGCCGCCAATGTACTCGTGTTGGGTGTTTCCACCGCAATTGACGGCTATACCAAGGATGATAAAGATCTTGAGAGGGACATGTTAGAGATTGACTGAGGCATATCTGACTGAGATGAGAACATACCACAATAGTGATCACTTTGAGTAAACTCAACCAATATTCAACCTGGCACTAGTTAGACTATATCAAACCGGAGGAGGAAAAGATACGTACCTCGCCATATACCCGAACGGACAGGAGGTTGAGCGCAATCACAACGATCAAGAAGATTAAACTGATGCCCCAGCCAGGGAAATTGTCGGTCCAGAACTGCAATAGCAACTGGAGGGCAATAATATCCGACGCAGTGGAAACGGCATCATTGAACCAATAGTTCCAAGTCAGCGCAAAGCCAAGCGCATCATCAACAAACCGCCTAGACGCTACGTCAGCATTGCAGTTCTTTCCGACGTATCACAAATGGACTCACCCCGCATAGGTACAGAAGGATCCGGCCACGGGAACGAATGCAGCCATCTCGCCCAGACACAGCATTGTCACAAACACAATGCCGCCGCAAATGGCATATGCAATGAGCATCGACGCAGGCCCGCCTGTCGCGAGTGACTCGCCTGTGCCCAAGAACAGACCCGTGCCGATAGTACCGCCAATGGCGATCATCTGCACCTGGCGTGCGGACAGCCGACGCGATAACTTATCGGCATTGACGAATGGGTTGGACACCCCATCCGCGTCGTACCCCTGGCCCTTGGAGGGCTCTTCCGCGGGTGCGGGATATTTTTCGATATCAGCCATCACGATGTGTACCGATCCAGGCAGGCCAATGGAGCGCAGGCGAGGTGCTTTGGTCTCTCTACCTGGCTGGTTGTTTGCGACTCGACTTCTCAGAAACGGTTTCTCCGCATGAGTTGTCGTCTCCTCGCGTTAGTGTCACCTAGCTTCTGGGGCCAAGCGTGATGAACCCGTCCGTGCCCTAATCCCCGGAGTCTCGTGACCGCGCAGATATTAGTTCACCCCGGCGAAGCTGCAGCGACGTGTATACAAAAAGGAAGGAAACATCATGATTGCAGACTACGTTTCGAAAGCACCTCCTAGTCGCTACGATGGCGTGATTTTGCGCGACAATGACTGGATGGGGCACAAGAGGCAAAGGACGGCCGATGTGTCAAAAAAATTCAACTGGCTCCACTCGCAACCACATGGATACGGCTAGGGTTCCACTTAGGTCGCAGAACGGATTCTGCACGATTTGCTTACTGTACTATTGTTCTGCTGGCACCATCAATATAGTCTATGCCGCATATAGAAGGTGAATTTGTAACTACAATAATGTCACGATAAACGGTATAGCGAGCTACAGGGTGTAGGCTCCTGTATGCCCCCAGCCAATCATAGTCCGGGCATATACATCAGCCACAGAGTAAAGCTGCTGTTGTGTAACATGCCAGAAAGGAACTAGGCACAAAGTGGTACGATGGAGCCGTTAAGGATTATGTATCACGGGAGATACCGATGCAAGAGTCGATACAGAAAAGAAGATACATGAATGCTTTTGAAAAATCGCTCGAAAAGAAACAGACAAACAGCCTACCCCAATAGACCGCTGGCCAACGCCTCCAGATCCTGCAAGGTTTCGATCTGACCCGGATCCGCAGCGGCAGATTTGCTCTTCTTGGCCTTGCTCTTGGACTTGCGTGGCCAGGACTCTTCCTCGCTCTCGTCCGACTCGGCAGAGACGCGCTGCTTCTTGCTCGGGCGGGTTGGCTCTTCGGGCTCGGAAACCACAGACTCAGCATCGTCGCCCACGAACGGAAGTAGCTGAGCCCCCCGCTCCTCCTCAGCCTCTTCATCGGCAAGGGCGCGCTCGCGAGCCCGCCGCTTTTCCTTCTTCTCGCGGCGCTTCTCGCGGGCCAGCTCCTTGTCCTCGAGATCGGCGTGACGCGTGCGTTCAGTTTCCTCGGCCAGGAAGCGCTCGCGTTGGACATCGGCATCTCCACGAGCCTTGAAGTGGTCTTCGTCTTCCATCTCATAGACTTCGTGCGCGTTGCCCTCATCGTCGTAGATAAGCTTCGTTCCTTTGCCCTTGTACTTAAGAAGTTTCTTCTTCGACTTGAGTAGCTTCTCGCGTCGCTTGGAGTCAATAACGAGCGGCTCCTTGCCGTCGATTTGCACCATCTTGGTTGCTCGCTGGTCGTTGGAATCTTCGGAGTCAGACTCGGCTTGATCGAGACCTGCGTCTCCTGCGGCAAACCGACGCTTGACAGATAGGAAATCGGCGTCCTCGTCTGCGTCTTCGCCACCGTTGTTGACGTCGGGTGCAACCATAGTGCCATCGTCGTTGATGAGTTTCGAGTAGTGGTCCGCCAGTACGTCTTGATTGCGGCGCTCGAACATACGGTCGTAACGTGTTCGCACCTGGTTTTCGTCCTTCTTCTTGGACTTCTTCTGGTCATCCGCATCCGAATCGTCGTCTTCGTCACTCGATAGTTGGGCCATCTTACGAGACGCGTTCTTGCGCTCTTTGGTGTCATCGCCCTTGATGAACTTGATGCGCGGCGCACCAGGCAAACCCATGCTAGAAGCCAAGTCTTCCAACGAAAGTTCCTTCAGGTGGAAAATTTCCTTGTCCTTTTGAACGTAGACCGACTTGACGTATGAAATAAATGCTTTTTGACCGAGGTACTTCAGCTCGGGGTCCTTGAAGCACATATTTTGCAGTTGATTCTTGATGCTCTGCTGCTTATTTGCCTTGATATTGATCCGCTCGATGGGCACCTTCTTCTGCTCAAGTCGGTTCAGCATGCCCTTCTCCTCGCTGGGGTCTAGGAACAGCACGGCGCGTCCAACCCGCTCGTACCGGGCCGTCCGTCCGACACGGTGAATGTATGTGTCGGCATCCTCTGGGCAGTCCATTTGGATAACCCAGTCAACAGCGGGGAAATCCAAACCTCGGGCAGCGACGTCCGTGGCAAAGAGTACTGAGTGCTGGGCCTGGGAGAATTTGGTCGTAATATCCAGTCGACCGCCCTGCTTCTGCTTGCCGTGAAGATGCAACAGCGGAATACCTGGTTGAAGATGACGGAAGGATTCGTAGACGAATCGGACTTGCTTCCCCGACGATAGAAAGACCACGGTCTTGGATTTGAGGTTGCTGCGGATGAAGCTCCATAAAGTATCGAGTTTTTGAGGCAGCGGAGTAACGACATAGTGTTGTTGGAGGCTTGCGGGTGTCGCCGCGGCGGCGGCTTCATGCACCGCAACGTACTCGGGATCCTTCAGGCTCAAACGAGCCAGATCAGAAACTTTTTTAGTTTGTGTGGCACTGAAGAGCATCGTCTGATGCTCCTTCGGAAGGTGATCGATGATCGCATCCACCGTTTTTTGGAAACCCATGTCCATAATCCGGTCCGCCTCGTCCATCACGAGCATCTGGAAATTATGTGTCTCTAGCGTAGCAGTCTGGTCAAGGTGCTGGAGCATGCGACCTGGTGTGCAGACCAAAATATTCATGCGTCCCAGTCGTTCCTGCTCCTCGCGCAGACTCTTCCCGCCGATGACCAAGCCAGCGGAGAAAGCATGATATCGGCCCACCTTCCGCAACACCTCGAAGATCTGAACGGCCAATTCACGGGTTGGAGAGAGAATCAACGCTCCCAGCCCGTCGTATTCAGTCCATTGTTTGCGGTACAGATTCTCGAGAACAGGGACCAGGAAGGCCAGTGTCTTGCCACTACCGGTCTTGGCGGCGCCCAGGATATCGCGGCCCTTGAGTGCATGGGAGATCGCACGCGATTGGATGTCGGTCAGAGTCTTGTAATGAGAGGCCTCGAGGCCGGAGGCTGTCGGTTCGGAGAGAGGTAGTTCGGAGAAGTTTTTGACAGCGGCCTTGGGGTCGAGCTCGTCGACCCGCTGGGCGAGTGTGGACAGCTCATCCTGGCCGCGCTTGCGCTTCAGCATCCGACCAGAGTCATTATGAGTCTTTTGCTTCCCATGAGAGGCCCGCGCTGGCGCCATGATTTGTCTGTCTGTCTTGCTGCTGGAGAGAATCGAAAATCTGCCCGGCGGTGAAAAGACATTTTTGTGCTGAGTCAGCTGCGATAAGACGGCCCTTATCATCGCCCAATCTGAACACTCGCAACTCAATTCCAGACTCAATCATGGCCGACGACGACAAGGAAGAGAAGGATATCCTGGACTCGCTAGAACGCGAAGCATCTGATTTTGCCAAGGTATGTCTTCACCAGGTCATTCAATCATTGCCTCTGACCCGCGCCTCCAGGACGCCGAGATCGACCGCATCCGCCAGGCATTCTCTCTCGATGCGTAAGTCCGCTACTTCGACCTACAAGGACCACACAGACAACTGACTAGACGCATATTACAGCTACGCAGTCCTCGATCTCCAGCCCGGCGTGCCGGACTCCGATATCAAACTACAATACCGCAAGAAATCCCTGCTGATCCACCCGGACAAGACCAAAAACCCCGCGGCGCCCGACGCATTCGATCGGTTGAAGAAGGCCCAGACGGCACTACTTGACGAAAAACAACGCGCATACCTCGACGAGTGCATCTCTGACGCACGGCGGCTCCTGATCCGAGAACATAAATACACAGTTGACTCACCGGAGCTGCAGACCGGCGAGTTCAAGAAGGAATGGCGGCAGAAGACGGTGCACGTGCTCCTTGAAGAAGAGGCGCGGCGGCGCAGACAGGCCAAGGCGCGCATGCAGGAAGAAGGACGGGAGAAGCGCAAGGAAGACGAGGAGCTGGATGCGCGGAAACGGAAACGCGACCAGGACAAGGCGTGGGAGGATACCCGCGAGGAGCGCATTGGCAGCTGGCGGGATTGGCAGAACGGGAAGAAGACGGGCGAGAAGAAGAAGAAAAAGATGAAAGTGCTGGGATAGTAATCAGTAGTGCTACATTTGCTTTTTAGTTGTTCTTTACAGTAGTCAGTTGGTATACCCCACATGAATGAATGGAATGGACTAGATTATTTTTCCTTTATTCCGACAGCCGAGATCCAACCTCTTCCTCTTCTTCTCTCCACATCCCGCCAATTCAAGCAGGGTCCGCCAGACGACAATGGCCGCGCCCGAAGCTCTCAATAATAATAATGCCGGTTCGCCTCGACTGCTGCGCCCGCAAGACCATCTCCGTCCCTTCCAACCACCCAACTATACCAATAACGAGAATGGCCACTCCGATAACGCCGATGACATCCCCCCGCTACCAACGGTGATCGCCCACATCCACGCCCGGGTGCAAGCCTTTCTATCCGAGACGCATCCGCCAGACTCGCTGCTTGACTCCGTGCAGCGCCAAACCCGCATTTCGCTAGAGGTCGTATCAACCGCGCTCTCGCGGTACTCGCTGCCGGAGCTCTCGGTCTCCTACAACGGCGGCAAGGACTGCCTGGTGATGGTGATCCTCTTTCTCGCAGGACTACATCCCTACCTATCACCATCAGCAAACCCCGATGACACCAGCCAAGCGCTGAAGTCTGCCGCGGCGACCGTCATCCCCTCCATCTACGCCCTCCCACCAGACCCCTTCCCCGCCGTCGAAGACTTCGTCATCAGCTCCGCAAAGGCCTATCACCTCTCTATCACGAAATACACCACCGCCCCGCCCACGAGCACGATGCGCTCCAGTTTCGAGAATTACCTGCACCGATACCCGGGGATCCGGGCGATCTTCGTGGGGACGCGGCGGACAGACCCGCATGGCGCGCAGCTGACGCACTTCGACCGGACAGATGGCGGGTGGCCGGACTTTGTGCGCGTGCATCCGGTGATTGATTGGAATTATTCGGAGATCTGGGCGTTCATTCGCCATCTGGGGTTATACTATTGCGAGCTCTATGATCAGGGATATACCTCTCTCGGGGGCACGTCTGATACATATCCGAACCCGAGACTGAAGGTTGATGGTGATCCCAATGGAAATGGAATGGAGAGCTGTGCGGCTGGTGAGCGGCAATATCTTCCGGCATATAAACTCACCGAGGATGTGGAGGAGAGGTTGGGTCGCAATTGAGTTGCAGTAAATGGATGAACAGCAGAAGTCCATTGTATAGAAAGTGAGATTCCCCTGTGTTTTTGGCCAGTCTGCTACATAGATAATTTTTGGCCCTTGGAATGGAGGATACAATGATGTATGGAATGGAGACGACCGATACATGAATCATTATCTTATATTGTCATATTAGACTGTCTACTTTAACCTGAGAGCATAATTGATCGCACGCGATTGGATGTCGAACAGAAGTCTTGTAGTGAGAGACCTCAAAGCCGGACACCGTCAATTCGGAGAGAGATAGCTTAGAGAAGTTTTTGACGGCTGCGTTAGGGTCGAGATCTATTTTATATAGCAATTACTAACTGCTTCTAGATACCCTAACTATATAATGGCCCCTATTTCAGGGCTACGGGAGACATAAGGTGTCTCATTTCAATAGTAGAGTTTCATATGGCTGTGTACTTCGATAGCTATGGCTATAGCTTCGCCTGAGGCTCTAAAGCATTTCGGATCAGATCCACCGCACCCTCCGCACATCCATAGGACGACTGGTAACCAGCACCACCAGCACCATAGTTATGTACTACCCACAAGTTACCCAGCCGTTCCCTCTCTACCCTGGTCCCTCCTTGTCGAACAGGCCTCAACCCCACTCCATGCCTCACCACATCAAGAGCTTCAATGCCCCTGCCTCCAGTCAACTCCGGACAAGCTTCAACAGCCCGCTTCATGATTCGCACTGCCAGACTGGGATCCGGCTGAGATTCCCAGTTCCCCTTCTGGTATGATCCACCAAGCACAGTACCACCTCCCGCAGCCCTGGTCATCACATAGCACGCCTCCTCGTCCCCATGATCAGTGCCTGATATGTTAACCATTCGATCGGCTTCATTGCGCACGATCACAATCTGCCCGCGAGCAGGGACGACCGATTTGTCCTCAACTCCGCCAAGTTTAGATGCCATCAACCCGGTGCAGTTGACCACCAAGTCCACCGTGCCCGATGGGTGAATACCAGCAGATGTTTCAGATATATGACTGAAGGTAGCCCGTTTGAAAGTGACCCCGTTTCCAAGGCACTGGGAAACGAGCCAGGGGAGATAAATTGCAGTATTGATGCAGACTGAAGTGAATACCACGGATGAATCGACGCCGGGATTAAGACTGCCCTTCGGAAGAACGCGAAACTGTAACCTCCATCGTGAGTCAGTGTGTCCTAATTCAGAGCGAAGGATCCTCACATTTGGAACGACTTCTTTAAACCACGGGGCTGATGAAAGAAGCTCCGAAAACCAATCCGCAGTTGCAGAGCCGATATCCTTTGCCCGGCTCCGTATCTCACAGTCTTAAGGTTGTCAGTTTTCAGCTTATAGTAACAGGAAAAATTCAGCTAACCCTGGAAATGAATGCCAGCCTCCGGATTCTCATGTGCCAGCTTATGAAGCACCTTCCAAGTGGCTTTATCCCATTCCGCGGCATTTGTGCCACCTAAGGAGACGCTGTTGGTAGTCAGCCCGGTGTGCAATCAATGATGATCGACGGATCGGACTCACGGCATGTAGTTTGCACCCGCCCACGGCGATGCGTATTCAATATCATAGTCTCCTGGCATATGCTTTGCAGCCACGACGATCTTGTAGCCGGGGACCCGGGATAGGAGAAGAGCGGTTGTTAAGCCGGCGACACCGGCGCTGGATTGGAGTAGGAATTGTTAGAAATTTGTGTGTTCAACTGAAGTTGAAACATACCCAATAACCACAATGCTCTTTTGAGACATTGTTGTGTTTTGATCGCAAGATAGGTAGCTTGGTAGTAAACGAAACGCCGGGGCTGGACAGCGAGCCAAGAGGCAAAAGACTTGATTGGATTTCTAACATTAGAATGTGAATCTCAGGCTGAATAACCAAACAATATAAACCCGTGGCATTCTTTGGTTGTCATTCAACGACTGAGCCAAACTGATGAATAAATTATTGTCCTCAGCTTCGACTACTCTTTTCGGCAGGTCTTCCAATGTTTAGTAACGCCCGTTGGCGGTTGGAACCTATTTATCCATTTTCGGAAGGCGAGTGGTTGATCACTTTCTATGGCTGTTGTTCCGCTGCCAGCGGACTTGTTCAATTCAAAAGGTAAAAATGCCAAGGCTGAAATACCACCTTAATCTTTACAGGGGCTTCTGGCTTTATGAATTGAATTTATTGGTTCTGTATATGAATATAACCATGAACAGGACTGAGAGTTGCTGGGGAAGGTGCAGTGAGAGACTCAAAAAGCCCCATTATTTGCTCTAAGGCTCCGCCCCTTTTTTGTTGCTTTCCTGTGACTGCAGACTGCTAGTATCCCCGGGCACAGCTTCTATAGCTAACTCCTCTCCTCCACGGAGGTTCGCCATGCGTCTCATGTTCAGAAGATTATAATCAACATTTGGCCCCTTAAAGACGTTGCGTTTGCCTGAGAACCACAATAAGAGAACAATACTGATGAGCCCTATACTGACCACCGAGACATAGCTCATATTTTGAATGGTAACTGGTCTTGACGTGGGGAAGCAATATAGTACGTCGAGGAAGGCCACCCATGCAACGGAAACGACATTGATAGTGGCACCGTATCGACCTAGGTGGAAGTATCGTTCTGGCAGCACTCGATCTCGTCCGCGATATAATAGAATTCCTTGTGGAATTACGCAAGACGTTTGCAGGAAGACGATGGCTGCGTTGACCATTGACGAGAACGCGGTGGTAGAGCCGATAAAAATGACGCCATAGATCTGTTACCATTAGTGGATATTAATGCTTGGATTGGAAGTACGAGACTTACGGAGATACATGTTCCGGAGAGGAGAGCGGCGTTGGCAGGCATTCGAAATCTGCGATTAACTCGCATCCACACTTTGCTAAACGGGATGGCTCCGTCGCGCGACACTGCCCATAAAGTGCGGGATGAGGTTGTAGCTGCGTTATAAAGTGAGCAAACTATTTTAGGGGCATTGGTTGTGGATACGCCTCACCGTTAGCAACCAAACAGCCGAAGAAACAAAATGCAAAGGCAGCCAACAGAATAGACGCAGCAACTGCAGATTGCGTGGCTTGGAAGTAAATTTCAATCAAAGGTAAGCCAGTTGTCGTGTTTAATACCGCCTTCATATCGCTGATTGAGTACATCAATGCACAGGCGAATGGAAAAGCAGTAAGAAGCCCAACAACAAGTGGGAAGACAATCACCATCGGTACATTCCGAGATGGGTTCGCGATCTCCTCGCAGAGGTGAGCGCCGCAGTCGCTCCCGAGGAACGCAAATACTGCATTGCCAACTGCGAGCATGAAAGCAAATCCTTCACTCGCCCAGCCGCTGTGTGTCGCTGTGTCTGTGAACATCAATGAGACTGGGAGATGCGTATTCCTGCTAACCAGGAACAGAGTCACGGTCGTTGATGTGAGAGTTAGGACAGACAGAATGAAGATGAATTTGTTGAACAAAGGTAGCCAGCTTGAAGCTAAAATGTTGAGCGCAACTGCCAACCAGATAATTGCGACGTATATCAGATATTGGTGCCAGTGCTGGAAACTATAGTCCGGGTACCAGATGATCACAATATCTAGGACCATCGACGAGACGAAGTTGGCGACTGAACCTGAGCCAAGCCACCACCCGAGAATGCTCATCCATGCGTTCCTATATCCAGATTTAGCCCATTCGTGCTGAGAAATTTACCAGAGGGGGCCCTACAAGTAAGATGCAAATGCTTTATGTCTCTCACTTGCAACCATGAATGACCAATAGTACTGAGCTCCCGCAACCGGATATGCAGAGGCCAGCTCAGCCATCCCCAGTGATACAATCGTGGTCATGATACCAGCCACTGGCAGTGACCATAATGTACCTGCGGAGGAGCCTTCGGCGAGACTGATCCCAACAGATGAGCCAGTTCCCAGCCAGCTACAAGTAAGAGTAAAGGATAACGCGCCCAGTGACCAGATTGAGAACTGGCGTGGCATATCCCGCCTGTAGCCGACTGACTCTAGTTCAAGGTCATCGAGGTTTGCCTCAGGAGGTGCATATTGACGTTGACTGGTTGATATTGTCATGTTGGACCTTTTTTGATCCCAATCATGTGGTAAAAATGAAGTGACTAGTTTCGATGGAATACGTTATCAGGTTCAATGGGTCTCAGGGGCCACGACTCTTTTGAGATATACAATCTCCGGACCGATATAAGATCAATCCCCAGTCCCTTATCTGCGGTACCCCGTCAATCTAGTCCTATTGCGTCATGGCATACGAATATGCCAGGGCGCTAATTTGATGTGCAAAATGAAGCTTTTGGAAAGAAAAGGAAGGTGAATGCTATATTTCCTTATTGGGTCAACGGGGATCTTCGGAAGGCCAAGCAACCCAAAAGTAGTTCGCGCGGTGGATAACTACAGAGGAAGTCAGGTGTGTGCATATTATAATAATGCTAGAAAAGGAAGGCGAGATTTATCTCTGGCGCCTTCTCCGCACTGCACCGATAAGACTTAGCCAAATATGTATCCCCAGATGCCAGGAACCCCGACAACAGAACATCACAATTTGCATTTATCATATAATGAGCATTACGCCAATAGGAAAATCGCTATGTAGATCCTCCAGGGAAAGCTATCCGTGGATTTCGCGGGCCTCCGCAGAGAGTGGGTCGGGGTCTTATTTGGCTACTTTCGGAAGGTGACTTGATCCACACTGGCGGTGGTTCCGCCAGTGTCTAGATTAGCACAGGTCCATACAAACTATTTCTCTCTTTCAGGAAAAATGCTTGAAAGCTAGACCTTTGGCCGAAAATGAATCTAAGTCAATTGCGCAGTCTCGCTTGAGCTATTTTATAAATGGTCCATTCGCTCACCTGGGAACAACAACAGCATTTTCCCAAAAAAAAAGACTTCAACAAATCACTATCTTTCTTTCGCCACCCTCTTTTCTCCGAAGTGGTTGATCCTCCCTCAAAATGGCGTCGATGGACAAGTTCTTCAGCAGCTATGCTGCACGAAATGCCACCCTCGAGGCAAGCGGCAACCCTTTTGCCAAAGGTATCGCCTGGGTCAAAGGAGATCTCGTTCCTCTCTCCAAGGCGCAGATCCCTCTGACAGACCAGGGTTTCTTGCACAGCGACCTAACTTACGACGTGCCGTCTATCTGGGACGGGCGTTTCTTCCGTCTGGACGACCATCTCTCTCGACTCGAAGCAAGTTGCCACAAACTTCGAATGCGACTACCGCTTCCAAAGGAAGAGTTAAAGCGCATTCTAGAAGAAATGACTAGGAAAAGCGGAATCAAAGATGCATTCGTTGAGTTGATTGTCACTCGGGGAATGGTTGGCGTGCGCGGAAACAAGATCGAAGATCTCCTCAACAACAACTTGTACATGTTTATTCAGCCTTATGTCTGGGTTATGGAGCCAGAAGTTCAGCGCACTGGTGGCAGTGCTATTATTGCTCGTACTGTTCGGAGGACTCCTGTTGGCTCTATGGATCCAACTGTCAAGAATCTGCAGTGGGGTGACTTAACTCGCGGTTTGTGGGAGGCCGCGGATCGCGGTGCGACGTACCCATTTTTGACAGATGGTGATGGCAACCTCACTGAGGGTTCCGGATTCAACATCGTTCTCGTCAAGAACGGAGTTCTCTATACTCCCGAACGCGGCGTCCTCGAAGGAATCACCCGCAAGAGTGTGCTCGACGTGGCTCGAGCCAATGGTATCGAAGCCCGGGTGGAGTTCGTGCCAGTGGATATGGTTTATCACTGTGACGAGCTGTTCATGTGTACGACTGCTGGCGGCATCATGCCCATCACTTCTCTGGATGGGAAGCCTGTGAACGGTGGCCAGATAGGACCTATCACCAAGCGGATCTGGGACGGATATTGGGCCATGCATTACGATTCACGATATAGCTACGCCATTAACTACGGGGAGCGACAGTCCGCAGATACCACCCGTGCGCAGAGGCTCTAGGCAAAGCGCATATCTAGAGACCTGTACGGTCCAACGAGCTAGCACATGTATTTAGAATAGGTTGAGGATATGATGAGCATGACAGATCGCGTGCCGGCTTACTTGGTTTACACCCGATTATTCAATTGGATTTGAATTGATATTTATTCACAGTTCAACTTGCTTGCCGCCCGAAGCTATATCACAACTATTGTATAACTTTGGAAGACTCTCAATGTGACTCTCCATTACACATCACCTCTCCAAGGCATAACTCCTAAGCTGTTACTGAAGATCACCCGAGCAAAACTTGGGGTAGCTGCGGAAGCCCTGACTGAAGACATCTCCTATCAATGACACTCCCCCACCATACTTCCTGGCCGCCTTGGCCTTCACTTTCCGTCCAAATCTCCTCTAAGAAGGAGCATGCGTCGTCGAACATCTTGGAGCCACAGAGTCGACTCCACCACGCAGTATATCCTCTCACAAAATCCCGATCGTCCTCTCGCGTCATCTCCGCACCGGCAAGAAAAACCGCGATCAGGACTTGTTTTTGATAATTGTTTTCTCGCCTGATGCATCGAGCATGCTCTATGACAATTCGGGCGATATATTTGGCACTGAGCGGAACTGGATCCCCACGCGTCCAACGAAATATTCGTTGAATATAAAGCAAGAGACCATTTCGCCACGCTTCACCGCAGTGGTAACGATCTCGGGCCAAATCAAGAGTCTCTTCATCCGCGTCTGTGTCTAAATATGGATACTCGGTAGGTATTTGCCGCAGGGTCTCCTCAACTTCGTCCACTGCAGTCATATCAAAGTAGAGATTTTCCATTTGCCGAGAAGTCTCATATTGTTTCGCCAGCCTTGCAAGTCTTACCAGGATGACCACAAACTCTTCGCGGCAGCCGATCAAATATTCATAGTTCCATCCATCGAAATGTCCGTGGCGGAGGACGCCTTCCAAGTATGACAACGGAAGGACAGGGTTCTCGCGGGACAATAAAGCGATAGTGGCATCATACCATATAAACATGGCCAGCTGAGCTCTCAGCCGTGAGTTATATGGAATGAGCAGAGACTCTCCACCAGAGCTGTCTATGATGCTGCGAATGCCTTGGAGATGAATACGATAGAGGCCTATCGCAGATTGTGCAGACTATGGGCCAGTCAGTGAATATCACAACTACAATTCAAAAGTCAAAGGCAGACTCACATCCAAATACATGAGGAGAAGTGCCGTCTCTAGAAAGGCAACCCCCGTGTTCTGGCCCACCGGCCCGCTAAGAGCCCGCGAATATAGTCCAATTGACTCTGAGCGATGCGAATCGACCAAAGCGGTACTCTCCGTACTTTCGTTATTTCGGTGGAGATGAAAAAGAGAAGTAGCCAGGACTGCATGAAGAAGGTGCTGTGATACGTTTTTATTTTCATTCAAAACACGAAACGGGTTCAGGAAGCAGTCTGTAGTTAACGGGATTGCGCAAATGTGTTGTTCATCTTCGCAGCATCAGCCCGTCTGTTCACCATAAGTGCAGCATATTATGACTTACAGCATGACAAGACATAGTGGTATCTCTGTCTTAAATTGTCGGATGGATTCCTTGGCGTGATAGATAGCTGAATGCCTGAAAAGTTGGTAAGCCTTGAAACAAGGTTGAAGGTAGATATCATACAGTTCTGAACTTCACGATCATTGTAGTTTGCCTCTTCGTCTAGAGAGAGGGAAAGATCTGGGAAAGATGGTCTCTCAATTTCTTCCGGCAGTTGATCTAATTCGTCACAAAACCCTGCTTTCAATCGATTAGTACAGTGACTGTTAGGGAAGGCGGCTAGGAGTGGCTGACCAGGATTAAATGATGCGTCTTCGGTAACATCTATATTACCAGCAAAGTGTGGCATCGATGGAGAAGACAAAGACGTATCAGAGATATTGGGATCTTCGTGAAATGTTGACACCTCGGCTGCTGGGCTTCTGTTGCCCGCTGGTTCAGAAGAAACTTTCTCTTTGCGCCCTCGTCTCCTTGCTGACTTTCCTTCCACAAATTTGAACAAACGTTCACCGGTTCCCCTTGAGCTTTTTCCTCTCCAGCGACGATTCTTAGTCACTGAATCTATGTGCGATGGTGAAACAGGATTGGTAACGCTAGGAACGGAATAATTGAAACCTGCTAAATTGCCTCTTGAGGCTATGCCAAATTGCCAGGTCAGGTTCATCTTGTAACCCGAGCAGGTAATGCCATTTTCGATACATGTCAAGCATCGTGGTCGAGAACGGTCACACGAAAGTTGGGCAGTCGAACAATTCTGGCAGGATTCTTTGGCACGTCCTAGACTATTTGTCCTCTTATTTCGCATTGGTGGGTGAGAAAGGGTGGCCATGATTTGTCTCCCATAAGCTTGCACTTTGAGATGAAGTGGCTGGCGGAACGCGAAGTCGCTGATCGAATGCTTAACGTGGCGCTTAGACGTGGTTAGCTAGATTGACGCGGCAAAGCTTAGTAATCCCTTCGATGTTGAGGGGTAACTAAGGGACCTTGAATAACGTCTTATTATTGGCGGGACCGTAGAATCAATCGTTTCCCCGAGGGTCCGTGAGTTGAAACAGCCGAACCATGTTCGCGAAGGCTAGAATCTTCGAGCCTCCGCTGATGCGAGTTGCGCTCCCAATTCATCTGGAATTGATCCTTGCTCTCACTAGAGCAAATTATATGTAAGAACCGGTCACAGTACGGGTGGTCTCATGTTTATTCGTAAAGCTTAAAATCAGGCTATACTCTTTCCTTCGATCTATATTTCTGAAAACACGTGAATCCAAAGAGAAGGGCGAAAACCCCACTCCCAAAATGTTCCTTAAATTGGAAATGTTCAAATAGAAAGCTATGAGCCCAACATTGCTTGAAGTAAAGAATGGTCTCCTTTCATAGTCTAGACGGAACAATGTAGGGATCTGCCCCAAAGTGGAATTGGATACCTATTGATCCTGGGATCAAAGACGGTACAACGAATCAAATGTAGGATGTTCAATTTTGGCTTAGGAAGATCGAGTTGTTCACTGAGAAAGCCCGGTGGGAAAAGCCAGACGTAATAACGACATCGGAATACGTTATCTTAGAGCCAATCGCCAACTACCCGAGGCGGCAAAAAGTTTACCGTCACCGATATTGCATAGCAGGATCTTTACGCCCTAGGCTACCTTATTTAGGACTTCCTGAAAGCAGTGTAGAGGTGCATTCTAGGTGTCTTCGTGGATATAATATTACCTATATCGAATGACTTCAGTGAAAAAGTCTGTTATTCTGTGATGTTTATTTCGGATATATCAATGTTTCATGAATCATTATCTCATATTCTCGTAGTAGACTAGTAGTCTAACGCAGCCGATGGTGAGCGCCGACGTTGTTGAAACAAAACTCAGAAATCCATCATCCGGAACTAATACTACAGAAAGACATGCTTTTTCAGTAAACCCTCTTCCACACCGGAGCTCCGTACAAGATGCAGAAGGAAAAAGAAAACAGTTGGAACAGCAGATAGAAAACAGAAAACAAACACAACAGGAAAACATGCTCTTCAATCCATACATCGTCGTACATTCTGTGGATGATAACACATGTCGTGAAAGTGAAACTCATGGGTGAAATACTTTGCCGTCAGACCAGGCAGGAGCAGGCACTCAGGTGCACGAGCGAGGAGTCGAGATGATAATCTCCAGGCGAGACGAGACAGGAGACACAGAGCCGGCCCTGATGTTCTCCTTGTTAGGGCTCGACATGTACGAGCGTGGTTCAATGATAGGAGACTCCGGCATGGCAGTCTTGGACGAGCCCCCCGAGATATCGGTCAGAGAGCCGCGGGTCAGTGAGAAAGGTCGCGCTCGGTAAACTGGAGTGTTGGTGCTGTCAAGAGCATTCAGGCTGCGGGACGACAACGAGCTATGGCGTGCGCCACTGGTCGGGTACTTCATGTGTGGATACCTGTGATATCTGGTCAGCGGTGTCAGAGTGAAAGATTGGTTTGTCACATACGTGGGCGAAATTGAAGTGGCAGGGGTCCAGTTGGAGCCCACTCCAGCCGGCGAGGTGTAGCTGACTTGAGAGTTGGAGTTGGGCGTCGGGGTCAGGTTGGAAGTAGTATGCTGAGGTCGCTGGAGAGACGGCGAGGGAGTCGATCCCTGCACAACCTCCACAGAGTAGTTGTACTCGCCAGCACGATAGGCACGGCGCTCGTTGCTCTGCTGCTTCAACATCTTTTGGGCCTTAGTATCTGCGAAGCGCAAAAGCAGCTTCACGCCATCATCCTTGGCCATGTTGTGGTATTCAGACAGCACCATCTCTGCGATCTCACGTGTTTCGAAGCTGCAAGTGTATCAGAGACAAATCAGCCATCCATACTGCGCCTCTTACCGTGCGAATCCCACCTCTTTGCTCACACCCGTCTTCTCATCGCGGCTGATCTTCTCTGAAACAACACGATAGGGCTCAAAGTGGCGGCGAAGGTCCTGTAGCACAATTTAGCTATCTTCGAAGCTGGCTTCGTTTCAACTCACAGCTTCGGTCCAATCAATCGGGAGATTGGTGCAGTATATATTAGTGGAAGTCCTGTCCTCCAGGTCTTTGAGACGGGAGTTGCGAGATTTCTGGAGAACGTGAGCATTGAACTAACCCTACACTGCCGGGGAAAAACACACCTGAGCAAAACTGGCCTGGTAGCCAAGATAGAAAAAACCGCGAATGCAGTTCTCACAGGACTCGAAAGTGTAATACTGAACAAAGCCGAATCTGTGAGAACTATCAGCCAAACACCCGAGGCGATATATATCGACATGTAATACCCTTTGCACAAGCCGGTGTCCAGATCGACGATTGCCTTGCAGCGCTCGATCTTGCCGAAACGAGCAGCGTACGCCTGCAGCCCCTCGTCCGTGGTCTCGGGGAGAAAACCTCGAATGTAAACATTGGTGATGCCTTCGCGGTTCTCGAGGCATTTGGCGAGAGTCAGCTCGGACGGGTTGGTCCACATGGCGGGCACAGCTCGAGGAATAGCGGGTTCCTGCTTGGTCAGGGCCTCCAGATCCTGTACCACGTATCCATTGTTGGTCTTCATCATCTGCCAGGGGAGAGTGAGGGATCCCAACTGCGGGAAAATGCCGCTGTAGGAGTAGCCCGTCATAGAACTGCCATCGACACCAGGCATGCAGGGGGTCGGGAAGTACTGGATGTGGCCAGTGTTTTCGTTTTGAACGCCCGTCTGGCAATCTCCAGTGCTCCAGGTGCTTTGCTTATTGTTCGCCGAGTCCTGCACGTCGTGGTTCATCATATAAGGCCAACTGTACCCCTGCATCGACCCAGTCACCATGTTGGCGCAGATTCCTCCCGACAGGTAAGGGAATTGGCCCAGCTGATCATTGTGTCCTGTAGCCGAGTTGGGAACAAAGGAAGGCACCTGGGCCATGCCACCGAAAAGAGTGGAATTGGGGACCAGAATAAACGAATTGTTGTAGCCAGTTCGGTTGGCAGTCGACCAGTCCAAGTTCGTGTTCATCGCCGTGGGGCTGGTGCCTTTGGCAGCACCATACTTGCCTCGCGGGTTCTGCAAGTTGTGGCCATTGAAAATCTGGGAGAGGGTGGTTCCATTTCCATCGCGAGCGTTGGCATTGATAAAACCAGAATTGTACGGAGTGCGAGGCTCATGGTGGTAGTGCCCAGTTTGGACGGTGGAAGCCTGGGTGGCTCCAGCAGAGCTGCTGGTCTGAGAGCTCTGGGTGTGCATCGTGAAGTGTTCCGAATGGAGCTGCCATCCATTCAGTGAAGGATTCTGGACATTGAACGAACGACAAGAAAACAGGGGATGATGAGGACCCAGCAGGGCATCCAATGACCGATTCGATCGATGGCTCGATCCAGGGGCGTATTGAGGAAGAAGAAGTCTTACCTTACACAAGTGTATATAAGCAAATGCTTAGAGAAAGCAAGGACTACTGAACAGAGGCACAGTTAGCTCGCCCATCCAGTACCACGCCTGCGCGTTGGCATTGAGAGAGATGGGCTTACCGTTGGGTAGAAGCGTTTCTGCTCGCGGGTAGTGAGGATGGGACCTCAGTCAATTGGGATGTTGGAAGAAAGCGAGGTGCATGAGACCCTCAGTAGAGTTGATCTATACGGCAATACAAGCCGGTGGTGGGATACAGCAGCGTGTGCTGATATGGGAAGGTGAAAGGAGGATGGGGATGGATGAAGATGGGATGGAATGGAGATGAGGAAGAGATAGGATGGGATATGAGAGAGAAAGAGAAGAGGAAAGAGGAAGACCAAGCAGGGCAGGCGCAACATTACTAAAAGAGGAAGGCACGAGGATGTCACGAGGTCTGTCTGTACCTGGTACTTCATGTATTTGTATGGAGCAACTAGTAGGTCGGTATATTCTATGAAGGCAAGCAGGGACGAGTAGGGGGAATAATCGACAACGCCAGGCAGTCGGAACATGCAACAATGAAAATATCTTTTACTCCGACTTGTCCTGCAACCACTTGTACACCACCGAGAAGTCCTTGCCTCGGTGTGCCTCCTCAACCGCCTTGTAGACATCGCGCGCCTGGTCGCCCAATGTGAGAGGGGTGCCCGACTTCTCTGCCGCCACGAGAGCAAGTCGCAAGTCCTTGTGCATCAGGCTCACACCGAACCCGCCCTCGTACCCCCGCGAGGCCGGGGCCGTGTCCACGACGCCGGGGACGGGGTTGTTCACCTCAGAGGGCCAGCAACGGCCCGTGGACGAATTGATCATTTCAGCCAGAGACTTAGGGTCCAGCCCCCATCGGACGCCCAGGTTCATGGCCTCGGCAGTGGCGATGTTGTTGATGGCCAGGATGTAGTTGTTAGCGAGCTTGCCCGAGACGCCCGCGCCGGGATCGCCGAGGTGCCATGCCTTCTTGCCCATCAGGGCGAGCACGCCGCGCACGCGCTCGATCAGCTGGCCTGTCTGCGAGGAGGCGCCGAACATGAAGGAGAGCGTGCCGGCGCGAGCGCCGACTACGCCTCCCGAAACGGGGGCGTCGACGAATCGGCCCTGCTGCGTCGTATGGATGGCATTGGCAATGTCCTTGGACGTGACGGGGTCAATGGTCGAGGTGTCAATGAAGAGACGCTCCGCCTCGAGGGGTGGCAGGTCACCGTGTTTGAGGATGGAATGGAAGACATCAATGACATGTTGGGACTCGGGCAGACTGGTAATCATCACTGTCTAGAATGGTGATCAGCGAACGCTCATTATTGCGGGGAGGAAAATACAGGTGAACTCACTGATTTCTCGGCCACTTCGCGTGCATTGTCTGCGATCTCGACCTTGCCCTCGCCACTACTCCCTGCCGCCTCCTGGGCTTCGGCAGCAAAGCGCGCGGCCGTCTCATCGTTGACGTCGCGTACAATCAGCGTGTCGGATGCGGGGATCTTGGCGCGCAAGTTCTTGGCCATGTTGTAGCCTGCCAGACATTGTTAGTGGATCTTGTTTCTTCGGTCCAACACAAGGGGAAACTAAAAAATTATCACTAAACGTACCCATCTGGCCCAGACCAATAAAGCCCCACGTCGCATCGCGGCGGAGCGTCGTCGCAAAGGAGCGGGTACTCGACGGCCAGCGTCGGCATGGCGTGTAGAAGAAAGATGCCCTCCGCGGGAGGGACAGCGCTGTGCGGACACTCATGGTGTGTGTTCAAGGATTCACAGATCGCACTTCTTGCCGAGGTTGAGACTGACAAGAGGAACAAGCAGTGGGTGATTGGGGCTAGATGAAGCGTCTGTTTAGTTCGGCAGTGGAAGAGGCAGGAGTGAACCAACAACAACAACAGAAGAATGTCGGCAATGAAATAATAAAATCAGACAGAGGAGCAAGGGAGGGGGTATTTAAACATGTAACGCGGACGTGCAACCCATCAGTTGATGTTCGTTGCGCCGCGGATTTCCGAGGGTCAATAATGCGGGGGAACGCCCGGAGCAGACAGTCCCGGTCACGTGGGCAATTACTATAAAGAGTCGCAGGAGATATGGAAGATTGAATAATGATGAATGGAATAAACTAATATGAACTGATATGGTATACACAAACAATCCCATCCAGGCCAAAGGGTATGCCAGCACCCAACGCCCGGTAAATGCCCTTATCTTCGAAATGCAGAACAAATGAATGGAATGAAACAGAAAAACAGACTACCGCGGACTGGTAGGATGACTAGTTGGTCCCGACAGATACTCCTGCGGCACCTTGGGCACGCGCGGCGAGTTAGCCGTCTGCGCAACCGCGCGCTGTTGGACACGCAAGAGATCACGCTGGCGCTCCTTCTCCCGGTTCGTCGCCGTGCCACCCGTGAGTCGACGCATGCCGCTGCGGATCATCGACTCCAGCGAGTGCGAGCCGTCTGTCGCGCTGCGGACCATGGGAGGGTGCTGCGCCGCAATCCGGCGAGCGGTGGCCGGGCGTTCGTCCACATCCGAGTGGGCTTCGTCGATCTCGTCGTCCGAGATGAAAGCCGAGTCGTGCATGCCAAACAGCGGAGTGCTGGTGTTGATGGTAGGAACGTGAGGGAAGAGATTGTTGGCCGGTGAAGTCACAGACCGGATATGGGAGACAGGGTGTATGGTTTGTTGGGTGGAGGAGCTGGAGGGCGCCGTCGCGGTAGAGTGCGAACTCTCGAAGCGGAAATTCGGAGGCCGAGACTCAGCGAGGCCATTATGGAAGGAAGAGGTGGAGCCCGTCCGAGCAAGCGACTTGCGTAGAATCGGGGCGGTCTGCTGGTCGTAGAGGTGTGCATTGGTGTCCACGTAAGTGCCGGTGAACCCACGGAGCATGGGAGGAGCAATGTTGTGAAGGGCCGGGCCAGTCGGCTCTGTCTCGTCGAAGAAGTCGTCCAAGCTATCTAGCTTTTGGACAATATCGCCCATGTTGCCATCCGTCTGTGTGTCAATCGACTTCATGGTATCGGCTCGCATGGGGAAGAATGAGTCGCTGTATTCGTCCGCGCGGAAGAATTCCACGTCGGGTGTCATGGTTTCTGCGGCGCTCATGTCATCGGCCTCGGCACAAGTGTAGAACACAGCATGGACATTATTTCGCGTTTGGCTGGACTGGGTTGCAGGCATGGGGACCGACCAGCCCGTAGGCTCAGGAATGCCGTACAGGCTTTGAATCCGCTCATACTCTTTACGGATAGCCCGTGAAGAGGTAGCCGAAGCCATACTCATCCGGAGGTGATGGCGCTCCATCGGATTGCCAGCGACGGTCATGATGTGATCCAAAACTTCCAGGGCTTGAGGGCAGAGATCGGTCTGGAGAAGTCGCAGCAACGGGGAGATCAGATCAGGACCATGACAGGTGACCTCTGTACGGCGCATATCCACCTCGGGGATCAAGACACAGAGGATCTTCATCGTCTTGACTCGGAACCAATCCGTGGAGTTGGTCAAAAGACCCATGAGAAAGATTAGGCATTGGAAATCCAATTGTGGGAAATAGTACGACTTGATCTCGGTGATGATGTGGTCCAGAAAGACGCCGGCCGTCTTGTACTGCTGGTTCGCGAACCCAAACAGGGACGCCGCAAGGCGAGGACACCCTTCATTCTCCGCCACGCGGGCCAGGAGGCTAGCCCGCATAATAGGCTTGGGGTCACTGAAGTCCTGCTCGAAACACTGCAGAAAATGGGGAAGGTTGGACAGTACAGTGAACAATTGCCGAGTCCCGTCTCCGATGAGTTCGTTGTTCGGAAGCCCACTTAGACCATGAAGAAGGTCCAATGTGCGGTTGAAAGACTCGGAGGACTTGAGACCCTTGAAAACCAAGTCCTGGAGACCATCGAATCCGCCCTCCCACTTGGGCGGTTGGCTCTCCATTAGCTGCGTCACCACGACGGGGTCGCTCAGGTCGACCCGGTCCAAGAATTTTTCGAGCATGCCAATACTTTCAATGAACTCAGTTTCGTGAATCGTGTTCAGACAAGCACAGGTCGTCCAGAATAGTTGAGGGTAGTGCAACAGATCCGACGGTGACAGGGAGCTGATAATGATCTTCAACGTAGTGAGAATCTCCATTGAGAACGTCTGGTAGTCCGACTCCTCGTCAGCGATCGTGTTCGAAAGTCGAGCAAGCATATCGGCCAACATGCGTGAATCCAACGAAGTTGAGATGCAGCGGAAGATCTGAAATGAGCGGCAGGCGAGATGGCGCACGGGACACGAGGTGGCCCAATTCAAAGCCTCTTTCGCCCACAGGTCGCCGAAGCCCTCGTAGGCAAAGCCGAAGAACTGGACCACCATCCGGGAAACTGCTGCCATGGCGCTGGGCACACTTCGGTCCTCGTCCTCCTCCTCCTCCTTGCCATGGTTCTCTTCATACTCCCAAACAACGCCGGGGTCGCTTTTTCGGATTGACTCGACGAAATCCTCGATGGATTGCCGGGCGTCTGTGGGGGCATCATCCTCAAGCTTTGCTGCGACCAGTTCGTGGATCAGGTGGACCAGCATCTCACGAGACTGCTCCTGCACTGTGACGGTGTAGTGATCCCAAAGGATGAGGACGACGTGAACAAGTTTGACCACATCGTTGAGGGCAAGGGTAACGGGAGCAACCATGAGATCCACCAGGAATATGAGAGCTACCTGACCAAGGGAAAGACCTGCTGATTTGTTTCCAACGGGGAGCACCGTGCCTAGGTCCGCAACATAAGGAAGAGTCTTGGTGTCTGGAGGAGCAAGGGTGATATCTTTGCGCTCTTGCACCATATTCTTGGGCATGACCTGCATCAGAAAGAACTCAATGACCTTCGACCCGGCGGGAGTGCCTGACAGGAAGACCACAATTTGCTTGGCGTACTCCACAAAGTTCTGTTCCTTGCGCTCCAGGCACAGGCTGATAATGAAGTCGAGAACCAGTTGTACGTTCCCACCGTGGGGGCCGGTCGCCAGGGCTTGCCACAATGCTTGCACTTGGTTCGGCAGGATAGTACTGCAGCGAATGGTAATTTCAAAGAGATTCGCAAGAAGCATGTACGACTTGGCCGTTGGTCCTCCATTCGAATCGACCTGCAGCTCCATGGTTTGGACCCAGGGCAGAATAGCGGCAACCATATTCCGCTGGCTGTCTGGTCGAAGGTTTCGGAAGTGCAGTGAGAACTCGGAGAAGAGCGTAAATGCCAGATCTGCATGTTGCTTTGCCAGTCGCTTGGAGGTCTCGAACTGAGCGAGCTTGTACACCGCCGTAGTTTTGTCGGAAATGCTGATATCAAAGTCTTGAATCCTGGAGCTCTTCTGCTGGCGTTCCTCGAGTCTCCGGAGGAGCTTAGCAGACTTCATGCGAATCTCACGCTTTTGATTGCCGAGAGTCACCAAGACGGCTCCCAAAATTCGCCAGAATCGCAGGTTGTAATCTGGATGCTCAATGAGTACCTCAGTCACCACCTCGAAGTAGCTCTCCAGGGCCTTCGGTCGTTCCGTGACATAGCACATCTCGATTGATCGCTCCATCAGGTAGGTGTGTTCCTTGTTATGAATGATCAAGTTCTTAAGGGCCCGTCGACCGATCGAGTGCCACTTGTCGCTGACAGTGTTGAAAATGATGTCGATCCATGAAAGCATGCGGCCGACATCGAATTGAAGGACAGAGCCACTCTCGGTTGTGATACTAATTGGGCCAGCCTGTTGAGGTTAGTAAGACGTTTGCCAAAGTTGCAAAAAGCCAACACTTACACAGAGAGATGCCATGGCACTCAAAGCGGCAGCCCGCAAGTTCTTTTTCTCAATCTCCATACCAGCAGCGGTGTTACGCGTCTCCCCACTTTCCTGTGGCTGAGCCACGGAAAACTTGCGCATGTTCTCTTCTCTTTCGGAGATCTGTGCTTGGTTCGGAGAATAGCCACACCAATCCTCCATCAGAGAGAACGCAGATTTGCGAGACTCGAAGGGCATCCAGCGAGATGGATCCTTGGTACGGTTGATGCCCTCGAACAGCTCCTCCATCAGCCCACAGTAATGGAACCGTAAGCGTTGGAACTCCCAGTCATTCTGGACCTCGGCATCACTGAGGAAAATCCTGATGTCTTTGGCATATGTGACAAGGTTGTTGACGATCCAGTCGTCGTTGTAGACTTCCGGTTCTTGGAGGAAGTGCGACGTGAGCTTGTAGACATGGGTGACCTCGGTTCGCAGCCGGTCGGTCTTCCTGTTTCGTCGAGGACTGCTAGGAGTGCGGTAATGAGTGCCAATTCTAATCTTGGCCTCCTCATTGCAGGTAGTCACTGCGTACTGCAAGGATTCCAGAAGAGTGCGGTAGAGATTCTTGTGGATCGACCCCAGGGCCACAACGATCGCATTTCTGATGGAGTCTCGCTCGGCAGAAAGCAAGGGGATAACGAAAGCAAAAAGACTTCGGGCGGAGCTGATCTTGTCCTGAGACTGGTGGGCACCCTTAGAGGTTTTGCGTGCATGCTGAGCGTTTGCCAACTGGCTCTGGGATTGAGCACCCACACTGGTAACGGTGGTACATGCCATGACCAGATAGAGCTTCCACTGCTCGATCAGAATCTCCGCAGTCATATTGCTTCTGCCCAAGGGGCGGCTCTGGTATCCCTCCGCAGTGTTGTACGGCGGAAATCTGGTGCTCTCTGCCAACGAAGTAATGGTCTTGTGCATCTGAACAAGTCGTGCACACACAATTTCCCTTCCCAATGTCACAGCAAAGGGGCAGGTATCAAAGCTGACTCGGATGATATTGGGGAACACTTTGGCCCACAGCGTAGAGTCGTAGGAAACCTCACTGCTGCATAGTTCGATCAGAGTGTTATTAGAAGCACTCCTCCTCTTACCCTTTTGAATTCGACTGCGCTCCGCAACGGTGAGTTGCTCGTCGTTGACGTCCAGAATTTGCTGGGAGTCAGCTTCGAGAATTCGGATGATTCTGGTGTTCTCCTTGCCCAGCGCGTTGTCGAACTCGGTGATCAGACGAAGAACGTTGATAGCAAACGCCCGAACTCTTCGGGACTGTGAGCATAGGAAAAACAGGCCATGCGACTCAATCTCCTCAACATGGGCAAGGACGCTGGACAGGTCAAGATGCAGAGCACGGTTTCCCGAAACAGACATTTCGGGTTGTTCAAAGGCGGCACCCTTCGTTTTCTGCTTGATCTCATCGATCCAGATCCCAAGCAACTCGACATAAAGTCGTAATGTGGATTCAATATGACCCGGCCCCAGCATTCCTTCATCAGACATGGTGGAATACCGGGCATCAAAGTTGAAGATGAATCGTGCAAACCCAATTGTGACTTGCTGGGCATGTGACTGCCGCGCAATGGCTTTGAGCGACTCCGCTGAAGATGTAGCAATGTTTGACTGAACATGGGCCGTTCCCGTGCAAAGAAGGTTGATGAGAGAGTTGAAGGGAATATGGTCGGAGAGGCAGCGGGGAAGGGCTTGAACAGCCACATGCATCAGGTCGTAGAATCCTTGCTTTTGGTCCAAGGTGGTGATATGGTCATCGCGTCGCCCAAAGCCGAATGCTTCCGAGATGGGAGTCTTGGGGGTAGTTCCGCCAAATTTCTCATCCAGGGCAGCCTGGCCTCCAAACGCGTTGTCACACAAGAGGGTAATTTTGCCCAGCACCTCACAGAACCGGACGTAGTATTCTCTCACGTTGTCGCTGAGCCTTGCGGTGTTGACTGGTTGCCATGACAAAGGGTCGGGCTGTTCGGTAGCGCTCGCCGCCTTGGGTTCAACGAGCAAATGTGGCCGGTGGAAGTTAATGGGAGCTGAAGCATCCGTGAAGGGATTCGGAACTGATCCAGTTAGGATTGGAGGGCAGAGCTGGTCACCATTCTCCAGGTCTGACATAATCGCGAGGAAGGCACGGATGCCAATGACCATTTTCTCCGGCTCCATTTGTTCAATCTTCAATTCCCGGCCAGATAAAAACAGATCCGAGTTGATCAGAGGGAAGATGATGCTCCGGAAGCAAACATCAGGATGCTTGAACCCAATCATTCGAATCAGCTGGATCAACGGGTCGGCAACAGCAGGCTCGGTGCTCAAGTATGTCCTTCGTCCGGTGGGCAACACGATCTTCGCCACTTCCTCGACTCTGCGAAGCGTGGTATTTGGGGAATCGGAATAGCGGAAGAAATATGTCCAAACCAAACGGCAGACGGCATGCAGTGCCGGTCCACGTGTGGGACGATCTTTCAGGCGCGGTGGCAAGCTTTGGATCGTTGAAAGCCACTGGGAGGTAAATGTCTCTTTGGCCGAGATACAGAGTATGAGGACATGCAAAGAGAACGCCGAAGCCCAGTGGCGAGGCTTGGTCAACAACTGTGCCAACCGTGGTTGGACTAGGTCGATGAATTCCTTCCATCGAGGGAGCGAAAGGTCACAGTTCGGGTTAGCCGCCACGGGAAGGAGGAGTTTCTCGATCAGATAGCAGTATGCTTGTTTGATGCGTTGCCCGTGGGCATTGACGAACAAGCGTGCCAACGCCCTCATGAAATCGCACGTTCGACTCCATCCTTCGGGGCCTGTCGGAATCCGTAGATACCTCATCCCCAGAATCAGCAGCTCCGCCTTGGCCTCTCCTTCTCGTGATGGTCCTCGAACCGTCTCGTCCTTTTGGAAGCGTTCGAGCTCGGCCATGAAGCGGTTGGTGACGCTGGAGAAATTTCCCTCGCTCATGATGCCCAAGAGCTGGCCGTAGATCCTCCAATTGGCCATCCGAAGTGGTGATGCTGAAATCTGTTCGGGATCGACCGTCTTGAGCTGGCCAAAGACAATATCTTCCAGGCGATCGGCCATATCCAGCGTGATCGAAGCCAGGCTACTCTGGTTGAAAATCTCGATCAAAACACGACAGACCAGATAGACAGAAACCGTCGCCCGTCTCTCCACCAGCGCGATATCATCGTGACGCGCAAGGAAGGGTGTGGATTGCTGCGCACGGTCCGCTGTCGAATTATGATCTCCGGGGACCTGGGTCGGTTCGGTGTTGCGGCGAATCAACCCGTTTTCTGTGGCAGTTGGCTTGGATTGGTCGTTCGTAATCTGTCTCGCCGTGATGGCAGCATCTCCCTTGGCCTTCCGCCAAAACATGATGGTATCGATCAAGGGCTTTGGCTTCTGGCGAGCGATATGTCCAAGGGCCGAGATCAACTGGTCAAACGTCGGGTCTGCTCCAGGGCCACAAACCTCCTCCACCGGAGCATCGGACTCACCCAGCTTCATGATGGCCTGGTTGATTTTGCTGTCGGCTTGACCGACAAACGAGTTGAACAGGTGATGGAGCGCGTACTCGCCGACCGTTTTGGATTCGGAATGGTGCTTCGAGTGCGAGCGGCTGTGGGATCGATTGCGCTTGTCTTTGCCTCCCGAGTGAATGCGTCGGTGAGCCACGCTCGCCGGATTGCCGACCATGGCTTCCTCTGTGTCATTGTCCTGGATCGTACTCAAATGATGGCTCAACGTCATCCCGGCGGATGCTTGATAGGTTGGGTGGGCATCGACCAGGTCCGGCCGATTTCCTTCGTCAAAGGAGCCCCCACGGCCGAGGGAGGCGATCAATTCAGGGCTCAGAGGGCTTGCTGAGGTATTCGAGCCAGCCATGCTTGGGTTGCGTGAATGCTGCATGCCATGCACGATCGAAGTTTGGCGATGGTGGCCGTAGGAGTTGGACGGTCGCCTTTCCAGTCCCATGTCATATCCAGCTGGAGGACGCGCGACGTCGGGGCTTTTGGATCCAGAGTGGCCACGCCGGGGTTGTAAGGTGGGGGGTAGTGCAGAGGAATCTGCTGCTCTGCCCCGGACCCCCGAAGACTCACGGCTGTGCATCGGGGTCGACTGCGTGGTCCGGGTGCCTCGGCGCTCCAGTGGGGAGGTGAGATTATGGTGCGACGCGGAGTGTAGCTCGTCAGGGATGAGGGGGAGGGGTGCTTGCTGGCCGGGGCCAGTCTTTGCAGAATGTGAGGCCACTGTTGTCATGAGCCGCCGTTAGATCTAGTGTTGGAAGCGTGTACAGGAGGTGACCCCGGGGGACGTGGATGAGGCCGGGGGTGGACAGCGGGTCGCGAGGCCAGACCGACACACTTACTGGCGACAAGATCAAACGGGACCCATGGCGCTCTTAGGCTGTAGTGAAGACGACGGCAGACAGGTGGTAGCACATACTGGCTCCATCAGCCTGGAGAGAGTGAGAGACAGCGAAGGTGGTGTGAGAGGGAGTGTGGGAGAGTGAGGGTGGACCATGAGCGAGTCTGAAAAAAGATGCGATGCGATGTTTATCGGGCGCACGGGGTTTGGCCTCCACCATCTACGACGCGCTGTCTCTCTGGCTAGCAGCAGCACCACCACTAGAGGAACTATGTCTTCTGATCGTCCCCGATTTTAACTCTTGTCTATGCAGGTACCCTTTCCTCTTCACAGGAAAGTGAGGTGGCGAACCCAGGCTTGGCAGTGGTAGAGACCGCGATATATATCTTGGAGACCATAAGAGGCCTAGACGCACGACCAGGCGGTGCTTGGGGTGCCTAAGGTGGTCTCTCTGACAGTTTCCGGCATTTCAATCCAATATCAATCACATAGAATACATCCTGCACACTGGTCCAATTGGCTCTGATCACATGAAATCCCCAACCATGAACCCAGGAGAGAGACTGCCTAGGCGGTTGTCGGCGCGAGCGTCGGCTTTCGGACCATGCGACAATCCGCTCGAGTATATATAGAGAGAGGCAGATACGAAGTCTGAGAGGCGACCGACCGTCCAGATATTTCTCCCGACCTACAGAACTAATCAGATCCCCCGCGGAATCCGCCCGTGGCCACGGAACCCTCGCCCGTGAAGGCGGCACTCGGCAACCCCAGCAGCACCACGGCAGGACAGCACGGGAGATACTTCACAAACACCAAACCGAGATTGCATTCCGTCCACGGCCGCTCGGCTTCTCCACACTTCTATATAGGATCGGTGGTCTTCTCCAGATTGAATTCCATCCCCGACGACGACCGTCCCCTACCATACCTAAACCCAACATACTATAGTCCCGGAACGTGACCCGCTCCACTCGCGATCAGACCACTTTGGCTTTCTTTCCTCCGACCTTCTTTCGCGCTCTCCTTCCTCTCGGGGATTCTGTTCTTCTATCGGAGATTCCGCTTCGTTTCTTTTTCGTTCTTTTTCTTTCCCTCTCTCTCTTCCCTGCGAGCCTCGTTCGGGCCTTCCTCCCTCCCTCTCGCACGTGGCTTGAAACCCTCCACCGCCACCGCCACTCCGAAAAACCCCCTGGGCGTCTGCCTGAGTCCGCTCCAAGGCCGCACACACGACACCAACTACGCCATGGCCCAACTCGACACCCTCGACCTGGTCGTCCTGGTCGCCTTGCTGGTCGGTAGCGTCGCCTACTTCACCAAGGGCACCTACTGGGCAGTCCCCAAGGACCCCTATGCCTCGGCCGGCGCCGCCATGAATGGGGCCGCCAAGGCCGGCAAGACTCGCGATATCGTGGAGAAGATGGAGGAGACGGGCAAGAATTGTGTCATCTTCTATGGATCGCAGACGGGCACCGCCGAGGACTACGCCTCACGACTGGCCAAGGAGGGCTCCCAGCGCTTTGGCCTGAAGACCCTGGTGGCCGACATTGAGGATTATGACTACGAGACCCTGGACAAATTCCCCGAGGACAAGATCGCATTCTTCGTGCTGGCCACCTACGGGGAGGGTGAACCCACCGACAACGCTGTGGAGTTTTACCAGTTCTTCACGGGTGACGATGTCGCGTTTGAGAGCGGCGCCGCCGCCGATGACCAGCCTCTGTCGTCGCTCAAGTATGTCACCTTCGGTCTGGGCAACAACACCTACGAGCACTACAACGCCATGGTACGTCAGGTCGATGCGGCGCTGACCAAGCTGGGTGCGACACGCATCGGTACTGCGGGCGAGGGCGATGACGGCGCGGGCACCATGGAGGAAGATTTCCTGGCTTGGAAGGAGCCCATGTGGGCTGCGCTGTCCGATGCCATGGGTCTGCAGGAGCGCGAGGCCGTCTACGAGCCGGTGTTCTCCATCACCGAGGACGACGAGAAGACGCCCGAGGACGAGACCGTGTTCCTGGGTGAGCCGACGGCGGCGCACCGCGAGGGCCGCGCCAAGGGCCCCTTCTCCGCGCACAACCCGTACATTGCCCCGATCGTCGAGTCCCGCGAGCTCTTTGCGGTCAAGGACCGCAACTGTCTGCACATGGAAATTAGCGTCGCCGGCAGCAACCTCAGCTACCAGACTGGTGACCACGTTGCCGTCTGGCCCACCAACGCTGGCGCCGAGGTTGATCGGTTCCTGCAGGTGTTTGGCCTGGAGGAGAAGCGCCACTCGGTGATCAGCATCAAGGGCCTTGATGTCACGGCCAAGGTCCCCATCCCGACGCCGACCACATACGATGCCGCTGTTCGCTACTACATGGAAGTCTGTGCCCCCGTGTCCCGTCAGTTCGTCGCCACCCTGGCCGCTTTCGCTCCGGACGAGAAGACCAAGACTGAGATTGTCCGCCTGGGAAGTGACAAGGACTACTTCCATGAGAAGATCTCGAGTCAGTGCTTCAACATCGCCCAGGCACTGCAGAGCATCACCTCCAAGACCTTCACCGCTGTGCCATTTTCGCTGCTCATCGAGGGTCTGAACAAGCTCCAGCCGCGTTACTACTCCATCTCGTCGTCCTCTCTGGTACAGAAGGACAAGATCAGCATCACGGCTGTGGTCGAGTCTGTTCGTCTGCCAGGTGCCACGCACATCGTCAAGGGTGTGACCACCAACTACCTATTCGCGCTGAAGCAGAAGCAGAACGGCGACCCGGCCCCTGACCCACACGGCCTCACTTATCAGATCACCGGTCCCCGCAACAAGTACGATGGCATCCACGTGCCCGTCCACGTCCGCCACTCCAACTTCAAGCTGCCCTCGGATCCGTCCAAGCCGATCATCATGGTTGGCCCCGGTACGGGTGTAGCCCCCTTCCGCGGATTCATCCAGGAACGTGCTGCGCTGGCCGCCAAGGGTGAGAAGGTTGGCACCACGGTCCTGTTCTTTGGATGTCGCAAGAGCAACGAGGATTTCCTCTACCAAGATGAGTTCAAGGTAAGCCATTTTTCTGAGTTCTCTTTTCAATGACGATGCTAACAATCCTTTCAGGCATACCAGGAACAACTGGGTGACTCGCTCAAGGTCATCACGGCCTTCTCCCGCGAATCTTCCAAGAAGGTCTACGTTCAGCACCGCCTGAAGGAGAACGCCTCGCTGGTCAGCGACCTGCTGAAGCAAAAGGCCAATTTCTACGTCTGCGGTGACGCCGCCAACATGGCTCGGGAGGTCAACACGGTGCTGGGCCACATCATCGCCGAGCAGCGCGGCATGCCGGCCGAGAAGGGCGAGGAGATGGTCAAGCACATGCGCAGTAGCGGCAGCTACCAGGAAGACGTGTGGTCATAATTGTCGTTTCTTTTTTCACCCCCTTTTCTCATGTCTAGATGACCGAGCACATATACTCCCCTGGTTTTTTTCTTGTTGAATAGCTTTCTTTCCCTGTACGTTTCGCATTTTCGGGTTCGATTGGGGACTTGGGATGGCTGGATGAGCCTGTAGACTTGTGATCTAAAAAGAAGCAATTTTTCATTTTCCATAGCTATGGGTGTGGTCTGGTCTACTGTAGGTATTGATCAGAACTCGCAGTACGGGCAGCGCGGACTTCGGCGCGTCATCCGGCCTACACGCACCTCCTGCGCTCTCTCTTTCACCGTCCACCTCCCACTCTCCCTCGGTCCTTTTCCCTTGGGCGACCATTCTGCCACTTGATTATACATAAATCAATTTACCATTTCTTGTTCCCGGACTTTTTTTTTGATCCCGGCGGAACCGGAGTTCTCTTATCCGGCCTCGCTGTGGTCGGCCATTCCCCGCAGCGGTGTACGTCCAAGCTCGAGCTCGACCGTTGCGCGACCCTGAGACACAAACACAATGGCTTATGTCGTGCCAATCCATCGCGCGAGCAGCATTCGCCATGCCGTGAAGCTGAACTTCGTGCAGCCCGAAGAGGACTGCTTGGTGGCTGCGTGTGTTTCCTTGCCGTCCGCTTGGAGACGACCATTCACTCGGCCACGGGCATATGAGCTGACCGGCTTACAGGAAAGCAAACCGACTCGAATTCTACAACCTCACTCCCGATGGCCTGGTCCTAGCAGCCTCGCATACTATCTATGCGCGCGTGACCATGCTGGCTCGCCTACCCGCACCGGCGAACTCAACCACCGACCACCTCTTCGTCGGCACGGACCAATACAACTACTTTACACTAGCGTGGGATAGCGAGACGAACCGGATCCGAACAGCACGGAGCTATGTCGACATTACGGAGCCGTCGTCCCGAGAGTCGCAATCCGCAGCCCGGTGTCTCATCGACCCGAGCGGACGATTCATGACCCTAGAGATATACGAAGGTGTGGTAGTAGTCGTGCCGATTGTACAGCTGCCAGCTAGGAGACGCGGACAGACGCACGCCGCCCCGGGTCCCGATGCTCCCCAGATCGGGGAACTGGGCGAGCCGACTACATCGCGCATCGACGAGCTGAAGGTGCGCTCGTCGGCTTTCCTTCATTCGGAATCGGCAAACCCGCCGTTTCTGGCGCTGCTCTACGAGGATAACCAGCGCAAGGTGCGCCTAAGGATCCGGGAGTTGGAGTACAGTCCGGCTACGAAGAGCAACCTCGCGGAGGCGACGTTCAAGGAGGTCACGGATAAGAGGTTGGATGGGGGTGTGTTTGCGTATGAACTTGACTTTGGGTCATCGCATCTGATCCCAATCCCTGCACCGCTTGGTTTGTTTCTTACTTGTGACATCCCAGGAAGCATCCACTGACTTGATTCTAGGTGGCCTCATTGTTCTTGGCGAGACGTCAATCAAGTATATTGATGACAACAAAAACGACATGATCTCCCGATCGCTTGAGGAAGCGACCATCTTCGTCGCATGGGAGAAGGTGGACAGCCAGCGGTGGCTGCTGGCCGATGATTACGGCAGATTGTTCTTTCTGATGTTCGTTCTCAACGCCCAGGGCAACGTTGAAGACTGGAAACTCGACTATCTTGGTCGCACATCTCGCGCATCAGTGCTTGTATATCTCGGCGGAGGTATTCTCTTCGTGGGTTCGCACCAAGGCGACACCCAAGTCCTCCGGATCGAGAACGGCTCGTTCACAGTCATCCAAACCTTGTCCAACATTGCGCCAATCTTGGACTTCACCGTCATGGACCTTGGCAACCGGACGAGCGAGAGCCAGACCCATGAGTTTTCGTCAGGCCAGGCGCGGATCGTAGCCGGGTCTGGGGCCTTTGATGATGGCACCCTGCGAAGCATGCGGAGTGGTGTTGGTATGGAAGAGCTGGGTGTTTTGGGCGAAATGGATCACATCACCGACCTCTTTGGCCTCCAAACACAGAGCAAAGGCGACCTCATGGATACTTTACTGGTGACATTTGTGGACGAGACGCGAGTGTTTCACTTCAGTCCTGATGGCGAGGTGGAGGAGTTGAACGAGTTTTTAGGCCTGAGCTTCGAAGAAAACACCCTCCTTGCCGCTAATCTGCCCGGCGGACGGATCCTGCAAGTCACCGAACGACAGGTGATCGTGGCCGATATCGAGAGTGGCATGATCAATTTCCAATGGACGCCTCCAATCCAGAAGGCGCTCACAGCCGCTTCGGCGAACGATGACCATCTGGTTGTTGTTATCAGTGGCCAAATTCTGGCATCGTTTGATATTCGGGGTAACGGGCAGCTCATCACTAAGAAAGACATGGGTGCGGACCACCAAGTTTCGGGCGTCACGGTGCCATCCACCCCGGCAGGAGTGTGTATCGCTGGATTCCCACAATCGGCTCAAGTGTCTGTTCTGGCCATTCAAGATCTGGCGGAGCTGCAGACTCAGTCCGTGGGCCCTGCGGGCGAAGCATTTCCGCGTTCTGTCCTGGTGGCGGACGTGCTGGCGAACAGCCCGCCAACACTCTTCATTTCCATGGCGGATGGCAGCGTCGTCACCTTCACATTAAACCCCCGAGACTTTTCACTGACCGGCATGAATAAGCTAATTCTTGGTTCTGAACAACCAACCTTCAAGAAGCTTCCGCGAGGCGACGGGCTCTTCAACGTTTTTGCGACCTGCGAGAACCCTAGTCTCATCTACGGTTCTGATGGGCGCATCATCTACTCCGCAGTGAACTCTGAAGGTGCATCCCGGATCTGCCAGTTGAACGCGGAGGCATACCCGGAGTCTGTCGCTGTCGCCACGGCGAATGAGCTGAAGATTGCATTGGTGGATAAGGAGCGTACCACACAGATCCAAACTCTGCCGATGGAAGCGACGGTGCGCCGAGTGGCCTATTCCCCATCCGAGAAGGCATTCGGAATAGGTACGATTGACCGCAAGCTCGAGGATGGAATGGAGATTGTCAAGAGCCACTTTGTGCTGGCAGACGAGATCCTGTTCCGGCGGCTGGATGCAATTGAGTTGGAGCCCGAAGAGCTGGTAGAGAGTGTCATCCGAGCCGAGTTCCCAGCTGGCAAAGATGAAACGGGTCGAGACTTGGTCAAGGACCGGTTCATCGTCGGCACGGCGTACCTGTCTGAGGAGGTCGAGGATTCCATCCGCGGACGGATTTTGGTGCTCGAAGTCGACCACGGGCGCAAGCTCACCAAGGTCGCCGAGCTGCCGGTCAAAGGTGCATGTCGGGCACTGGCCATGATGGGTGACCGTCTCGTTGCGGCGCTCGTCAAGACCGTAAGTGATGATGCCCCTCCATCTTGGCGCCGACATCTTTTACTAACAAAGATATCAGGTGGTCGTGTACAAGGTCATCAGCAACAATTTTGACGAAATGAAACTCGAGAAGCAAGCTTCTTACCGCACATCGACGGCGCCGATGGATATCACAGTCTCAGGCGAGCAGATCGCCGTTGCCGATCTCATGAAGAGCGCTACGGTCCTCCAGCACCAAAAAAGATGAGACAGGAGTCGCAGGAGATACGTTGACGGAGACAGCCCGCCACTACCAGACCGTGTGGTCCACAGCCATCGCCTTTGTGGAGAAGGGCACTTTGCTGGAGAGTGATGCACAGGGCAATCTCATTGTGCTGTCGCGGGATGACGAGGAAGTCCTGACAGTAGACCAGCGTCGACTGAGGCCCACCAGTGAAATCTCGCTGGGCGAGATGGTCAATCGGATCCGGCCGGTGAATATCCCCAAGCTGGAGAATGTGGTGGTGACTCCCCGGGCGTTTGTGGCAACGGTATGTTCTTTTTGATCTTTTTATAATTTGGGGTTCGAGTTTCTGACTGAAAGACAGGTCGAAGGATCCATCCATCTATTCGCTCTCATCGACTCCAAGTACCAAAACTTCCTCATGTCCCTCCAGGACGTGATGGCCCGCCACGTCGACTCGCTGGGCGATCTGCCGTTTGAAAAATTCCGGGCTTTCCACAACGAAGTGCGCTCCTCCGACAAACCGTACCGTTTCGTGGACGGCGAGCTCATCGAGCAGTTCCTGAACTGCGATTCCGCTGAGCAGGAGGAGATCCTGGCCGAGGTGGGCTCTGATGTTGGTGACCTTGGCACTCTGGATGTGGAGGAAGTGAAGAAGATGATAGAGGCGTTGCGGCGCCTGCACTGATGGGTTGGGCAACGCATTGTTTGTTTCTAGATGGGTTACGACGTGAAATGGAACTGTTCAATAGTCTTGTTACACTCTCGACTGTCTGATTAAATGGTAACTAGGTGGCGATACAAATACAATCCGCGAAAGCCTTCCCTCCATAGCCCCCTCCCTCCCTCATGACGTCTTCTTCGCATCCTCCCCTTCCTCCTCACTCCAATCCAACAGCTCCAGCACCTGATCATCCGTCAGGCTCTCCGCACTCGCATACGCCTGCTTCTCAATATTCTTGAGATACTTCTTCTGCCGCTTGCGTGCCATCTTATTCCACTCGGGCACACCAGACGCATTTGCCGTATCCTCGCCCTCCTCATCCTCACTTCCGAGTTCATCCTCGGTATTGTCCACCTCCCCCAGCACCTTCCCACTCTCAGCACCTCCTCGTCCACCCCTCAGCGCATTGGCCGACATCTTCGCCTTCTTGCCACCAGCCCTCTCCTTCTCCTTCTCCTTCTTCTCCTTCTCCTTCCGATGGGAGCGATCGTGGCTCCATTTGAACAGCTTCTCGATGTACGGCCGGAGAAGGAGGTATCCGATCACGATCAGCGCGATCCGCGTCCAGCGGTAGACGCTCACGTTGACGAAGGTGCTGTAGAAGTTGCGGCCGAAGCGTCGGACAACTGTGTCTAGGCCACCGAAGATTTGGGTAGTGAAGTCGTTGAGGGCGTCTGCGGCGATATCGCCGAAGCCCTGGGTTGATTCGGGGGTGGCCATGTTGTGTGGGTGGTTTTTTAGGAAACTTTTTTTTTTTGGGAGGTGAATGGTGGGGGACAAATGGCGGGTCGTGGCAGAAGGAGGGAGATTGGGGGAGAGAGCAAGGGAGCTCTGAGAAACGCCGAACCGGGGTCAGTGTGGGAGAAGAGCAAAAGGAATCAAGAGGGCGAAACAATTGGAGAGCAAGCGAAACGTTGTTCTTTGTCCACCAGATCCGGTCCTTCCTGAGGACCCGGACCATCTGTTTTTCCGGCGACGCGGTGTATGGCAAGACGCGCCTCGCATCTCTTCCACAACAGTGTGGAAAGCCCTCACTGCCTGTCCTCAGCATGGAGCCGGACGAGAAGGCTCAGCTCGAGGAGGTTGGTCCATGTGTTCTTGGTCATCGGTGCATCCAGCTAATGCAGTGCCAGCGCCTCAAATCCGCCCTCTGGCTGTCCATCGGCAAGATCGTGGATGAGGAAACCATCAAGCTGGGCGCGAATGCCACCCCCCAGTTCATCGGTGCCCTGACCGAAATGGTCTGGGCCCAGATCGGTATGTGATTGTGTCTGCTCTGGTCTGTTCGCGTGGGTCGATCCTCATGCCGTGTTTCCCACCTCTGACCGTGATTGACTCCCAGAGACGGTCAGCCAGGATCTCGAGTCCTTCGCCAAGTAGGCATCCCCTTCTCTTCTTTGCGCCTGGTTTGTGTTTTCTCTATGGGCTGACTGACATAATTCGATCAGGCATGCCGGACGGTCTACTGTCACCGTCCCCGATGTGATGCTGCTTGCTCGCCGCAACGACGGGCTGGACTCGATTCTGCGGGCCTTTGTCGAGCAGCAGCGCCATGAGGCTTCGTGAACCACCGGGCTCCTGGTGAAGGGCATCGCGCTACGGTACGTCATCGAGCCACGGTCCATGCGGCACGATCGAACTCTCTCCCGCAGCATAAAATAAAAATAGTTATGATGGCATAGCTCTTCCCGTAGCATGTGATGTCTGACATAATAATGTGGCTGTTCCTCATCCCGGTCCACGGGATTTGGCGTGGCAAGCAAATCACTGCCCTTCTCGTCCCACGGGTTCCCGCTTGACATCAGCGTCCCTGTGGCGCAGGCCCAGCCGGCCACTGAGCGTGGGCGGATCCGCCAAGGCCGCCCACTGATCTACGGAATTGCGTCGGAGGTTCCCCGTTATTTGTGGTCCCGGCGTAGAAGAGAAGAATCATTCGCCCCCAAATTCGGTTGCCTGAGTCTTCCCTGTTTTATAAGAACTTCTGCCCTGAGGAACTTTCAGGCCATTCAACCTAACTTTTTCCCCCTTGATTCTTCCAACAACAAGTCCAACAACAGCTCATCATGGGAGTCGGTGGGCTGCTTCTTCGCATCTGCGGCCTGGCGATTCGCGTCCTGCAGTTCCTCGACGGCGCCGTCATCCTCGGCATCTTTTCCTACTACCTGGCCACCCTCGCCAAGAATGATCAGACCATTCCAACATGGATGAAGGCCGTGGAGGGCCTGTCCGGTGCCGCCACGCTGTACGGCCTGCTGGGCGTGCTCTTTGTCTGCTGCTTGGGCGGCGTGTCCTTCTTTGCCTTTTTGGGCGTCGTACTGGACGTCTGTTTCACTGGTGCGATGATCGCCATCGCCGTGTTGACTCGCCGCGGCACCCAGAGCTGCAGCGGCAAGATCACCACCCCCGTGGGCACGGGCGATGCTGGCGCGAAATCCCCCACCGCGCTCACATACGGCATGGCGTGCAAGCTGGAGAAAGTGGCGTTTGCGGTGTCCGTGATTGGAATGTGAGTATATCACCCGCGAACCGTACATCCGGACTCATGGGCTAATCAATCCTTCGGATATAGCTTCCTCTTCTTGATCTCCATCCTCTTCCAGACCCTGCTGGCCCGCCACCACAAGCGCGAGAAGCGCTTCGGCCCCTCGCCCGCTAACGGGTACACCTCCGGCTCGCGACGGGGCTTCTTCGGTCGCAAGAACAAGAAGAACCTTGACGGACCTGCACCTGACGCTCTGCCTGGCCACCCGACGCCCAATGAAGTGGAGAACGGTGCCACTGGCACGAAGGAGAAATCTTTCTTTGGCTCGTTTGGCCGCAACAAGAATACCAATAGCTACGGCAACTCGGCCTACACGGGCAACTATTAAAGATTTGGCAAAGGCAGGGGAGCAGCTTCGACGTGCGTGCTGCAATGAGTAGCCTTGGAGTTGCTGTGTGGGGACTGTGCCCGTCGATGATGATATGAATTTCGTTGCTTGAAACTGAGATACCATGCGTTTCTACATTTGATCTAGATTGAAGGACGTGTATATTAGGAAAGCCCTGTATGAGATGGCTGGGTGGGACCTCAGTTTAGTTTATAATAATAATCGATGAATGCACTGCTGAAATACATGATATTGAACAGCAAGTACTAAACTGTTTCCATCTCCGCGTGGTAAAGTTTTGTTCCTGGCATTGCTAAGCTATGGGTACAACGAAACGATTTCCGCATGCATCAAACAATCAAGCACCGCCACTCGAACCAGACTTTGACGCCATTCAGGAGAAGACAGGGAAAAAGAAACGAAACATGAGACATGAACATCACTTTGGTCATCGCTAGCTAATCAATCAAACAGAGAGACAAACATCCGGCGCCGGGTCCTGCGCCAGTAGCAAACTATGGAAAAAGAATCCTCCTTGTAGGGGATGCTTAACCGACCCAGTCGGGAAGCAGAGCCCAATCAATATACCTATAAGCTTTTCCCCCTGAAAGAATACTCTGCAAACACATTGACGGGGAAAAAAAGAGAAAGAACAGAACAGAAAAGAAAGAGAAACTCAGGACCAATCGCCGGCGGAAACCATCCGGCCCAAGCGGCAGAGGGTACCACGAGCAACGGGGCCCATGAAGATGGGGTAGCCATGGACGCACTGAGCCCAGGTCAAGCCATCGGGAGAGCAGATGAACTCGCCGTCATAGCAGTACCAGTTGCCGACGTAGTTGTGGAATTCGTTGTTGGTCGTGGCCTCGGTGCCCCATAAGCGCGGGGCGGGTTGGGCAGTGCTCTGAATCTGAGCGACCTTCGCGACCTTGGTCATGGTTGGATTGGAGGCAACACGGGCGTCATCCTTGGAATCGTCTTTGGAATCGTCTTTGGAATCGTCCTTGGAATCGTCCTTGGAATCGTCCTTGGAATCGTCATTCGAGTCGTCCTTGGAATCTCCTTTGCCCTTTGAAGCATCATCCTTGGAGGAACTACCCTTGTCTTTCGAGGCGTCCTTGCCCTTTGAACCATCGCCCTTGTTCTTGGAAGAATCGTCCTTGGAGGAGCTATCCTTATCTTTGGAGTCGTCCTTGGAGTCTCCCTTGCCCTTTGAACCATCGCCCTTGTCCTTGGAGGAACCGTCCTTGCCATTTCCAGAGTCATCACCAGACGACTTCGGCGCATCAGCTCCCAGGAAGGGCGCGTTGCCAGAGCACTTGTAGCCCTTGCCATCAGACTTACCCATCACGTTGTCGCCGGGCTTAGGGAAATCCACGGTCTGGCCTTCGATGGTCACACACTGGCCCGTCTGGTTGACGTTGGCGACGAAGAGCTCGGGCAGGTTCTGGAAGGCAGTGGATTGCTTGTTGTTGGCAGCATTGTCGTCGTCCGTGGGCTTTCCAGTAGGCTTGGGCTTCTCAGTGGACTTGGGCTTGTCTGTTGCCTTCTTGGAGGATGTTTCAGTGGGCTTGTCTGTCGGCTTGTTGGAGGGTGTCTCAGTGGGCTTGTCTGTCGACTTCTTGGAGGGCGTCTCAGTGGGCTTGTCTGTCGACTTCTTGGAGGGCGTCTCAGTGGGCTTGTCTGTCGGCTTCTTGGAAGGCGACTCAGTGGGCTTATCTGTCGGCTTCTTGGAGGGCGTCTCAGTGGGCTTGTCTGTCGGCTTCTTGGAGGGCGACTCAGTGGGCTTGTCTGTCGGCTTCTTTGAGGGCGTCTCAGTGGACTTGTCCTTGGACGTAGTGCTACTAGTAGTAGTACTCTTGTCGGTAGTCTTGGGGGAGTTTTCATCAGCGGATGAGCCCTGCGTAGTGCTGGACTGGTCGTCATCACTCTCAGCCTCCTTCGTCTCCTCAGGGGTCATGTTGGGCATGTCAATCTCCTCCCGCCTCTCCATATCATTCGACTTGCCCATCATACGACTCGAGCCGCCGCCAATGGTGACCATGGCACAGTTCATGTACATCTCCCGGTTGCCGATCTTGTTAAACCAGGTCCACGCCAGGAGAGCTTCCCCAGAGGGTGCGTCAGAGGGCACGGTGAACTTGTACTTCTTAGGGATTGGGCATTCGCCGAGCATGGACTCGATAACCTTGAAGGTCTTGCCTCGGTCGTAGGTCAAAGCTAGCTGGCACGAGCCGCCCCCGTGTGTGGCTTCGCCCGCGAGCTCCATCTCATACGATTGGCCCGGGGTGTAGCTCGCCTGCGAGACAAAGGGGTCATTCTGATAGCCCTTGCACGGGTAGTCCTGGCCTGATGGCGACAGCGAGTTGGTGTAGGAATAGTCTATCTTGCCCGTGGCATTCTTGTTCAAGGGACTGCGGATTGGGTACGGCTTGCTCATTTGCATGTGCGCCGAAGCCACAGTGGCCAACAGGCCAGACAGCAGAAAGCCCTTCATGTTTGATTGAGAGGGCAATTGAGGCTTTCTGTTGATGATTAGTTGCTCAGCCCTAAAGAAGAAACCACGACTGTGCACTTACCCAAGATCCACGAAAAGACTGTCTGCAGGCCAAGATCAGGTAACAAGATAAGAAGCAAGTGGCCATCGAACCTGTCGGCCAGTGACAGTATAAATACCTGGTTTTCAAGCGCATTCTTCGCTGCCACGGGAATGAATGGCAAATGCCACCAGCCAGCGACGGTAGGCGAGCAACAGGCATCGCAACGTGAAGAATGCTGGCCACCAGATGGCTCGTTCGTGGAGATGCCTTAGTCATGCTGGTGGCATATCTGACCGTGGTTGTTCTTCAAAGGCTTTGGTTGTCGGCTGCAATATCTTGGGCCTTCAGTCCTAGTCCTTTGTCCTTCCCTCATCGAACAGACCCGCATTTCCAAGCCCTCTGTTTTAAACTCAGCCTTCATTCCCCAGTAAGTTTCTTCACGGCCCACACCGACCGAAGAATTCGGTGATGTCAATCTATAAGAATTAAAAAACGCGAGTGGTAGCGATCGAATCCCTTGATGTTCGCATATATTCTCCGTGTTCCCCCCTGCATGCCTAGTCCGACACATACGAATAATATGTAGAGCTTCAATCCTCATGGTCATGGTCGATAGAGCCGGGATGAGTGAGTAGGAAACCATCTGGATCGAGTTTTGACTATATTCGTGTAGTTACTAGTTCCCAATGTCAGGTGTCGCTAGGGCACGGTGCTTAACGCGTCCAGTGTAAGCGCGTTTCCACTCCACTCGTGAACGTCACCTTCTCTCACCATCTGCCTCCCAATGCGCCCGATACGCCACGACTAATTCTCTGCCCCGCTGTATGTGTCGGCCTTATACCTACCCCCAGAGATTGCTTCGTGCTCTGTCTGTCCAGCATGCTGGCGTCTCTGGTCCGGGTTCTGGCCCGTGGGGTCGCCACGCCCATTCGTCACTAAGAATCTCCGATCGATCGATTGCCGTGGCAAACACCAGATCGCCTGCCCTGGTTTTTCCTCGTCGCCATGCGGTTCACCCGGTACAGTTTTCGCATTTATTCGGACACTGTCTCGCGGCACATTTCTCGGCTCTCTGTGCAAGATCTCGTCGCGCATGCTTCTCCCACCTAGCCCAACCTACATTGAACGCGATAGACATGACCGTGGCCACTGAACCGGAACCAGACGTGAAGCCGGTTGACATCCTGAATGGAGACGCGACAACGCCTGCTGGCCGGGCGGCGGCTTCTTTGGACCCGGAGTCGGATGAGGACGTTCCCGTCGACCCGGAGGAGCTCAAGGAGGCGCTGGGGAGGCCACCGCCGGTGCATAGTAACTATCTCCCTCTGCCGTGGAAAGGTAGATTAGGATATGTGAGTTGCGACACGCTAGGACTGTTGGCAAAGATGCTGACATGCTACAGGCCTGTTTGAATACCTACCTTCGCTACTCGACTCCTCCGGTTTTTTGTTCGAGAACATGTCGAATCGCATCCATATTGGAGAATAGACATCCGCTCGTGGACCCTGATCAGCCTGCACACCCGACCAAAAACCGTCCAGACCGTGACCAAACACCCGATGTCGCACGCGGACAGGCCTTCGTCGAAGCGCTAGGGCTGGCGAATGCGCGCGACCTTGTCAAAATTCTGCGCTGGAATGACAAGTACGGTATTAAGTTCATGCGATTGAGCAGCGAAATGTTTCCGTTCGCTAGTCATAAAGAATACGGCTACAAGTTGGCCCCGTTTGCCTCCGAAGTGTTGGAACAGGCCGGCCTGGTTGTTGCAGAACTCGGTCATCGAGTGTCGGTTCATCCAGGCCAATTTACCCAGCTGGGGTCTCCCAAGAGAGAGGTGGTCGAGAGCTCGTATCGGGATCTCGAGTATCACTCGGAGATGCTACAACTTCTCAAGCTGCCGCCACAGCAAGATCGCGATGCGGTCATGATTCTTCACATGGGTGGAGTATTTGGCGATAAAGCAGCGACTCTGGATCGATTCAGAGAGAACTACGCGGTTCTGTCACAGGACGTCAAGAACCGGCTGGTCTTGGAAAACGACGACGTCAGCTGGTCTGTTCACGACCTCTTACCCATCTGCGAGGAACTGAATATTCCTCTCGTCCTCGACTACCATCATCACAACATCATATTTGATGCGAATGAGCTGCGCGAGGGCACTCAAGACATCATCGGTCTCTATGACCGCATTGCCGCGACCTGGTCGCGCAAAAATATCACACAGAAAATGCATTACTCCGAACCCACCCCATCCGCCATCACGAACCGCCAGCGCCGCAAGCACAGCGACCGCGTGGCTACCTTACCTCCGTGCAATCCCACCATGGACCTGATGATTGAAGCAAAGGACAAAGAGCAGGCCGTCTTCGAGTTAATGAGGACCTTCAAGCTTCCGGGATACGAGCTCTTCAATGACATGATCCCGAATACACGCACTGACGAGAACAAAGAATTCAAGCCACCAAGAAAGTCCAAGAAGAACGGCGGCTTTGTCGATCTGGAGGGCTCCGTTCCACCGCCTCCAACCATTTCCGACGAAGATGTCGGCATGGGCGGCCCTGAGCGGAGGGTGTATTGGCCGCGAGGCATGGAAGAGTGGCTTCGTCCAGTGAAGAGGACCATTCGAGCCAAGACGGCTCGAACCCCGGCAAAGAACAGCGCGTCCAAGAAAGTGAAGGCGGATCCGGACGCTGAGAAAGGTGAAACAGAAACCCCGATCAAGAAGTCGGCTACGAGAGCTCAACGTACACCGGCATCGATGAAGCCCGCGCGCAAGAAGCGCAAGGCTGCCGAGACTGTGGAGTCAACTCCAGAGTCCGAGGAGGTATCTGCAGAGCTGGACGACGGGGTCCCGGTATCTAGGTCTCGGCGAAGTAGTCGAGCGAAGAAGGTGAATTACACTGAAGACAGTGCATAGTCAGTGGGAGAACTGTACATATCCCTTTGTATTATATATACTATACTCAAGATAAATCTAATAGAGCTACATCTCTTCAATGGTGGATTCCTGTACTAGTGACTGGCAGTCACACGATAAGGTGTGGTGGCCTGGCTCTGGTGTGGCTATACAGCCGAGAACTATACCTCGACACTGGACATTGTTGAAACAACATCCTAACCAAAATGAGATTCCATTAGCAGGTAAACATCTAAACATCAAATAACCAGTTTGACCAAAACCCTCGCGTGAACCAACAGTAGACTGTCAGCCTTATCCTTGTCGATCGATTTCCCCCACAGGAACAGGAAACATTTCCTCTTCTCCACTACGTAACTGTTGTTGTCAGCTTCCCTTCCACATCCACCCACTCGCCACATTACTGAGGACTCTCCCTCGCTCGGAACTACTCTCTCTATTTCTCTCTCTTTCTCTATCTCTCTCTCTATCTGTCGACCCTGGCTCCCAAACCGCCCTTTCGAAGCCGCTGGTCAATCCTCCGGTCGAGTCCATTTCTCTTCAGACAGCCCACCAAACCCCCCTCCAACGCGGACCCAGACCCAGCAGCCTCTCGACCCTGCTCCGAGTTCTCATCGGCCCACACGCGACCCGGCGTGCCCAGCTGCGTCTCTGGGCTTTCCGCCACGAGGTCCTCCCCGCGCTGCGTCATCGGACCCAGTCGCGGCTATATCGAGCGATCGTCCAGCGACAGGCTCGGCTCGCCGCTGCTAGCAATCGCAGGCTTAGCAGTGGCTTTGTGACATACCTGCTCGGACCGCGACGACGGGTGCGCGGGTGGAGAGCCGGTGCTGGGGCGGGGGTCAGTTTGCCTGCACAACGCGTGCGAATAGCGGGAGCGGCCCCGAACGGGCTGAATGATGCAGCCCCAGTAATGTCTGATTTACCATCAACGTCGACATGGGGGTCTGGAGATGGTGCGGCTGCGCCTGGTGGTCGCCGCAAGAAGGTCTACGGATATTTGAAAGCAGCGAATGAGTTGCGCCAGGCGTATACGTCACAATGGTCTGGGCAACGGAATGGCCCCGGTGAAGACTACTATAATACCCCCGGCGCTTTTCCGGATGTTGAGATCGCGCGGTCTGGGGATGAGGAGATGGTGCTCTTCCCGAGTTATGCGAGACGCTTGCCTGAAAAGAAAATAGAAGAGCGTGTGCGGCGTAATTCGTGGTCAGATACTCTCGATGAGTATCGCGGTACATCTGACAGCAATGATTTCTTCAACTCCGGTTATGACGAAGGCGAGATGGAGAATACGGTTGTGGACGTGGATGTGCGTGGCTGGATATACGCACCTAATCGTGGGCCCATGAACCGGAAGCATCGCTTGATGATTACTTTGGCTAGGAAGTTAAGCGGGATCCCAGCGCCGACGGGTACCGGGAATGAGGAGGCTAATAGGCCGCCGGGCCAGGGAGAGGATGAATTGGCAGACAAACAGATGCAGTCTTTGGTCGACACAGCAGAGAAGGACGCAGACCCAGCTTGGAAGATCAACTCAGGCGGTGATCGACCCCGAAACACAACGGCGCCCAGCCAGCCAATGAGCAAAGATGAATTGTCTGTTGCCAATGCGCATCTTATGGAGAGACTTCGTCCATTTTTGACCAACCCCATGGCGTTGATGCCGGTGACGGTGTTTTTCTTCAATGATGAGCAAAGCAAATCCCGAAATCTAATGACAGACGAGTCGGGCCATTTCACACTCCGGGCACCATTGCCCTTTGTCCCAACGCATGTCCGCGTATTGGCTTCGGAGGACCTGTCTGCAGCCAAACCAATTGAGATCATAGACCCGGTTGGCATCAGTCTGATCAGTGATATTGACGACACAGTGAAGCATTCTGCCATTGCCAACGGGGCAAAAGAGATGTTCCGGAATACATTTGTGCGCGAGCTGGCGGAGCTGACGGTCGACGGAGTCAGCGAGTGGTATACGAAACTGGCTAAGCAGGGCGTGAAAATTCACTATGTTTCCAATGCTCCATGGCAACTGTATCCTCTGCTGGAGAGATACTTCAAGATGGTCGGCTTGCCGCCGGGGTCGTTCCACCTCAAGCAATATTCGGGGATGTTGCAGGGGATTTTTGAACCCACCGCCGAGAGGAAACGGGGATCCTTGGAACAGGTTCTGCGGGACTTTCCAGAGCGCAAGTTTATTCTTGTAGGAGACAGCGGCGAGGCTGACCTCGAGGTCTACACTGATATCGCGTTGGCGAACAAAGGCCGGATTCTGGGCATCTTCATCCGCGACGTAACCACGCCTGACAATAAACAGTTCTTTGAGGGATCAGCCAGCCATCTGGACCCAGAAGCCCTCCGCAGCCGCAGCACTCCGCAATTGGTGGATCGGTCCAGGTCTCCCGCGCCTCCTCCAGCCCTGCCGCCTCGCCGGACGCTGGCTGCAGCAAAAGAAGATGATGTCAAGAGTTTTGACACGGGTGATCTGATCGATCTTAGTGACGAGACTGAGCAGAAACCGTCTACCCATGACGTGACTACCAGTGGTAATGCACGGGTACCTCCTGCGAAGCCCTCAAAACCATCTGCTTTGCGTTCAGTTTCTACAGTGATAGATGCAACCGAAACCACTACCAAGCCGCCTTTACCTTATCGAGATCCGGTTCGGCGTAAACCTGTTCCTCCACTGCCACCTCGGCGGTCCTCTCCAGCCATGACCGATTCCCTAATTGAGATCGACTCTCAGCCATCGGTCACTCGAACCCGCACCGAACCGGTCCCAGGTGACCTTACCCCATCACAGAACGATGCACTTTCGAGCTCCCCGAATCCGCCATCACAGACCCCTGGCTCCAAGGGACCTCCACCAGTGCCTCCTCCTCGTCGCACAAACGCAGCTTCTTCCACTGCCAGCTCCAGTTCTAGCGCGACACCCACTCCTCGTCCACCAGCCACAAAGCCATCTTATCCAACCGCAGCCGCCCAAGCCGCCCTGAATTACGCGACGGAGCGCCTGAATCTAAACTCATCCTCTTCGAATGGGCTCCGTTCCTCTGCGTCCAACCAATCCCTTGGCCGAACTACACCTCCCAGCCACAGCAGTGCTGCCAGTGAAGCAGGCGTACCAGCTGCACCACTCCCGAATAAACGGGAAGAACTGTGGAAGCGCCGCTGGGAGCGGGCCAGCGACATTCTCAATAAACAGGGCGTTGTACTGAGCAGTTGGCGCGTCGGTAGTGATGCACAGCCTGTTTGTATGTGGTTAGTTGAGGAGGCGATGAGGGAGATGTCGACCAATGGGTCGGGTCGATCGTAAATTTTCTTCTATCTTGGGCCTGTCTGTACATATTATGAACCATGACAATTCCGCTTGAAAGATGACCATGTAGCTCTTCGTGACCAGCAGCATTCTAAGGCCAGTGGCCCGTGATGTGATTATGTCAGCGCGCCGAGGGCCTCGGCTGGAATCATCATCGCCCTGATTGGCCCGGAAGAAGCTGGGGAAGACTGCAGTATATACCGCACTCCTGCACCTCTAACTTCCCCTGATCACTCTCACAACCCTGGAACATCGCAGCCATGCCATCACCCACGCTCACCCGCGCCGAGGTTGCCAAACACAACACCGAGGAATCGCTCTGGTGCATCATCGACCACCGAGTGTACGACCTGACGGACTTCGTGGATGCGCATCCCGGCGGCAGCGTCGTGCTAGCCCAGGTCGCTGGCCAGGATGCCACGACCGAGTTTTACAACCTACACCGCCAAGAAGTCCTCGAAAAGTACCGCGAAGATCTCTGCATCGGTACGATCGAGGGCGAGAAGCCCGAGGTCATCGAACCCAAAATTGGCGCGCTCAGCCCCGTCCCCTACGCGGAGCCGTTGTGGTTGCGGCCCCATTTCAAGAGTCCTTACTACAAAGAGAGCCATCGACGTCTGCAGAAAGCCGTGCGTGAGTTCACGGATCAGTACGTTACGCCCGAGGCACAGCAGAAGGAGCAAGATGGAACCTATATCAGCCAGGAACTGATCGACCGTATGGCGGAGACGAATGTTCTGGCTATGCGATTGGGCCCTGGCAAGCATCTTCATAACCGGAAGTTGCTGGGTGGTGCCGTTGACGGAAAGGAGTTTGATTATCTGCATGATTTGGTGGTTTCGCAGGAACTAGTCCGGGCCAATGCGCGAGGTGAGTTCGTGATCAGAATGCATTGGAAGAACCTTGCTGATCTTTTGGGGATAGGCTTCCAGGATGGAAACATGGCCGGTATGGCCATCAGTTTGACAGCCGTGCAGCAGTGGTTACGAGACCCAGCTCTGAAGGAGCGTGTAACCGGAGAGGTCTTGTCCGGCCAGAAGAAGATGTGTCTGGCCATCACCGAGGCGTTTGCGGGTAGTGATGTTGCAGGACTCAAGACTACAGCCGAGAAAACCCCGGATGGGAAGCATTACATCGTTAATGGCACCAAGTAAGCTGGAGTTGTGAGCATGAGATCCTTCACTGGCTAACGTCCTGCAGGAAATGGATCACCAACGGAATGTTCGCCGACTACTTTGTTACTGGCTGCCGAACTGACAAAGGATTCTCCGTGCTGTTGATTCCGCGCGGGGAAGGTGTCGAGACGAAGCAGATCAAGACCTCGTACTCGACCGCAGCGGCAACGGCATTCGTTGAGTTTCAGAATGTGAAGGTGCCGGTGCAGAACCTGCTCGGAGAAGAGCATAAGGGGTTTGTTGTCATTATGAGCAACTTCAACCACGAGCGGTTCATGATGGTCGGCGGTGTAGTGCGCATGTCCATGACTGTCGTAGAGGAGTGTCTGAAATGGTGCAACCAGCGCATCGTATTTGGTAAGAAGCTAGTTGAGCAGCCCGCGATCCGCCAGAAGTGAGTTTTCCAAATTTCTTGATATGACCATAATTAACGACATCAGACTCGCCCGCATGATTTCCCTGTGCGAGTCCAACCAGGCCTGGCTCGAGTCCATTGCCTTCCAGATGTGCAACATGACCTATGCGGAACAGGCCACGCACCTCGGTGGACCAATTGGGTTGCTCAAGTCGCACTCAACTCGCGCTGCCCAGGAAATTGCCGACCACGCTACTAATATCTTTGGTGGGCGTGGTCTGACGCAATCCGGCATGGGCAAGATCATCGAGATGTTCCACCGCACATACAAGTTCGATGCCATCCTTGGTGGGACTGAGGAGATTCTGGCAGACCTGGGAGTGCGACAGGCCATGAAGAAATTCCCCAAGGCGATGCTGTAAAGATTTGTACATAACTACTCGGATAAACTAGCAATCCAGAATATGAATTCTATACTTCACTTGGTGAGGCTCTTGTCCATTATACGATCGGGAACGCACGGGCCACTCCAGGGCGGATCATCATTGTTCCAGCTTGCCTTATCGTGCCCAAGTACAAGCATCATCGTCATCCTGTACTTTCATCCATCACCTTACCTTTCTTCTACGCATACTGTGATTTTACACGATCGTCCACAAAGAAACGAAATAATGACAGCAGATTCACTCCAGCAGGACAACGTCCTGAACCTCGCAGCCATAGCTATTCAGCCCGAGGGTGAGGGCCAGCCAAGCCTCAAAACACCATATGAAGCGGTGGCTCTGATCGGCCATGCCTGCATGGCAGCAGCCAACTTCAGACTGGTGGGCCTTGGAGAAGACCACACCATAGGTATGCCCCTTCATTATAGTTCCTGTCCATGGCTGACTTGCGACAGAAACATCCACTACTCCTTCCACCCTCCCCGCGGAATGGAACGCCAACACCACCTTTGCCTTTCGATATGCCCATGAACAATCCTCGATGCAATACCTCCTCAAAGTGAGCCGACTCGGCAACAACGCCGTGATATTTGCTTTGGCTCTGGGCGACGACCGAACTTCGTCGTTCGATATTCCCGCCAAAGATTACATCTCCGAGTCTGCGCTCCCTCTCTCCTCCACAGACAATATTACAGGTGCACTGCGGGACGTGTTTATATCACCTGCTCGCTTGAGGGATCTGATCGGACTCTTTAAGATCAATGTGATCCAGAAACTCGCGCCGGGACTATACAAGGAAGGCTACGACCCTACAAGCCAAGAGGCGCAGCGAGAGCAGCCTCAAGAACAGGGACGGCGACGTGACCCACTGCGTGATGACTCTCTTCCCCAACCTGCCCGTCCATACCCGTTCGATGACCCGCTGGCAGCCGCTCCTCGTCGACCCAATCCTCCTGGCGACTTTGCCCCGCCTGGGTTTGAGGATGAGTACGAGATCAACCGCCCACCACGGGGATATATTCCTGGGTTTGAGGGAGGCAGGAATCCATACAATATCGGGGAACGAGATCTCTACCCTGCTGGACTCGGTCCTAATGATCCTTTCCGAGGCACCATGGGCCCTGGCTTTGGATCGGGCGGCGGCATGCACCCTACCTTTGACGATCCTCTCTTCGGGGGACAGGGTGGCAGAGGTGGTTATGATCCCCGCGCGCCACCTGGAGCCAGATATGACCCCCGGGACCGGGACAACCACCATTTGGAAGCAATCGAGGGCCTTTTGGTGGACGTGGACCAGGTGGAAACTCAGGCGGAGGCTTTGGAGGAATGGGCGGTGGGTTTGGAGGGGACATAATCTGAGGATGAGCCGAAAAAGAGCTAGCTAGTTAGATACCTTTCTTATGAGTGTACGAATTGACGATATTATGAGAATCTTGTTGTCGCTGTAGTCTTGTTGCCATACTTAGCAAAGCGGTGTGGCTCAAGCGTGGCGCAAACTCGCCCTCAACGACCTTCCCGCAACTCCGACTCTTTCTCCCTTTCCTGCCCCAAAACATCCCCCATCACCCACCCACCTTCATCCCTTGCTTCGATCAGGGGACTTGGCCTTCTTTTTCTGTTGCAACTGTGTAGTTCTTGTCCCCATCATCATCTCTTTATTTCGCTTGTGTCGTCCGGTGTTGTTCCTCACGAGATCACCCCTCCACCCACAGCTGGCCCCTCCCTCCCTTTCCCAGCTTGTGGACAGCCAAAGACACAATGGACAACAACATGGAAATCGATACCGCGCGGTCGCCCGAACCACACCACCTGTCCCCAACAAGCGACCCCGGATCCATACCGACTCTGGATGGGTGGATTGAAAGTTTGATGACGTGCAAGCAATTAGCAGAGGACGATGTGCGGCGACTGTGCGATCGGGTGGGTTTCCTAGGCCCGATGATCGAAGACATGTTGAATTGATGATTGGCGTCTTTCTAGGCACGAGAGGTATTGCAGGATGAATCGAACGTCCAGCCAGTGGTATGTTGCTGCTTGCGAACCCGTCCGATCGGGGCGACATCTAACAACCCCTGCAGAAATGCCCGGTGACGGTGTGCGGTGACATACACGGCCAGTTCCACGACCTAATGGAGCTCTTTCGCATTGGCGGCCCGAATCCAGACACAAACTACCTTTTCATGGGTGAGTACACCAACACAAAACTCGGCGTCGGTCGGATTCGTGTGCGAAAGGAATTAGAAACTGATCGAGTCTAGGCGACTACGTCGATCGTGGCTACTATTCCGTCGAGACAGTGACCCTGCTGGTGTGCCTGAAGATCCGTTACCCGCAGCGTATCACCATCCTCCGTGGGAACCACGAGTCCCGCCAGATCACCCAGGTGTACGGGTTCTATGACGAGTGCTTGCGCAAATACGGCAATGCCAACGTGTGGAAATACTTCACCGACCTCTTCGACTACCTCCCCCTCACTGCTCTCATCGAAAACCAGATTTTCTGTCTGCATGGTGGGCTGAGCCCGTCCATCGACACTCTCGACAACATCCGGTCCCTCGACCGCATCCAAGAAGTGCCTCACGAGGGCCCCATGTGTGACTTGTTGTGGAGTGATCCGGATGATCGATGTGGATGGGGTATCTCGCCCCGAGGTGCTGGGTACACCTTTGGGCAGGACATTTCGGAGGCGTTCAACCACAACAACGGCTTGACTCTGGTGGCACGGGCGCATCAGCTGGTGATGGAGGGATATAACTGGTCGCAGGATCGGAACGTGGTGACCATTTTCTCGGGTATGTTTCTTGATTTTGTGTCTTTCATCTCGAGCATTCACGCTAACTGACGCAGCGCCGAACTACTGTTACCGCTGCGGTAACCAAGCTGCGATTATGGAAATTGACGAGCATTTGAAATACACATTGTGAGTTGCTCCTGAACATGCCTCCTTCTGCGCACCGCTGACGTGTTTGTTAGCCTACAATTCGACCCTTGTCCCCGGGCGGGAGAACCGATGGTCTCGAGACGCACGCCGGATTACTTCCTGTGACGTGATAGATTTATTTTTCTTCTGTACTTCGGAAGGCTACTGGGCTCGTGGGAGTGGAAAGGGGGCGCTGCATACGAACGAGGCTCTCGCTGCCAACTTAATTCTGTATGAGTTCGATGCCTGGCCGTCTGTTGATACCAATCATGAAAATAAAAAGACCCGTTTGCGAACTCGACCGTTTAAAAGAAGATCACATTGTCCCCGGGGATTTAAGCAGCAGTCCTATGTTTTGTCATGAAGATCCCCAAGAGACAACCAGTTGAGACTTACCTTCATCCAGGTTGATGATCTGCCCATTGATATACGATCCAGCCCGAGAACAGAGATAGAGCACGACTCCGCCGATATCTGACCCGCGACCAATGCGCCCTGCCACAATATTAAATCATCATTCAGCACTCCTTCCTTCTCCTAGCAAAGAAAAGAAACAAACTGACCAGCAGGAAATTTCTCCCCAGCCCCAGCCAGCTTCGACGTGTACGCCTCCCCAGCCTTCCGTTCCGTATTCAGCTCCGACGGAAACAGCCCAGGCGCAATGCAATTAACCCTAATACCGAAGGGCATGAACGTATGCGCCCACTCCCGTGTGAGATGCAACAACGCGGCCTTACTCGAGCTGTACGCAAACTGGCCTTGCGAATGTGTCTTCGTCACGCCCGCCAGACTCGCCACGTTGAGGATCGTGCTCGTGTGCCCCGGCACCGTGGCCTGCTGTCCCTTATCGAGCAGCGGGAGCAGCGCAGCGGTCAGGAAGTGGTGCGCGGCCACGTTGCCCGCGTAGGCCGTACGCCATGCGTCGGCACCGTCACGGACCATCCATTTGCCCACTGCGTCTGCGTCTGTGAAGTCGATGGCCCTGGACTCGGCTTTGGCGTGTGGCTCACAGGTGACGCCCGATGTGTTGATCAGGATGTTGATCCCATTGTCTTCGCGGGCTGTGAGTTCCTTGGCGATGTCGGCCACTGCATCGGTGTGAGAGATGTCTCCTGGCAGGCTGATAGGTTTCTGGTCAGTCAAAATGTCATTTTGATGCATTTGGGCGAGAGTATTTACGGGATGATCTGGCCGTTGCTCGAAAACTTCTTGGAAACAGTCTCCAGTATTTCTTCCCTGCGTCCGATGGCATACACGCGCGCCCCGTTGGCGGCAAGCGCCTGTGCGGCCATTAGCCCGATGCCGCTGCTTGCGCCGGTGACTACAGCGACGTAGCCTTTTACCTCGAAGAGGCGGGGAGACTCTAGTTCGGCGGTGCTCATTTTCCTGGGTAGTGAGTGTCGATTAAGATTGATCGTCTTTCAACTTGATAATACTGCGATGGCATTGGGATATAGTTTCTTTATTCCGTGATGTTGTTCTTGTCCAGGTGGTGATGGCATGTTGACATGGCGTTGAAGTCATGTCTAGGTTGATCAGAATACATCCAATTCCATCACAAATCTGATCTGAGTGATAGTTTGCATGATAGCTCTACCGAAATACTTTTCTTTTCAAAATAGAATCGTGAGAATGGAATAGTCCGAAATATTCACATCTGGACCAAAAAAAATACCTAGTGATATCATACTATTCGACTCGACATACAAAAATCCGCTCCTGCAACACACCATCAACTCATGAAATGGACAGGGCATTCTTCGCCTTGGCCAGTATCTCCTCAATCTCCTTGGCGTGGGAAGAAAAGTTATCGACCAGGTTATCCCACATCTTGGGCTCGTGCTCATGCTTCTTATCACTGTTCCACGCATAGTCAGTGATAGTGAACGGGCGGCTAGACTCGAACATGAAGGCAATAGAAGCTTCAGAGATCTGCATGACTGGCGGTTGGTTGTCGCTTGCAGCCTTGAACTCCTCGTAGGCGACACCATGAGGAACCACTGGGGTTATGACGATCAGTATAAATCTTAGAATATACTGTGGCATAAACTCACTTCCGCATTCAAAGGACACGCTGCCAGGCTTGAAAGCATCGGAGCGGCCGCCGTACTCGCCGTAGATAAGACCCATCAGTTCGGAGGCGACGTTGCGGTGATAATAAGGGGGCCGGTAGGTGTCTGGGAGCATTAGCAGATGGACGGACATATTTTTTTTGGCAAATACACACGAGATGCAACATCCCACCTAGGGGAGAAAATAAGCAGATCCGCCAACGGCGCGGTCAAGTCACGCGACTTGGCCGTAAGTACGCAGAAGATGGATGGGTCAATGTGGTCAACCGATATGGAGCCGACATTAACGAACTTGGTCAAGTCGTATTTGTAGGGGACCTGAAGAGGTCAGTTGAGGGCATGCAGAATCATGAAAGAGGAGGAACGTACATAATTGCCATGCCAGGCTACAACATCGAATGGACTATGGTTTTGCGTGCTCTTGAAGAACTTGCCCCCAAGCTTATAGATAATCTGCCACGGTTCCTGGACAATCTCATACCGAGCAGTGGGACTCAAAAAATCCCGCGCATTGGCAAGTCCATTGGCACCTAGGGGACCCAGCTCGGGGAGCTCAAAGTGCGTGCCCCAGACCTCAAGGATGTAACCACGCGAGGGTCCATCAGGGAGTTCAACACGGAAGCGGAGACCGCGCGGAATAATGACAATCTCACCCGGCTGAACAAAGAGAGGACCAAACTCGGTTTGGATATCTAGAGCACCCTGCTGCGGAATGATCAGGAACTCACCGTCCGAGTTGACGAAGGCTTTCTTCGTCATGCTGGTATTAGCAACGTAGACATGAGTAGCGAGTCCCTCACGCAGCGTGGGGTCGCCTGATCCAGCAATAGTCTTCAAGCCGGAGATGAAATCAACATTTTCGCTGGTAGAGATCTCGAATGGGTGCCAGGCTAGCTGTGTCGGGGAGACGTGTATGCGAGGGTTCAAGGGTAGGAAGCTCGCCTCGGTATCTTTGTTATCTGGGAGTTCCGTCTACCCTCATGTTAGCTTTCTCATAGATAGGCAATTTTCGAGAAATTCATACAAAGCCCTGGTGAGCGACCGCCGGCCGCGCTCGATATAGCCATGCCTTCTTGTTGGCATGGCGAGGGGCAACAAAGGCTGTGGCGGTGATTTGCTCGGCATACAGCCCAAAACGAACATTGCGTGGACTGTTCTGGCCTTGTGGAATGGTGCCGGGAATTGCTTCGGACGAGAAGCTGAACTCGGAGACACTACATCAGCCAGTTGAATCGCTAGATGCAGGTTGTGTACACATACGCATTGCCAAATCCAGATTGGTACTGCAAAGGTCAGCGGGTATTCTGCAATGAATAAACATGCACCGGAACCCGTACCTCATATGGATCGTTACGTCTTGTGTTAAAGGAAGGGATGGCCCCATCCTTCTGCGTCTCGGCCCAATGGAATATCTTCTGATATTCCTTGGGATCCGACAGAGAGCTTGTTGAAGGCATGATTATCACAATCGGAATCTTCTACTTGGCTTCACTGAGCTTCATTTCCCCCGGGCACTTTGGCCTCTATATAGTCAAACAAGATGGACGACCGCGCAGACGGTGGGGTCAGGACACCCCGAGTGCCCGTGCAGACACTAGACTATCAGCATAGCGTTAGAGGCTGAGCATCATTAGCTGCTTCGTATAGTCGGCATATCGAGACAGCTTCGTGTTGCCGACCTCCCCGATAAGTGGATCACATGGTGCGCGATGAATGGTGGGGATAGCGAACGGCGACGAGAGATGCCAGGCGGATTAGTTACATAGCAACGATGGATTCCAGCGACCCCACATGAGTCAGTCCTGAGTAACGGTGGACCGTGACGGCGCGTGGAGTTGGACGGGAGTAGAGGGAGCTTCCAATTGCCGAGAGGATGAGAAAAAACAAAAATCTTATGTATGGTTGTTGTTTACATTGGTTGCAGAAATGTGCTGGTGTGAAAATGTATACATTTGGGATTGCATGCCCTACCTAGTTCAACAAACCGATGCGCCCAGCGGTCAGCGCAAACAAAATAGGCAAGTACACATCTATCCCGGCCTCCTGTAGTACTTTGCAATGATTGACACGTCGTCGATCTGCAAATTGATCCTCACTGATTTCCCTGCAGTCGCCCAGCGGCCCGAATGCAAACCTACTATCTACAGACCAGGGATTCCCCCCGTTCACAAACTGGATCCAACGTTGTCGCATCTCCTGACCAACAGCCTGTGCAGTAGGATTGAAGGAAAGATCAACGCCATCGAAGAGGAACAGAAGGTCGACCGCATGATGCGAGCGGCTGGACGGCTGGAAGGGATTAGGCTGGTCGATCACGTATTTGAAGACTCGCTTGCCGACAGCATGAAGCTTTTCAGCGATCACTTCAACGGGGAGAGCGTAGCGCGTGTCGTTGACAAAATCCAGAGCACCCAGTTTGCTAGCTGTCGGGCGATCAGGCACAATTTGATACATCTTGCGGAGCTTGGTGCCCCATTGCCCATCTTCGAATACTGCGGCAATACTCTCTCCATCCAGCACCTCGATGCCATTTCGCCAGATAACGGACTGGATAGAAGTTAGAACATCGTCAGCAATCTGGCAGCAATAGAACGTACCTCATACTCAGTATCACCGATCATGAGCTCTTCAACTTGCTCAGGTCGAGTCTCCCAATTCTCCAGCTCAGGGTCTTCCTGTATCCACATAGTATTCACATTGCATTCTTTCAATGCTTGGACAAGCACAGAAACAGCGGACTCTCGCAGCGATGGTTGGCCAAGTTCCTGAACCTTTGCCTCTAAGGTCTTGATGAGTCCGTTTCCTCGTTCTACTGGTAGGGGGGATGAGAGGTAAAGAGTTCCGGATGCCAGCACAGCCCGCTTAACTGGCGGACCAGTGATGAGATGGGCGTGGGCATAAACAGCTCCGGCGCTTTCTCCAGCCAATGTGATGTTTTGCTGCAGACATTAGTATTTGAGCCTGCAGGAAGCCTCCGAGAAACTTACAGGATCTCCGCCAAAGGCTCCAATATTCTCTCGCACCCAGTCAATGCCTAGACGCTGGTCTTTGAGGGCGAGGTTTTTCTCCCGTCCGTCACCGAAGCTGAAGATGTTGAGCCGGTAATTAATGGAGACAAATATGATAGGCTTCCTCGTCTTAATTGAATCGGTAACGATTTTGGTGGGGTCTATAAGTTGATTCAAATTAGCAATGTTTAAGTCTAGTACATGTACCTTCCCTACATACCACAGATCTTGGATGCAGCAGAGCAAAATGTAACCACTTGCGAGCCACCTGTAATTCAAAATTAGTTGATTATTTCCGCAAGATTGCCGTCAACCGAACCATGGATCCAGATCAAAACTGGCAGAGGGTCAGACCCAGACGACACCGGCGGACATGTAATTTCCAAGTTGAGACATTCGAACTCATCCTCTGGCTCAGGCGCAATGGTAAAGTCCTCCGGGATCCGAAGTAAATGCTTCACATCGACATCAACCTGGGGACAGCGTGGTCTACATAAAAACAATTTAGGACGTTGACTATATTTATGTTACACGATATTCGACCTGAGTACATACCCATATTTTGTAGCGTCGATAACACGACCCTCGAAATTGTCGACCCGAAGAGCCTTCTCAAATCGGCCCGGAATCGAAGCATACTTGATACCGCGAAATTGATGAATGGAAATATTCTCGTCATCGCGTTGGATGCCCTTGAAGGTGGCATTCAACTTTCGGTGGTGTAGCCTCGGAGGTGCCATGTTGGGGATGGTGATAGTAATGGTTCAAAAAAAAAAAATAGTAAACCAACCCGATAGCAGACTCATACTGTGATCGGTGGGACACGGCTATTGTCACTCTGAACAATTCCCGAGTTTCTTCTTCGCCGTCCCATCCACTTGGTCGTGGGGCTCCTGCGGGGAACCTTGTGGGGATCTTCCGTGGAGTCTCAGCTGGGAAGGGCAGATGTCCGATAGTGGCCAGGCCATTGTGAGCCTGAGTTTGGATTACGTAGGCGTAGATTAATTCTGTGAAAGCGACAGTACGCATAATAAGAAAAGGTTTCTACCCGAATTTGTAGGAAGAGATTAATTACATTGTTTCTGATTTAGCATGTATTTTTTTCGTGGCTCATGAGAGGTGAGGTGAATCAGTCGGTCTAGATATACAGATAGAGAGGAGAATAGTCATTATGAAGAAAGCTCACTCCGGTGCAGAAGGACTTTCCACTTGTGGCTTCGGCTTTCTCATAATCCACCCTCCCATAATCAACAGCGTTGGGACACCAGACACACCGACCAACAAACCCAGTGCCCAACCCATAGTACCCCATCCAGCCTCTTTGCGAATAAAACCCGCGAAGAAGGGACCGAGAAGACTTCCTGCCGCAAAGCCCATGTTCGAAAGACCAAAAGCAAGAGCCATTGCACCGCCACGACCAAAGATATCAGGAGATATCTCCTCTTTCTCCTTGACTGCGTGGAAGACCTCCGCAACGAGGGGGGTCATGGTCAGAGCAATACAACAACCGATAAGGGCAAGTAGGGCACATAGAAGAATTTTATCGTGCATCGTGTTTTCTTTCACGAGGCGGAGTAATACCATCAGCGGAAGGCAGCAGAAGAACCCGGCAGAGGTGAGATAGCGAGGGGTTTTTGGATATCGATCGATGATATATCCGATCAGCGGGTCCAAGGTGTGCGGCACCATGCACGGAATGAAGATCAGACCTTGTCCGGCTTGCTGCCAGCCAAAGGTCTCTTGAACGAAGATAGGAAGCACGCTGTCGAGGGAAGACAACACGAGTGATAGGATGAAGTATCCCCAGAGAGATACGATGAGGCGGCTAGAGCTGAGCAGAACAGCGAGCCGCCCAAATGGACGCTTTTTCAGCGTAACGGCTTGTGTATCGTGAGCCGTTTCTTGCACTTCAGCATTTGGCGTAGCCTCTGCCAAGGGCATCTCAACTTTCTCAGATTCCAAAGGCTGCTGCTCCTTCTCATCTTCGAGCCATTTCTTGGCATCTTTCTGTTCAATTAATACCAAACGCAGGAAAACATCAAAGGCGATCAGGCCAAAGGCCAATCCAAATACAGCGTAGTATCCGCCGTCTTCATAGAGCACGCCACCCAGCAGGGGGCCAGCCAGTGTGCCGAGAGTCAGTGACAAAGAAACGTAGCCAATTGCTTGGCCAAGTCCTTCTTTGCCGACAGTGTCGACCATAAGAGCGATCCCGACGGTCCAGACGACAGCCGCAGCAGCGCCTTGAAACAGGCGGCCAGCGATCCATAGTCCGATGTTCGTTCCGACACATAGTAGCGCTGTTGCTGCGCCGACCGCAACCAGACCGGCGAGCATAGGCAATCGCCGAGACTCGAATCGGTCAGCGACGTAGCCGCTGATGGCTGGCATAGAGGTTAGCCAAAAACAGGTGGCTGTATCCGCAGATAACGATACTTACGAGAAAAGGCTAACAATGCGGCTGCATATAGGGCCAGGAGAGTAGAGGTCCATGGTTGAACTGCCACACATGGATCAGCGACTATTTATTTCTCGCAGGTAAATCATACTTACTCTCTTCCTTTGCGAGCCCAACTCTCTGTTCCAAAGCAGTAGGTGCAACCGGTACAATCTAGGCAAGAAATCAGCACGCCAAGGGCAACCAATTTGGACTTTTGACTAGCCATACCAAGCCATAGAGAAAAATATCCTATTACATTGGAGGTCAGTTTGATACACCTGCAAGCACCCGCCCGCCCGCAGAAAACATACCGTCGAAGCCGCAAACGCAACGACAAATAGAATGAACCATTTCGATGATCTCAGCCTCACGAACCTCGGCCGCGTGGGGATCCGTGGCTCATGGCGGAAACGCGACCAGCTCCACGGTCGCATGGAGGTCATCGAATAGGGTCAGGCCGAGAGCAAATTGGGCCCTTCCAAGGGGTACACCAGTTCTTGGCTACGGAAAGAATAATGGAAAAACGAACGAAAATAACGATTCAAGCCATTGAAGTAGAACCACGAGGGTCTTTGGATGTCTTAAGTGGAAAAATCAAGATTGTGGCCAAACGGGATCCGCGGGTCCCGAAAACGGATGTTTCTCCCGGTCCGGGATAGTTATGGCGGTGGCTGAAATTGGTCAATCGGGGTCTTCATATGGTTAGATTCTGATAATACTATCAAGCCCCGAATTATCGCACTACTGACTATCCAGGATAACATGGTTAACCGCGTAAGAGAACGATGCAATCCGCACGGTCTTTGAGGAATGTGACCAATCAAGACGTCCACAGAAGCTGAGGTATTCACCCTTTGCAGGGAGATAAAAATATTTTGTTTCAGTTATGTACAACAATCCTCCCTTAGCGTCGTCATCCTATCGAGTTCCGCATATAGAATTCCCTAGTGACGACCCCGGTGCTCACCCTCACCCATCAGCGGTCCCCACTGCTGAGTGCAAGTAAACGGCTCATCGATCCACCAGGTATTGTGCTGCGAGTCGTAGGTAATCGGGTACGGCGTCTTTTGGCTGCACAGCCGCTCAATGTGGGTCTGGTTGCCCGAGGTGATGGTGAACCAGTACTTGTTGGTCTCGGGGTTGATCTTCTCGCACTTGTAGAAGTAGCCCTTGACGCCGGGGCCGAACACGTCGCTGCGGAAGTTGGTCGACAGCTTCATGTTGAGGTTGATATTCTCGCAGTCTTCATGCATGCCCTCCGCGTCAGTCTTCTCCATGGACTTGGTGGTATACCCCTTGGCGTTGTGGGTGCCGTTGGCTGTCCAGGCGACCCCGGGCAGGGCCATTTGCTCGGCGATCTGTCCCAGGAATGGGCTTGCGGAGTATGGGTGAGAAGGGTGCATCGATGCAGAGCATTGAGTGACAATCGCGCTCAGAGCTGCCGCCAGGAGAGTAATGCGGACCATGATGGTGGCTCTTGTGGTGAATTGTAGTAATTCCAAGGAGAGGTGGTAGAGAGAAGTCTGGGAGAGGCTATGGGGTTTTTATAAGTTGAATTGACCCCAGGATGAACGTTCCAAGGTAGGATCGTAGCCTGCTCCTTCCTTTAAAAATTCCCTAAAAGTGGGCTGGATAGGCGCGGCAACGCGCCCCCAAGTGGGAAGGAAGAATTCCCCACGGGGAGGGATAGACTCCACCCTGAAACAAGGGATCTTCGTGATCATTCAGGGTCCTGCTAACCGCACATATTAGGTAGCGACCAACTTATAAAGCTAGCAGCAGAGATATTACGCGTCGTCGTATGAGCTTTGGCGTTATTACTAGATTTGTATGGAAATCTGGTTGTTCGCATACCCCAGCCCCACCGAGGGATGTGCGAACAACATAATTTTAGAAGTGCTACGGCGACACAGACTATACTACGCTTGTCTAATAATCAACGACTAGCACGAACCCTTCGAATTTGCTCATCTTCACCTCAGAAAACCGGGGCCAGCAAAAGCTAATCCACAAAGCGCCGCACTAAAATATTAAATCGTGTATTCTGCGTCTTCACAATCCCCGGAGTGAGCGATTCCAGGTACGCCCTTGATGGATGACTCCAGGCATGGTAAGCCAGCTGATTCGGATAAAGACTACCCTCATTGATTGCAAGCGTATGCTGCAAGTCCTGAGCTTCCTCCTCAGTGATCGGCTCGTGCATGTACTGGACATGCCTCTTGGTCCAGGTCGGCCAGAAGAAAGCCACGGGTGACAGAGCACAAATCTCCTGTGGATATCGAAGGGACAGTAGTTTTGGGTAAACAACTGAATGATAGTTCCATTCCTTGGGGGAGAAGCTGCTGTAGCTGTCGATCCAGCGTTGGAGAAAAGACGAGTTCTTGCGACCGATGACCACGCCGTTGCAGAGCCCACGGCGATCCCCACCTTCGTTGCCTAGAACTATATCTCTGTCACTCTGCAAAAGGTTGTCGAACGAGCGGAGGACTATCATATCCATGTCGAAGTAGATCCCCCCGAACTGTTGGATGATGTCGAGTCGAAGAGCATCCGCGACATGGGCGATGTTCCAGTTCTCTCGGATTGGACGCGAGTATTCTTGAGCGAGGTCATGGCGAACAAGAGTGATATTGCCGTACAGTTTGCGAAACCATTGATTGGTCTCGTTGAGAGTGGTGTAGTGGAAGAATAAGTTGTCTGGCATGATCGATATGAGGGCAGATTTGACCGTGAGGTAGTTGATGAAGGTGAGCTCTGGACTGAGCCAGATGACATGGACGACCTTGGGGATGGTGTCCGTCGAAATGATCCCACGGTTGAGGTTGAAGCATCGTTCTTCCCCCTTGGTATCGTAGAAGTCGAAAACATCCACTCGTCGAACATTGATGAATTCGCCCAGAGCTGCGTCTAGGGCTGGGATGCCCTGGGGCAGAAGAAGATAGATCACAGTAGGTATAATGGCCACAACCAAGAGCACCACCCCTCGGAGAAGACAACGACGGCGCATCATGCTCACTCATGGGCGTCGGGATGTGAATAAATGACGGAAGCCTGGAGAGAAAACAAACGGGATGGGATACATGGTCTTGTGCAACCAACAAACAATACACACCAAGGTCAACACGTGGGGAGGACGATCAACCCGCGGCTTAAAATGCAGGACGTACATTGTTAGTTCAGGTCTAGTGCTCTCCTTGACCTATCGTGGCTGCCAGCTAGCCCCACTAAGGGACCCTGTTCTGCGAGTCTTTGTACAGCTGGTATAGATAGGAATCGAAACACAAGAGTAAGGCCGGTAAGACATACTGTACCATCAACATGTTTTATATCTAATTATTTGCTCGACGACCACTATATATGTTTATAGTCTCTCACGCCAGATTAGCCGAACTTTATATGACCCTGCAATAATTCAACCTGGAAATAAAGATGACTAGATCCCGAAGATATACACGGCGACAATCAAGATCGCAGCGGTAAAAGCAAACAGATATCCCGGAGCAGACTTGCTCGGGCTGCTAGCTTTCCCAGACAACGGCTCCGAGTTAATATATTGATCATCGTCAGTCAGAAGTTGCTCGAAAAAGCCGCCGATCGGGCGACTCGGATGATGGAGATAGATCTCGAGAATCCAATGACGTCGGTGCCCATCGGCTCCAAGGGCGTTCATCGGCTGGTGATTGCCCTTTGTGATATACAGGCTGATCTTGTCGTTCGGGATTCTCTCGTGCGGGAAGTTGCCGATCAGATGTCCAGCAAGTTGAGCGCCGAACTTCCAACCTCTCTTGCTCGCTTCCTCAACAGCAATCTGATAAAGCTGCTCGCCGGTCATTTTCGTATTGCTCAGGAAGCGAGCCCGCACAGCATGCCATGTCGGCTCGAGGGCATCGCGGAGCTTGATTTTATCCGGATCATCTCCGAGAACGAAGGTTCGGCCAAAGTCGGCCTCCCACTCCTCGAAAAGTGGACCCAGATCGACGAACATAATATCGTCGGCCTGGATGACCAGGTTCGGAGGGTTCGCCGAGTATGGGCAAAGAGTATTTTCTCCTGTTCGAACAACTCGCTTGTGCCAGTGGCTTTTGATCGCAAATCGCTTCGCGCCCAGCTCGTGGATTTCTTGGCTCAGGTCTTTCTCGGTGATACCCGGCCGAATGAGATCCCGCTCAATTTCTCGGAAGAGCTGGTCTGCTTTGTATTCCGCATCTCGCAGGTTGGCGAGTCGTTCTTTATCTTCCGGTAGAGACATTTTGATGATGATAACACGGGCCCACTAGATTGTACTCCAGGATCGAGCTACAAGAGAGTTGGGAATCGGAGAAAGCAGAATGGATCCAGGAGCTCGCACTGCGGACCCCAACATTTATGGGCCCATAATAATTATTAATGAGTCACCCCCGCAGTGGGAGGGGTTCCTGTTTTCGCGAATGCGATTTGGGGTAAGTATAACACCTAGTTTACAGTGCACGAAGGACATTAAATGCTTTCAAGTCAGAGTAGCGAGCGTGAGCCTCTTTTACCTCGGGGTCCGTTTCGTCGATATGGAGGTTGAGTCGTGGCATCCTGGCTAGCTCTTTAGATGTAGGCGACTTAAGCGTTAGGAAAGTAGGAGAGAAAGAATATAGTCGAACAAAGATGGTTAAATAAGACCTGTGGCCTATTATTATCGAGTGATAGCCACTAGTTTAGCATGCCCCCACAGGTCTACGCCGTGTTTGCAATTGCTCCGGGGTTCCGTTTATGGGGTTTGGGCCTATACGATGCTTAGCATTGGATCATACGGAGCCCACGATACGACACTGGAATGTTGGGGAATTTGAGTTCTCCCTCGGATAAAGTTCAAGAAAGATGACAGGAATGTTTGGTATGGGCCCATAGTCTTCAGAAATCTAAGGTATGGTATGGATGATTCTTGCTAAGGTATTTTAAGCAACGTCGGTTATACATTACCGATGTGACTAGGCTTTTATACGCGATGGAACTGGTCTCGGACTTGAGCTTGTACTGCCGAGTTTTGGAGAAGTATACAATTTGCAAAGTGTGCTATTTTGATGCGAAAACGCATAAGAGGGGAGCAAATTGCGCTTGCGATTCTAATTCATTAGAATCATTTATGGATTTTGCTAGAGGGCCGAGCCTGAATAGTCTCAATGCGAAAATTATGTAACGGCACACAACAATAGACACTAAGAGTTCACCAATCAGCACAACACACTAAATTTTATGTTCCTTCGCATAATCAATAGATCTACCAAGGCAAGATCATAGCTGCCCCCAGAAACATTCCTGCAGCAGTGATTCCGAGCACAGTCTTAATTCCATTCCAATTTGGAGGTCTTGGAGTAATTCTGACGGCTGGGTTAGATGTGCTCACATCCGTCGGTTGATGCACGAGCGTGATGGGTACAATTGCTGTGACGGCAACAAGGCTAGACCAGTCGCTTGAGTGCAAGATATTAGTTACGGTGTCTGTACCATATGTGGTCAATGACTGGAACAGCGCTTCGACGGTAGTGCCGTACCACCAAATCGATTTGGTTTCAGTCGAGACGGTCCTATCGGCAGGTGGTAGAATATCATAGCAGGCAGTAGAAAATGTGTAATTTGGTAAGGTTGAGTAACAAATTTCTCCGGCGGAACCGGGTGTCATAGACCTATAAATAAAATGGAATTAGTCTTCTTTGTCCAGCATGTAGAGTCAAAAACTTACTTCGGACAGCACAGGACAGCAGTTTCACTTGGAGCAAGGACCTGTAGGAATACGTTGTTGACCAAATTCTCAAGGAACACAACATCTGACGCTAGTGAGGTGGTTGCGGGATCAAAAGCGCCATTCCATTCGACAGTCTGAGTCGCATTGCGCGACGCCGTTGCAACAGGGCCCCACCCGGAGGGACAGTAGAGACCAGGAGAGTAATATGTCTGGTAAAACTCGACGCTACGAGGGTCGTCAAACCATGAAGTCGCGGTTGGAATATTAGTCATTGTGCCTGTTGGATAGCAGCTCCAGTGACCGGCGTCTACGCCACATGCAACCTTAGCGACATTGATCGTTGGAGTGCTAGCTTTGGCAATATAGACATTTTCAGACTGCATTGACTGACAAGAAGCAGGCGCGGTCCAGGTCGTGGTAAGTGGCCCCCAATTGTTGAAAGTGTATTCCGACAGAACAGATACAGATGGCATGATTGTGATTTTATTCAGTATCCAGATGAACAAAGTAATCAGATGGGATATTTGCGAAAGGGTACATTTTCGAAATGCATATCCGGAGGATGTAAGCCGTCTTTAATAAAACAAGGAAGAAGGAGACAGCCACTAAGCACTAATCAATTAGCCCGACCTCAGCGTGGTACAGAGAATCGCGCTAAGCTTCAAAGGGCGAAGTAGCTGAATCCTCGTTCGAGTGAGAAGCCAAACTTCTTCTCTCTCCAATCATTTCATTCTATACAGACCTTGATCCATTTCATCTCCTTTTGCCCGTAGCATCACCAGGTTTCTCGCTGGCAAATTGGAAACTTTTTAGTTATAACTCATGACCCCGTGTAAGATTATCCGGGCTTATGACATGCAGCAGGCTTTCCCACGTGGCGCCTGCAAAAACATCTGGCATTCCGTTGTCCCAGTTGCCCATTGACCCAAGCTCTGTCATCCAACCGGTGTCGTGTCCATCCAAGTAATCTATAGGCATTGGCCTCTTAAATGCCGCGGCTGTCCCAGTGCCTGGGAAATATATCGATCAATGACATAGACACTCCAGAACCCTCTTTCGGATATTGCATTCCTCCGTCGATAGCTCGAGATATCTATTCGGACAGCGATGAAGTCCGGCAAGGAAAATAGAACGAGAGAGAAGGCCGCCGACAACCGCAGCAGGGCGCAGGGCCAAGAGGGCGACTACTAACAGCTGTGCAGCAAGTAGCGCTTGTGTTTATATAATGTCGCTTTTAATGGCGAGATCAGGGAGTAAGGACAATATATCGACAGGATGGTCGACACGTGAGGCCACTGGCAGATCATCACAATGTAGGTTAGCCAAGTTGAAGAGACACTGCAGGGTGATAACCTTTGCAAGAGGCAGCGGGTGGGGTATTGGCTTAGGAAGCGGCCGCTTGTCGATGTCGGCATAGAGAAGTTCGATGCGAGCGTGAGCATCTTTTACCTCGGGGTCCGTTTCATCGATTTGGAGGTTGAGTCGTGGAATCCTGGCTAGCTCTTTAGATGTAGGCGACTCAAGCGTTAGGGAAGTAGGAGAGAGAGAATATTGTCGAACAAAGATGGTTAAATAAGACCTGTGGCCTCCTCATCACGCGGCCCATCGCCACTTTTGCCGCCGCGGTGCGCGTAAATTTAGATTCACATTACATTGTAAGCGCTCCCACAGATCTGATTTATGAAATGTTTCATGACTGGCTCAGCCATTAAAGGTACCTCCTCTAAAAAGAACTAAATTATATACAATCTAATGGTAGCCTACCCCCCGACTATAGTGACGCGTACATCTCATGCCGACATAAAGGACAGGCCCGTAGCGATATTTGTCTTCAGGTCCTTAATAGCAATCTGGAGAAGCTTGGTCTCATCCTCAGATATTTTGCCGATAGGCAACGCTTTGGCTGCTCCCGTCTGCCCAAGTTGGATCTTGACAGCGAAGAAGTCGACACCAAGCTCAGTAGCAATCTCCTTTCCTCCTGGAATACCTGGTAGGTAGACGTAGGCCTCCTCCGTCACAGAATTGCCATTCTTCGCTTCCAGGATGGCTTTGATGAAGCGGAAACCGGCATATGCCATACATGTCGTGGCACTGCCAGCACCCTGCTTACTTTTGACGATTTCATCACCACCGAACTGTACGCCTGTTTGTGATTTTAGCAAGTCACTCGTGATAGAAAGCTGGCAGTGAGGAACTAACGATTGATAACGGCTGACATAGTTTGGTCGTCTAGATTGACCGGCGGCTGAGCCTGGCTATAAAGAGGCAAGATGGTGGCTCCACTGTGGCCTCCAATGACTGGGACCTTGAAGTCCTTGGGATCGGCATTTCCTCCCAAGGCATGTGCAGCGAAGGTAGAGGCACGCACAACGTCCAAGGTCGTAACACCAAAGAGACGGGTAGGCTCAAAAACACCAGCTTTCTTCAGCGCCTCAGCTGCAACGGGAATTGTTGAGTTAACAGGATTAGTAACGACACAGCACGTCGCATGGGGACATGTTACAGCGACCTCAGTGAAGATGTCTCGGATGATGCTGGCGTTGGTCTAGGACCGTGTCAGCAAATGACTTTCTACACATTCATACATGATTTTGAAGATAGGCCGACGATGCACTTCGCTCACCTTGAATAAATCTGAAAATTCTCGTCAGTGACTGCTATTGAAATATGGGGATATTACAAAGTCCATTGCTTACCGTCCCTCGTCATACCCGGCTTTCGGGCAATACCAGCTGTTACAACAACTATGTCTGCACCACTGAGAGCCTTCTTGAGGCCGGACTCATCCGGCAGATAGCCATAGACCTTGGCCTTGGTGTTAATGTGCATCAGGTCGGTAGCAATGCCTGGCGCGTGGACAAGATCATATAGACAGATCTCGTCGAAAAGATCGCTCTGCAATCTGACTCAGCCACAAGTATTTGATATTTTAATTTTAGCTTCCGCATTGAGTACCTACTGCTTTACACAGAAGACTGAGAGGGGTGCCAATTTGGCCGGCAGCGCCGAGAAGCGCAATTTTCGTCATGTTGGGATATCGAACCGAGAGAGGAATGAGAGGCAAGTGTTTCTGACCTAAGTCTCTATATTGATGATAAGAACTGGCCCACAGAAACAAGAAAGATGGGACTTTTTAAGACCAAATGGCTCATCTTGATACCACGGTATGACATCTGGATCTCCAACTCGTGTTTTGGCCCGCTGATTTTCCAAAGGATGATGCGGCAAATTCCTGGCCTGAGTCTCGGGTGAACCTTCAACCGCGGCCGCCCGGCCCGGAGATATTGCAAACGACATGGGGTAATCTGGGTTTATTGACCCTGGTAAAAAGGGATCATCTGATTCAGTGCCTAGATTCATGATCGGTGGTTACTGTAGTGGGAATATCTCCGGTAAACTGGGAACATAATGACAAGGCAATATACTGTTTTCCCCAATGCTATAGCTGTATCTACAGACAATGCGAGTAATTTAGACCCGAACTACAAACGCTGGAGAAGATCAAACGATCGAAAGATCGAGCAACCACAAGCCTCGCACCGGCCATCTATGCAGATAAAGACTGAACAAGAAGTATTTCCAATGATTGCCATATAATGAAGATTAAAATGTACGTGTTTTACATCCTTGTTGTCATCTGTATGGTGGATTCGTTTTCGCTAGAGACTCGAGAAAAGTGATTGCAATAGACATCCTTCTTATTGTTGAATTCTCGACTATCAAACTATGGAAGGTCTCGAAACATAAAGTTGTATTCATTCTCTATGGCATAAACACCTATGAGGATTTCAATTTGTCTGACCGGAAACAAGCCCCTGGTGCTCCGGAATAGGCGACAGAAGCGACTCGCCGAGGATCGCTCGCCGTGCGTTTTCCATTGCCCACGTCTCCATCTTCGCCAGTGTCTCGATTGTGTGGGTTCCCACGTGGGGCACCATTAGAGCACGCTGCTGCTTCATGAGCTTCTCATTGATCTCGGGCTCCCGCTCATAAACGTCCAAACCGACAGCAGCAATATGATTGCTCTCTAGCGCGTCGGCCATGGCAGCCTCATCAATGACGGCACCTCGAGCCGTATTGATGATGACTACACCGGGTTTCATCTTAGCGATTTCCGCTGCGGCGATCATGTGCTTGGTATTTTTGTTCAGAGGAACGTTAAGGCTGATGATGTCGCACTCCGTAAGTAGCTTCTCAAAGGAAACATACTCAGCACCTGCAGCCTGCTCAGCTGACAGAGGGTTCCGGTTGTGATAGACCGTCTTTAAACCAAAAGGATCACAGCGGTGTTTGATTGCGCGGCCGATTCGGCCCATTCCAAGAATACCTAAGGTCTTGCCCTGGGGATCATGGCCAAAGTCAACGCCTTGCTTGAAATTCCCTGCACGCAAAGAGAAAATAGAAGGGTTGAGCTGCCTCAAGGCACCTAACAACAGGAAAACTGCCAGATCGGCGGTCGCATCGGTGACAGGGTCGGGAGCGTTAGTGACAATGATGCCCCTTTTGGCGCACGCACTTGTGTCAATTGGGTCATATCCTGTTTCATTAGTTAGTTATAATATAATTTTGTTTGAGAGAACTATTTGTCAATTTACCAGCGCCATTATGGAAAATATACTTGCAGCTTGGCGGCAAACGCTCAATTAACTCAGCGTCGAATTTACCGGCCACCTAAGGTATATATCATGTCAGCATCGGTTGCAACATTCTTCAACGTCCCTCTTCACTATAAAATGAGACTACTCCTTGGTGGCTAGATACTCACAGCGCCACTAGCAGATGTCCGGTATATGGCAAATATATCTTTGTACTTGTCTTGGACGTCCTTGAAAAATTCCCCTCTAGTTTTGCTGGTAACAACTTCCGTATGGGCAACTTCTTGTAGCTTCTCGTAGAAAGGCCCGGCATGTTTCACAGGGTTGAAGAAAAGAACGAAGGGCTTAGATGACGACATTTTTCGGGTCTTTTCCAGATGAAGTGTGACTTTTGTTCTTGTTACGCCAAGTCGCATCTCAATCGAAGCCTCTTTGTGGCTCTATCGCGTGTGAAATATGACTGGTCGGACTGTATTGTTTAAATAATGCATCGACTTCCTTGCGTTTCTTGCGAATTATTTGGAGCAGACGTAGCCTGACAATACGTTCATCTTGCCGAAAAGAGTTTTCCACGTGAAGAGATTCGGCTAAATGTTTCGACTTTGAAATTCGTGGCATGGCAAAACGTTTCCGCGCATATGTACCCGATATGCCTATTACTATCGAGTGATAGCCACTAGTTTAGCATGTCCCCACAGGTCTACGCCGTGTTTGCAATCGCTCTGGGGTGGCGATTGCGGGGTATGGGCCTATACGATGCTTAGCATTGGATCATACGGAGCCCACGACACGACACTGGAATGTTGGGGAATTTGAGTTCTCCCTCGTATAAAGTTCAAGAAAGATGACAGGAATGTTTGGTATGGGCCCATAGTCTTTCAGAAATCCGGGATAAGACACCCAGCTTCGCCCCTGTTCGGACATTATCGGTTTTATTTCCAGGGATTTATGCCTACTATTCAAATAGTACTCAATTTAATTTTGATCCCACAGCCTTCTCTCGAATTTATTGTCACCCAACATACTTTGCTGCCTATCTCTCTTTTAACGAGGAGTAATCTTCCATTCTCTCTACACAGGGATTCAAACTCCTATCTTCTGAAAACACCCCTATCTTGAAAGCACAGAGGAGACTTACAGCCATGACCTTCATGAGTCTCACCGGCGTACCATTGGCGAGAGCCCGTGTATGCCTGATAATTGTTCCTGCCTTCCTGTTGTTTGGCTACAACCAGTCGAACATAGGTGGCGTTCTCGATTATCCATCTTTCATCAAGTACTTTCCGGACATCGACACGAGTACCACTAAGGGGGCTGTCAAGGCTCACAATGCCACGGTTCAAGGTAAGTTGACAAAATTGAGGCATGTGGATATAAGCATTGGGATATTATTGTTAACGACATCATGATTATTACAGGAACTGTTGTTGCCCTGTACACTCTCGGATGCCTCATCGGTGCCTTCGCAATTACCCAGCTCGGGAACCGCATTGGCCGTCGAAAGTCTCTGATCGCTGCTGCTGCTGCTGCCTGTATCGGCCTGATTATCCAAAGTTCATCTTATAGTCTTGGGCAACTTGTTGTCGGTCGTATCATCTCTGGAATTGGTAACGGCGGCGTCAATGCTGTCGTTCCTGTGTGGCAGAGCGAGTGCACCAAACCCAAGAGCCGCGGCAAGAGCGTCGTCATCATTGGTATCTTCATTGCTTCCGGAATCGCTGCCGCTGGCTGGATCAACCTGGGCCTATCTTTTATCGAAAACAACGAGGTCGCTTGGCGATTTCCTCTCGCTTTACCGATCATTTTCACGCTATCGCTCATGACATTTGCTATGTCTTTCCCTGAATCCCCCCGTTGGCTGATTAATAAGGGCCTCAGGGAAGAAGCTCGCGCCGCCATGCGCGCACTTGCCGGCGAGGATACCTCAGCCCATGAAAGCATAGACCTTGAAATCGAACAGATTTCTACTGCTCTCCAACAAGCTTCTACTTCGGAACGTGGTTTTATTGATCTTTTCAGAAGTAAGCCTCAGCGACTCTTCTACCGCATGTGTCTCGCTGTTGGCATCAATTTCTGCGCCCAAATGACTGGCGCAAACGTCATCTCTTATTACGGCAATACTATCTTCCAGCAGTCACTCGGTCTAGCGGCTGAGAAGGCAGCGTTGCTTAATGCAGGCGTTCTCACCTGGAAGATCTTTGCGGCTGTTTTGGCTTATATATGTGTGGACCGTTTCGGCCGCAGGCCGTTGTTTATAAGCGCAAGTTTGGGAATGGGTCTGTCTATGACCGGTTTAGCTGGGAGTGTCTGGGCCATCAGCAACACCCAGACCTATGGTGCCTCCATCGTGGCGACCTTATTTCTCTTCCTCTACATGACCTTTTTCCCGCTCGGGTTCCTAGGTGCCAATTTCCTGTACAGTGCGGAAATTGCCCCCCAGGACTTGCGTATCCATTTGGCAGCTATTGGAACTGCGACCCATTGGCTTTTCAACTTCGTCATCGCGGAGATTACCCCTATTGCATTTGCCACAATCGGATGGCGCTATTATATCGTTTACGCAGTGATAGGTGTCTTCGCCGCTTTTGTGGTCTACTTCCTCTTCCCGGAGACAAATGGCCGCTCGCTCGAAGAAATGGATAATTTATTCTCAAGCCCAGAGCATTGGTGGCAGGTTACTGCTTACGCTCGTAGCTTGAAGAAGGGTCAGGCGGCAGAACCGGAAAACATGAAAAAAACATTGGAGAATACAGGGGAGATGGAATCTGCGGATCATATTGAGAGGGTTTAGGACATTATGAGGGTGTACAAGCCCGGGAATGGTAGTAACCAGGTAAATTGCAAGATTGGGATTTCAGTTGATATATCTTCACGTAAATAAGTCGTTCTTCCAGTCTGTATAATGTTCCGTTTTATTGTGAAATGAGCACGTTCAAACCAATGCCTCTGGCATTTTCACCAGAGGAATTGATCCCGAAAAGATGCAGGGAGGAAAAAAGACGACGTAGGACAATCCTGTTCTACTTGATCGTCTTGTTGCCGCTGTAAGCTGCTCATTCCAACATCCGTTTGATTGGGTTCTGTTGATTCAGTACTGCTGCAAACGTTGAGAGTGGTTGGAGCCACGCAAGAGGGCCCCTGTGTTGCTCCGCTAGCTGTAACAGCCGAGATTTCGGGTTGGAACCCAGAGGAAGGTTGTCCGGTCAGAAGCCAGGATGACGTCGCAATTCTTTTCTCGGTGTTAGGTAGTTGTTTGCCGCTGGGTCCGACAAATTCGGCAAAAGAATCTTTCGGATTGAAATTGGCCACATCTTCAGTCTGTCTAGTTTGTCCTTGCTGCTGTTCCCGCTGGGGTTCTGTGTTGCAATCCTGGACAAGGTTTGGTAGTGACGGAGCATTCTCATTGGACCGGCTGTCGTTCTGCCACGCCCGTATGTTCTCAGCGCTTGTTAAGGGGTAAATCTGCCAAACCTCGGGGGTTGAATTTTCACCTCGTTCAACCAGGGGTAGATCGGGGCACAGATGAGGTGACCCATTTGCCTGTAGCACGTGGGAGAGTTGGTCATTTGACACGAATTGAAGGAGGTTGCGAAGTAAGTCTTCAGTCACGTTGAGCCGGGCCTCGAGAGACCGCATGTAATTCTTTGCTGGACCCCTGGTCCTGTGATCAGCTTCCAGGCCACCCCCAGAATAATCTGAACATAAAATTGGGATTTTGCTTTTGTTTCACACAGGGAACGAACCGTTTTAGTTGCTTTGGCCACTCGCAAATTAGATCCATGGATCTGCATTCAGCGCAGGTAGGTCTTTATCGGGAACAAAGTACGGCTTAGCTCCATTTTCGATCCACTCTGGACAGATTTGATCTGCAATAGTGGGAGGAAACAGGAAGAAGTCCAGACTCACTTGTCTCCGCTGCACTAGTTTAATTAATGAGTATGACTAAAAGTACCAAGAGGTGGGAAACTTACCTTCCTCTTCTTGGTGCGGCATATAGCACATGCGGCACTAATGCGAGTAGAGTAGCGTAATGTGGAGGTTGAGGTTTTCATAACCACGAAAATGGCTGTAACAGACACAAGGGTTTTCTATTACCCACTGGCGAGAGGAAGATAGAAGTTTGATAATTACATTCTGTGCGAACCATATAGGCTTCTTCCCCGCCTTCTGAGGTCGGCTAAATGATGAACCGCTTCCACCTTCGATTTCACACTCGAATCCGTGACCCACTTCGCCCTTGACACCTTAGATTCTAGTACCTACATTGAAAATGCATAGAGTTTGTTTTACTCGTAATCTACATTGTAGGCATTCCTATTTTGGGTTAGTGCTAGCTGTATCTTCTATCGTGGAAAGAAAAAGGCGGGTCTAATGGCACTTCAATCTCATTGGCAAGTCAATTTTGAGTGGCATCTGTGGCATCTGCGGTAGAACCTTTGACCGACTCAGGTGATATTCGCCACCTTGTCACTCAGGCCGCCTTATACGGAAGGAAATTGAGTGACCCGGAACTTCTTTCCCGCATGCTTCGTCCTTACGTAGTATAGTAAATGGAGACTGGAGATGATTAGAAAGATTAAGCGTAAAAGCATTCCAGTAGCACAATTCCCTTCCTATTTGAAGGTCAGTGATTCTTTCAAGTTTCCACGTAACCTGTCCAATCTAAATAAAAGTCCAGTCATCTAGTACAATTACAATTACCTAGGCCCATCAAATACCGATATATCCTCCAAATCCGATCAAGGCAAATGGCTGCCAACGGCGTACGAAAATACAAAATTGCCAGCATCCCGGCGGATGGCATTGGTCCGGTGGGTTGATTGACTCAACAATACCCTTGCCTGTCGGTTTGATTGTTAACATTGTTAAACAGGAGGTAGTCAACGTTACTCTCGATGTCCTCAAGTCGATGCAGCAGACGCTTAAGACATTTGAACTCGAGTTCACCGAGCTCGATTGGGGTACTGCACGGTATAAGAAAACCGGAAAATATATGCCTGACGATGGACTTGATATCCTTCGGACGTTTGATGCTGGCCTCTTCGGTGCCGTTGGCGCACCTGGTACGAACCCCCCACACAGTTGCTTGCCTTCATTTCGTTGTCACGTACATAGTAGCAGCCGGACATGCGCTGATGCCTATTCCGTCCTTTTTGTTTAGACGTTCCCGACCACATCTCTCTGTGGAATCTACTTCTAGCCATCCGCGGGCCCATGCAGTTGTATGCAAATGTGCGGCCAGTAAAAAACTTTCCACATGTGCGCTCGCCGCTACGTGAGGTCCAGGATGGCGACATCGATTGGGTCATGGTTCGCGAGAACAGTGAGGGCGAGTACTGCGGGCAAGGAGGGCGCACTCATCGAGGGCAACCATGGGAGGCAGCAACAGAGTTGTCCATTTTTACTCGCGTGGGCGTTGAGCGCATCATGCGTTTTGCTTTCGACGTTTCACGCAGCCGCCCACGCAAGTTCTTGACTGTCGTCACCAAGAGCAATGCTATGCGGAACGGTATGGTGCTCTGGGACGAGGTCGCTACCGAGGTTGCCAAAGACTATCCCGATGTCACCTGCGACAAGGTCCTCGTCGACGCCATGACTGTTCGCATGGTTACCAACCCGAAGTCTCTGGACACTATTGTTGGCACTAACCTACACATGGACATTATCTCTGACCTGGCAGCCGCGCTTGGTGGCTCCATCGGTATTGCTCCCTCCAGCAATCTCGACCCCACACGCAAGAATCCCTCTCTCTTCGAGCCCGTTCATGGCAGCGCCTTCGACATCACCGGAAAGGGTATTGCCAACCCTGTTGCTACTCTTTGGTCGGCATCGGAGATGTTGGCATGGCTTGGCGAGAAGGAAGCGGCTGAGATCTTGCTTCAAGCAGTCCAGGAGACATGTAGCCAGGGCATCTGCACGCCAGACCTCGGTGGGAAGGCCAACACCAAGCAGGTTGCCGACGCAGTCACCGCTTCAATTAGGCAGCTGGCAGGTGTTTACCCGCTCAATTGATATCGATATTTATATATAATCTAAAGAATGCAAAAATCCACTTTACAAGCCTTTCATCGTACACTAAGCACCGTGATGACCCCGTGTAAGATTATCCTGGCTTATCACATGCAGCAGGCTTTCCCACGTGGCGCCTGCAAAAACATCTGGCATTCCGTTGTCCCAGTTGTCCATTGACCCAAACTCTGTCATCCAACCGGTGTCGTGTCCATCCAAGTTGTTCATAGGCATTAGTCTCATACCCCCTAGGTTGCTAAGCCCGTACATGGCATCCATTGTCGTGCCATCATCACTCGCTTGATTGAAATGCCAGTCAACATTTTCCTGCAGTGAATCGCCCCTATTAAATCCAGCGGAAAGCCGAGCATCCGATGTTACATTAGGGTTCATGTCGCATGAACTCCATACTGCCGTGGGCTGTAGTGTCGTTGATGGCTGTGTGGTAATTTGGGTATGGGACACCAAATTTTCTTTGGGACAATTGGCTGGGTCTTCCGGAGCTTCCACTGAACTCGAGAAATCGCGCAACGAAGTACCATCCAGTCGTCGTCTCTTTGCTGTGGGCCGTGCATCATTCGTGGCATCGCCAATTGGTGGGCCTGCAAGACTAGTTCTCATTGTAGCAGTAGAATTGCCAATCGGAAACTCTTCCGCGGTGCTCTTCTTAGTTCCAAGTGACTCCTGGAGGTCGGAGAGGACGGTGTGACAGTTCTTGGCTAGGGACCACTGTCTAGACATCACGGACAACAGCCCCAAACATGCCGATATCTCCCTACATGCTCCTCGCTTTGATAAGTGGATGCTCACGGAACAATACTCGGGGTTTTATGGAGATAGAAAAGACAAAAGAAAACTTACTTTTGTCCCTTTTGCACTGGATAGAGAGATAGATGGCAGGCAAAGGCGAGAATAATCCCGGCCATCCAAGCAGCAGATAGATAGCCGGGCCAAAATAATGGGTTACCGGAATCGAGCTGCTTGTCCAAAATGGTGATAATCTCACGCGACGCACCTATACAAGTCTGAAGGGCAGACTGGAACTCAGACGATGATGGCTCAAGAGATAACCACGGACGGTTGATAAGGAGAACAAGCTGGTTGTGCAGCAGGCTGAAAAATGCAGCTACACCGAACTTGCAGTTATGAGACCCTGGCGCACCGCTTTTGCTCGTAGCTGGCGCTTCTGAAGAAGAGCTGTCATTTTGCAGGTGTATTGGCAGCGCATTCCACCAGGCGCTGACGTCGGTCCGCAAGGAGATAATAAATTCAGGTTTTATGGAACGGACATGCAAGGACTTATGAAACAGTTCTAGCGCATTCCCTAAAAGCCGGGAGTGATCCACATAGGATGCTAAGATGGAATGGCGATGGTGCTCTTGCGATTGGCATTCGGAGTTCGAGCTTGACTGAGGCCTGCCAGTCTTCATGGTCTTGCAGCGACCGTCTTCTAGTGACGGTGAAGTACCCTGGTTCTGTCTGACAGAAGGTGTATCGCTCGGTGAATTTTCTCCGCGGGACGCATGCCAAGTGGAATCTAGATGTGAGGTATGCAGACTTGAGTGGGTCGACGTGTGGCAATGGGAATCATGAAGTTCAGGGCCAGACAATGAACAGACGTCTATATCGGAGTCTTGAATGCCTAGTGGCTGTCCCAGTGCCTGGGAAATATATCGATCAATGACATAGACACTCCAGAAGACCCTCTTTCGGATATTGCATTCCTCCGTCGATAGCTCGAGATATCTATTCGGACAGCGATGAAGCCCGGCAAGGAAAATAGAACGAGAGAGAAGGCCGCCGACAACCGCAGCAGGCCGTAGGGCCAAGCGGGCGACTAGTAACAGCTGTGCAGCAAGTAGCGCTTGTGTTGATATAATGTCGCTTTTTATGGCGAGATCAGGGAGTAAGGACAATATATCGACAGGATGGTCGATACGTGAGGCCATTGGCAGATCATCACAATGTAGGTTAGCCAAATTGAAAAGACACTGCAGGGTGATAACCTTTGCAAGAGGCAGCGGGTGGGGTCTCGGGTTAGGAAGCGGCCGCTTGTCGATGTCGGCATAGAGAAGTTCGATGTCTTGAAGTAACGCTGGGCCATGGAGAAAGGGAAGAAATTGATGCCACGTCTGAAAGTATGACATGAACAGTTGTTTTGCAAGATTAGCAGGAGGAGGTCGGCCTAGTTCAAGAGGGATGCTTGGTCCGTAGGAAAGCTTGCTTGCGCCTTGCGATGCGGCGGCGGTGGCACCAGCTCGACTCGAGCGGCACACACTGCCATTGTCATCATCCCCGTCACCGGGTAATAAGCAGTCTTCCGGCGAAGGGTGAGTGGCGTCTTGTGGTACAGACACCGAGCGTGAGTTCGCAGCAGAAAAGGCGCGGCGTACGGTATTGACAAAGTAGACGCCGCTTGAGCTACCTATGAACTCGCTTTTGCCCTCTTTCAATGTGCGCAATGAGCCTCGCTCCTGGGGGATGCGGAGTGAAGATCTGCTGAGTGAGGAAGATGCAGGCATTGTCAACTTTTGACAACTGGAGTGCATGAGAGGCCTGGGTAGATTTCTCCGTCGTCCGTGCACCGCCTTACTTAGTATTAAGCGTGGCCCGTGGCCTGGGAACCAATATCGGGGCTTGGCTTCGAGTTGGAAGACCGTGGGGAGCGGCGTGGGGAAAGGAAAACCCACTTTTGAGAGCAAATCGGACCGGCTTATACCGGGAGGAGCTAGCGGTAAAGGAAAGAATCGGATGCATTAGACCCCGACTACTCATTAATCGAGCCCCAGATCGTTTACAATCCATTCATTTATTTATTTCATAGTGAGAATTCTCGCCCTATTCTCACCCCGTTCTCACTTCACTCACCTACCCAGTAACATCGCGCAATTGGTCTTTCGTTTTATACCCCGCAGGAAAATATGCCATCTTACACATCACGAAAGTACTCTGTATCCCATGTCTTCTTAAATCCACCTCCAACAATTCTCCAACCTGCTTGAACCCAAGTTTCTCATAGACCGGTCTCCCCATAACTCCCGCCTCCAAGTACGCTGGCACCCCGTCCCTCTCTGCCTGCTCAATTCCCCATCGGATGAGCATCTTTGCAGCGCCCCGCCCACGCTGTGATTCACGCGTAACCATGTGCATCAGTATCCAGCACGGCTCATTCGGTTCCATCCATCCACTTCGAGCCTCGTCACGTGTGCTGAGTATGTAGTTATGCAAAGAGACGTTCAGCTCAGAAGGCGGAGGTGGCGTTAGTGCATGTAGCTCCCAATGTAGCTGAGTAGCGAAGTTGTAGCCTTGGGGATAGAAATGCCAGCGGGCGATGCTGATGATGGAGTTTTTAGGACTAGCAACGGTACCAGTGTCGACAACTTTCATGTACCGCACAGTTGGGTCGCCAAGAAAGCGGGAACGTTGTTTGGCGAAGTGGAAGGTTGCGCGGGAGAGCGCTGCGGCGGGAGTGCTTGGTGGCCAGCAGATTGGGGTTGGGGGTCCAACGAGATCGTCGCCGGGATCGTGCAGTGTGGCGTGGGAGATTAGATCTTCGAAGTCGCTTAGCTGCAGGGGGAGGACTTGAAGGACCATGGTGGAAAGAGCTTGAAGAAGCTGGATAATGTTACCTCAGTTCCTCCTTTGAGTCACCGCCGATGCTGACACAGCTTCTTCGGCAGTCGTATGGCGCACATACGAAGGTGCGTTATTTTCAATGGTAATTTGACGCGCCAAATACACTTATTCTACATTTTCTCGACGACAAGCGCAAATATCAAAAACAGATTGATGGTTTCCTCTAGATATTGAGGAGCTCGATTTCTCGGTACCACAATTTTAGACGATTTTCCAACATAAAGCTCTAGTAATTGAACGGAAGGAGTTGTTGGAGATTTTTGTCTATTACCATCTTATTGAAAACAATGAGGGCAATTCTTGTTAGAACGTGTTTATGGGCTAAGAGCGCCTTTTATTCCTTGTTTCGTCGCCCATCGACCGTCGAGATCCAACGTGCGATAACCTCGCCTGAGACTTTGTTTCGACTCAGACAAATTCACACGTACCTTAGTCAATCTAAGCACTCATTAGACATAAAGAGCTGGAGACCTTGGCCTGTGCAAAAGGAGGATTTCCGGACGATATTACGGGGGAGCTAGACGAAGTGGATCGATAGTTCGGGATATTTTACTCGGCCTCGGAAGAAACCGAAAACCCTCCGATTCTATAGGCATCCCACTTCGGGGCGAAGATCGTCAAGTGGCTTTGATTATTTAAAAAGGCGTGGGAGCTCCGTTATATTTGTCACAACAACATGGTGATTACACACACGATGACTTCTATTTCGCCGCCTCCGCCTACAAGAGCTTCAGCCGATCCCTACTATGACTTGGGAAATTTCCATCTCAAAGTCAGCACAACGTCCAAAGAGGCACAAGTTTGGTTCGATCGTGGGATGCTCTGGACCTATTGCTTCAACCATGATGAGGCAATAACATGCTACAAACAGGCAATCGCCCACGATGAGGACTGCGCGCTCGCTTATTGGGGCGTGTCTTTTTGCTCGGGTCCCAATTACAACAAGACATGGAGGCTCTTTGATGAAAGGGATCGAATAAATGCAATTAACTCGTGCTACGCATATTCTCAAGAAGCTCTGAAACGCGCAGGAAACGCCTCAGTCTGGGAGCAAGCGCTTGTCAATGCCCTTGCAAAGCGCTATCCCAACAATGATATCGAAAGGGATCTTGCTGTCTGCGACAGAGCCTATGCCGATGCTATGCGGGAAGCATACAGAAAGTTTGAGTCTGACGATTTTAACATGATCACACTGTTCGCGGATGCATTGATGAACTGCGCACCACGAAAACTGTACGATGCCGCAACTGGGCTTCCCATACATTCATCCCCTGTCTATGAGGTCAAAGACCTTCTTGAACGAGCCCTGAAGATGCCAGGAGTGGAAAATCACCCAGGGCCAGCACATATGTACATCCATCTGATGGAAATGTCTGCAACTCCTGAGGCTGCTTTACCTGCAGCAGAAATGATCCGCGAGCTAGTGCCTGATACTGGGCACACCTACCATATGCCTGCCCACATCGACGTCCTCGTGGGAGATTATCGGCGTGCAGTGAAATATAACCTGAAAGCCACTATCGCAGACGACAAATTCTTTCAAGAGAATGGTGGGTTGACTTTCTACAGCTACTACCGCCTGCACGACTACCACTCCCTTATCTACGCTGCAATGCTTGCAGGGAAATCAAAGGCAGCTTTGGCGGCGACGGATCGAATGGAAGCGACTATTACGGAAGATATTCTTCGCGTGGAAACGCCTGCACTCGCCAACTGGATGGAGTTCTTCAAGGCTGTACGAGTCCATGTCCTGATCCGTTTCGGGATGTGGGAGGAGCTCAAAAAGCTCGACCCTCTCGAGGATCGTCAGCTCTATTGTGTGACAAATGTGATGAGGCACTATGGGAAGGCTATTGCATATGCGGCAACAGGGCAGCTTGAAGAGGCCGACAAACAACGAGAACTTTTTAAGCTCGCTTCCAAGATTGTTCCACCTACACGACTCGATTTTCCCAACAAAATCGTCGACATCCTTCACATAGCATCTGCCATGCTTGATGGAGAAATCGAGTACCGGCGGGGCGACTTCGAGACTTCGTTCCGTAAACTACGGGAAGCAGTCGTTCTTGAAGACGAGTTGCCATTTGCCGAGCCATGGGGATGGATGCTTCCAGCACGACATGCATATGCAGCCCTCTCCTTGGAGCAGGGGCATGTTGAGCAGGCTGCTCAGGCCTATGCTGAGGATTTGGGCCTCTACCCAACGCCCAAGCGTGCGCACCAACATCCGAACAATGTCTGGGCACTACATGGCTACCACGAGTGTCTTGAACGACTGGACCGCCATGCCGAAGCAAATATAATCAAGAAACAACTGGTATTGGCTCTTGCAGAGACAGATGTCAAGATAGAGTCGTCATGCTTTTGCAGACTTGGGGTGTCGACTTCGTGCAGTGGGAAAACGGGCATTAGTGGCTGTTCCGCCAGAGAGTGAAGGTGAGTTAAGGAATTATCAGATATAATTACCTGCATTCATCTGAGATTCTATAATACAATACGTATATTTATCTGGGCCAGGACAGGCGGATACTGAGGCAATCCGGTTCAATAGCCCGCGGTTTGAGAAGAAAATGCCAGAAATAGAGAGTAAGGGCAGCTTTAACAGGGTGAGCTGTTATAGACACAGATATATCACGCAACAGCATCCGCAAATTGCTTGATTGTTCTTGCAACCTCTTCCACAACACGGTAGCACGGCGTCATCGATTTTGCTGCAGGACTCTGTGGACAAACATCGAGTGGATCGAGACCAACGCCGTATTTCTCTCTCCAGCAGCGTCCTCCGGCGTCAGGACATGCTTCGTGTCCAATCATGTGGCGGTCGCGTTGTCTCAGTGCAAATCTTCTTGCCAAGGCAGTAAGTCGTTCAGCATCGGCCTGAAGGCCGTTCATGATAAGATCTTGGAGTTTCTCGCCAGAGATCTTGAATCCCAACACTGGACTAATTTCAAGACCAGGAATAAGGTAGACTGTTTCACGGTGATTTCTATCACTTAGCGCGTTGCAGGTTTCTTTCAACCATCTCAGGTACCTATGGTAGCCAGATGTGATTTCAGCCATTAAGCGGCCGATGAAAAGGACATTCTGAATGGTGATTCGGGGAGATTTCGTCACATCATAGCAGACGGGGCAGGTCAGCAGCCTTTCCACGAGATCAACTCCAACACGAAGGCTGCGTATGAAGCTGTGTGACATGGGCGCCCGAGTCAGGGTGCGGATTGACTCTGAAACCTCTTCGGTACAGTTGCAAGACAGCAGAGGTGACACGAATGTCTCTAAGGACAGATCGGGCAAGTCCTGTGCCCCCGTTGGATGGCCAGGGCCCAACAGCTCGATTGGAAATGAGCCAAAATCGCCATTTCCCGTTAGTATATTGTCGATTTCTCGTGAGATCGTTGATCCCTGAGGCACGTCAGAGGCGAGCTGAAAACAGCTAGCCCTTTGCGGCTCTTCATTGGAAGATTCTTGCTGCAATGGTTTTGGTAGTTGCTTTCTTGGTCTTCCGGGTGTTCCCTTGTCTTGAAATCTACAAGACAGAGATAATGACCGACAACGGGAACACCCACTTTTCTCTCCCGAACATTTGAGCTTCCGCGTCCCTGCACGAAGCCAGATGTCAGATCGACGGTTTGAGACCAGAGTATTTGACTTACGACACGCTTCGCAGGATTTTCGCTTCCGAGTGATGCAATTCATGTTCTCTTAAAATAGGAGTCTTTCATCAAATAGACAAGAGTGCGAATATCGGCTATGGTCCGATTCGGGCGAGATGAGTGGGGAGGTGCGGGGTTACTGTTCTCGCACGACATTCTTTGCTCCTCTTACGACAAGAAATCCATTTTCAACAGATTCCATATGACTGATAATTAGCACAGATGGGCAAACCCGTGGGCTGGATGCTTTCACAACAATTGGCTACCATCGATAATAAGAGCGACATCAAGTCATATGTAACTTAGGCCGGTATTTCTTCGTCTCTTTGACGCCAATTATGGAGGTTCTGACGAGTCAACTATTATATATTTCACAGGAATCCACTCAATCACCATTGATATTTGCGCAGAAGGTTTTGTGGTTCGGATGGTTTTCCACAGCGGATGAAAAACGGCGAATTCGCAAAATCCTCCGAGTGGACACTCCTTCCGGTTTTCATCCCCACATGTCTTGCCCATCTCAGATACATAGTGCATTGGTGGGACACGGAAACTGAAACTATAATTTTCACAGCTGCCTTGCAAAGTATCGCCGTCTGCCCTTGGCTATCTTCTCAAGTACTTCATCTTATTCAAAATGGTCAAGTCTTTAACCGCGCAAGACTTGCGCCACTACTGGATAACCCGCCAGGAGATTGCACTGCTCGATGTTCGGGAAGAAGGACCTTATTCCGATGCCCATCCATTGTTCGCATTAAGTGTACCGGTGTCGGAGATCGAGGAAAAGTTGCCGTCATTGGTGCCTCGGCTATCCGCTCCTATCGTTGTTTACGATGATGGCGAGGGCTATGTTGAATGGGCAGCAGCTCGCATATCAGCCTTGGGGTATCATGATGTTGCCATCTTAGATGGAGGACTTTCAGCCTATGCCCGCGTGGGTGAAGTTTATCGTGATGTCAATGTGCCATCTAAAGCATTTGGCGAACTTGTGGAAGCTATCGCAGGGACCCCATCCCTGCCCGCGCTTGATGTGAAAGATATCTTGGAGAAGGACCGGGATGTGGTGGTATTGGATGCCAGGCGCTTTCAGGAGTACAACACGATGAGCATACCTCGTGGTCGCAGCTGTCCCGGGGGTGAACTTCTTTATCGCTTTTTCGAAGCCGTTCCTTCTCCCGATACTACTGTGATTGTCAATTGCGCTGGTCGCACGCGTTCGATTGTTGGCACCCAGTCCTTAGTCAACTCCGGAATCCCAAATAGAGTTATGGCTCTCAGAAACGGTACCATTGGATGGACGCTGGAGGGTTTGGAACTTGAACACAATAAGATCGAAAGAGTTCCACAACCTTCACACGACGCATCGCTTAAAGCACGGGAATACGCTGCAGCGTGGGCACAACACGTTGGCGTGAGAATTATAAATGGCGAGCAGCTCAGTCAATTTGCGGCAACAGCAAATACTCGGACTCTTTACATGCTTGACGTCCGAGACCCAGACGAATATGCTCTAGGCCATCCGGTAGGGTTCTCATCTGCTCCCGGTGGTCAACTGGTTCAGGCTACAGATGAATGGGTCGGTGTAAGAGGCGCTTGCATTGTTTTGTATGACACAGATGGGGGTGAGAGCCCGCATGACGGGTAGTTGGCTTGTGCAGCTAGGCTGGGAGGTTTACGTTCTAGACGAGAAGTCTAAAGTGCCTGACAGCATTCTATGCCCCGAAACTCCCTCCTGGCAGGGCCAGGATTCTGGCGCCATAACGGTGAATGAATTGGCTGCACTAACCGAGGCTACCTTTGTCGATCTCGCTCGCAGCCCAATTTATCGCAAAGGTCATATTCCCGGCGCATGGTTTGCTTCAGGACCCGAACTAGTCCGTGATCTGAATACTGTCAGTGGAACAGGACCTATTGTGCTGACCTCACCGAACGGCAACGTTGCTGCTATGAATATTGAGTATGCACGCAAGACCATATCGCGCGAAGTATTGTACCTCGTGGGGGGTACAGCGGCTTGGGTAGCGGCTAATCGCCCACTGGAGACGGAGGCACGCTGGCTTTCCCAGCCAATCGACGTCTACAAACGCCCTTACGAGGGAACGAGCAATGCACGAAAGGATATGCAAGGATATATTGACTGGGAGCACGGGCTTGTTGCACAGCTTGCGAATGATGGAGTCGCCTGCTTTCATGTTGTACAAAACAAGCGCGTGAAGGCAAAGGAGCTTTGATCACGTCAGTTTTTGTATCGGTTGCTCATCGATTCGCGGTGGTAGAGACTGCTTAGGGCCTAGGCTTCCTCTGGCAAAGGGTCAATATTCGCATTTAGAGTTGTCAGGCTATTCTTGATTAGTAAATAATATCAGCGACCAAAGTCTGGGGTAAAAATGTAGATAAACCTTATTTCGGCACTGGTGATGTCAGATGCTGGACACGGGACAACCTCATGTCTCCCCCACATTTTGAATTCTGAGAATGACAAGCAAACCTGCAAAATGATCAGCAGCCGTTTATTTGCGCGTGTCTTGCAACAGGTGTGGTAGCTAAATCTTGAATGAACTACTATTCTCTGACGAGGTAATAGACACATGGCCCATTCTCAAGGCAGGTGCGTGCACTCAGTCTACTTGAGTATCATTCCCATAAGCTTCTGAAAGATGTAAGATCTCCCATTGTTCATCTGAACTTATAGGCTGACTTAAAGGAGTTCGACATACCCGTGCCCCGTGGATTTGTAGTAGGAAGCCCTCAAGAAGCCAAGTCAGTGGTAGCGAAGATTGGTCAGTTCTACTTGTGGCATCTCAGGCAAAGGCCTAACTGGTATTAGGTGCCCCGTCAGTACTCAAGGCCCAAGTACTTGCCGGTGGGCGAGGCAAGGGAAAGTTCAATAGTGACAACAAAGGAGGAGTTCGCATCGTTAAATCGTAAGTTTGGAAACCATACATTTCCAACTGCTTCACTTTCTGATTGCCCCTCCAGTCCCAAGGAAGCATTGGACAATGCCAGTAATATGCTTGGATATTACCTCACAACGAAACAAACACCATCGGGCGGTCTGCTAGTGAACAAATTGTATATCTACAAGGCGGTCGATATCGCAAAGGAGTTCTACCTTGCCGTGACTTTTGACCGCGAATGGTACAGCCCAGTTCTTCTAATCTCTGGTGATGGAGGAGTCAACATCGAATCCAACACGGACAATTTGCATCGATTCTGGTTCCGGCTCTCCGAAGGAGTCACTCCTGAGATTATCGCTAGCATCCAGACCCTCCTGCACTTCAACTTCCATGAGATGGACATCCTACGGCCGCTAATCTACCAGATGGCAGCCCTTTTTCAAGAAAAAGACGCTACTCTAATCGAGCTGAACCCGCTCGTTCAGACTGCGGAAGGAGACTTTGTCTGCCTAGACGCCAAGTTCCACTTTGACAACGCGGCTAAATTCAGGCAGAATGAGATATTCAGTCTTGCGGAGCGGTCTCCAGAAGAGGAGGAGGAACATGATGCAGCTAGGCTGGGTCTCTCCTATGTTCGGCTGGATGGCAATATCGGGAATATTGTCAATGGTGCAGGTCTGGCGATGGCGACGAACGACCTCATTAGCATCTATGGAGGAAAGTGTGCGAATTTCTTGGATATTGGAGGGGTGCTACTCAGAAGACGCTTTCAAAGGCGTTTGAGATTTTGAAAAAGGATGCTCGGATAAGAGGGATTTTGATCAACATCTATGGCGGTGAGTATGAGACCGGGTATGAAAGAGAGAATAGTGTTTAACGGACACAGGGATTGTGCGGTGTGATATGATTGCCGAGTCTATTATCGCTGCAGCTGCAGAACTTGGAGGGTTCGACACCCCTGTGGTGGTTCGTCTGCAGGGGACCAACAGCGATAAAGCGTTGAAGATGGTAAGTACCCGTCGCCTTCAGAAAGTATCTCATTGACAGTCGATGCTCGTAGATTTCCAAAGCTGACTTGGAAAACTTGACTGTGGATGCGGACTTTGAGTCTGCTGCTCGGAGGATTGTTCATCTCACAACCTGATGTTGTACTGCGTCTCGGAAAACGGAGTTTGTCGCATTTATTCTTCGCACATTAATTCCAACATAGCACAAACCAATGAAAAGGTAAACGAGAAACATCTAGTTTGGCATAATGCATTCATTTTTACATTGTAATAAATTTATTGATACAACTCGTCAAGCTCATGATCATTAAGTTGGGACACCGTCCTCATGGCACTCATAGTATCGCCGATCCATCCCAGCCTGCAGTCGCGCTTCTTCATTAAATGGCCCCCGTATAGGGCCCCGGAAATGCTTCTGGACGTTGGACCGGAACACTTGCACCGGATCGGTTCCTTCTTGACCACAGATCCAGGTCAACCACCGGTGCCCCGTAGTGACATGCGTGATTTCATCGTTATGGATCACCTCGAGGGACTTGACACTCTCGGCATCGCCCGCATTGCGAAATTTCTGGATAGTCATAGGATTCACGTCAAGACCCCGGGCTTCATGAACAAGGGCAATGATGCTGATTCTGGCCCTAAGATCGTACGCTGTTTCTGTGGCAGAGTCCCAGAGGCTGTGATGTACCGGCAGCGCACCGAAAGAAGAGCCGAGTTCTTCGAGTCGGGCGCGGAGAAGAGAAAAGTGCTTTGCTTCATCGCTGGCAACCTTGAGCCAGTCATGGAAGAATGCTCGTGGAAGTTCCTGTGAGTTTCCGTTTGTGCGAAATGTTGAGAATCGAACGCAGATATCGATGGCCAGATCAATAGCCCACAGTTCAATATTGGCTAGAGCGTGGAGCATGGCGATTCGGCTTTTGAGCGTTCCACCTCGCCCGGATTTAGGCATGGTGCCTGGTGTCACCGTTGTCAAGTTTTCTCTTGGTGGATTATCTGGAGGGGTAATCGTGCCTCTGCCCAGAGGCATCGGCGAGTCCGTATTCTCGCGACTAGTAAATGTGGAGAAGAGATAGATGGTGAGTTCAATCTTGTGCTCTGGATTGGCTGTATTCAAGATGTGCACGGCCCAGTCGCATAATGTCGCACTTTGATTCAAGTAATGTGCTGCTCCTGGATCTCGCGGGGGAGTAGGGTTTTCTGTTGATGGTTGCTCGTGCTTTAACTTGGCCTTCTCGCTCACAGGCTCAAGTTTGGACAGTTGAATACGACCTTCATTCTCGGCCGGATATTGGAGTAGAACGGACCCCCCCACGGGCATCGACGGGAAATGTGCATGCTTTGATTCCCACGCTGGATTCCCCGGTCTCCACGTTGAAATCGTACGCATGCCACGGACACGAGACAACGTACGCCGAGTCTTCGATATCAACATGTGAGTCTGCCATCGGTCCGCCAGCATGCGGACATTCGGCCTCCATAGCATAGTAAGACCACCCGTCGCTAGTTTCGTTGGGTCTTGAGATTGACTGGTCAATGGACGGCAGGCGGAATAACACCAGCCGTTTGCCATTCGACAGATGAAGCACATATCGTGCTTGGGTAAAGGCGGACAGCAGCCCGCAGTTGATCCACATTTCCACTGAAGCCGATGGAGTGTTCTGTTGAAGTGCTCTCGTCGGCTCTGATGGAGGTGATTTTGAAGATCACGTGAGTAGTTAAATGCGCTAATCCGGATACGGCTAGTCGCACTACATTTGATCTATAGAGGAACAAAGAGAATCAAATTGTAGGGAAATCAATGATTTTTGGCATTCTGATGACATGGAGACATTTGAATATGTAGAATAACGGAGTGGGGTTTACTAAGACTGAGTTTCCAGATTAGATGTATGAACAAAAGACTCCAATCTTCCGGAGCCTGCATTCATCATCTTCGTCAAAGCGCCATAGTCCCGGGTGTTGTCTCAAATGCTTTTTCCAGAAGCTCCAGACCGCTAAGTAGCAGGTCGGCAGTGATTGTTATCGGAGGTGCAATTCGTAAGACTCCCCCAAAACTAGAATGGCTACTCAGATTTGCCCATAAACCCAACTCGTAGGCACGGTCAGCGACAGCTCTACCCAAATCCGGAGCGGGTGTCTTGAATTCGCGGTCCTCGACAATTTCAACGCCAGCCATGAGGCCTCGCCCACGTACATCGCCAATGCAGCCATACTTGTCTTTCAGTTTGTTGAGACCGTTGTGGAGGATCTTGCCCATAGAACGTGAGTGCTCAACAAGATTGTCGCGAACCACAATTTCGAGGACCTTGTCGCCAACTGCGGCGGGAAGCGGATCATTAACATGAGTTGTGTAGAAACAGTAGTCTCGTTCGGAGCAGACCCGGTCAACCTCAGCGTTGGTGACAACCGCGCTCAACGGAAGACCATTGCCGAGTGTCTTGCTCAGCGTAAGAATGTCGGGGACGACACCATCGTGGATGGTCGCCATCAAGTCACCGCACCGCCCAACTCCTGTTTGGGCTTCGTCGACAATAAGAAGCATTCCGCGCTTCTCACAGTGCTTCTTCAATGTTGCAAGATACCCCGACGGTAGAACGTGCATTCCGCCGGACGACTGGATGCACTCAACAATGCAAGCAGCCAGTGAGCCACACGACTGCATATCAATCATGCGCCAACCATACTCCAGTTCCGCATCCCAGTCATACGAGCCATCAGGCTTACGGAAGACAGACCGATACCCGTTGGGTGGAGGAAGCATCAGCATACCAGGCATCAGTGGGCCCTGGCCCTTGCGACCGAAGTGATACTGCGTGCCCAGTGCTTGTGCCGTAACGCCGTGCCAGCTGGCTCCCAATCCGACAATCTCAAATCTCCCTGTATACACTTTTGCCAACTTGATGGCTGCTTCGTTACTCTCGCCTCCAGTTGAAAGGAAGAACGCTTTATCCAGGCCAGGCGGGAGGAGACTGCAGAGCCGCTCGCCTAAACTGATCACCGGGGGCGAGACCATTCCTGAAAAGAGATGATCCAGAGAGGCGGCATGGTGTGCAATTACTTTGACAATCTCAGGATGTCCATGCCCTAGTAGACATGACATCTGTCCTGAGGTCCAGTCCAGGATTTTGTGGCCTGACGCCGTGTAGACATATAGGCCTTTGCTACCACAGATGATGTCTTTGTTGAACTTGGTTCCGTAGTTGAGTAGGTACTTAGCTGTCTTCGCCTGGAGTTCGTCTTGGTTGAGGCCGGGGTAGAGAAGAGGTGCTTCGCTCTTGGTTGATGTGGAGACGGTTGTCTCGTTCGTGGTGTCCGGAGCCATTGTATACTAATACTCCGATAGGTATGACAAGAATAAAGGCTCCACAAGATTATGTTGGGTTCAAAAAGCTCGGAGACAGCAGTGAATATTAGGAGTATTTATAATGTAGAACGCCGAAAGCATTCCAAGTCACACCCCCTCGTCTGCATCTGGCCGCGGCCAAATGTGGAGATGGCCGCGGGCAACTTTCAAGCAATTTGGCCAACGAGATAACACAAGAGAGGCTTGTAAGCCGAGGCAGGGTTGCACTCAGGCTATCATATTAAATATCTTTCTATCCGAAATGCACTAACAATTCAAATCTGCCTCTATCCTCTGTAGATTTTGTATTACCAACTCATTCTCAAAACCGATAGAGAAAAAAAAATTTGGTTCTCGATAGCCCTCATACATGGTCATGTGTACTGCATGTCCAACAAAACAGAGACAACTAACTAGTCATAAAAATCCCAAAAGCCTTCGCCAAGTCATCCAAGATAACTCCAGGAGCGAGGTCAAACAACACATTCCTCCTCCCACTCTCACCTCCATATGGCTGATGCACCACGCCGGCATCTAGTCCGTGGTCGCTGGGCCCATAGACACGAGCTGAGAATGCCTTATCAATAACCCCCGCTGTAACAGCGGGCCACGGGGCAATGCCATGACAGAACTTAAAGAAATCCTCCGCAAAAGAAACACCAACTGCCTGCTGAGCGGGAGTCATGAATTCGCTAAAATTCTGGAATAAGTAGGCCGAGTCTAGGATATGGTTTGCTTGTCCTTTCCATTGACCGTTCCAGGGATTGCCCTCGTTAAAATAGTAGATGTGGGCATTTCCGCGCCAGCCTCGGGCTAGAGTTAGGACCGGGGCGAAAAAGCCTATGTCGTTGATATAGTTCAAGACTGAAGGCAGTGCATCATCATCAGGAGTGTCTTCCTTGATACCGTAAGTTGCGAGGAGACGTTCCACCTCGGCAGGATGCGAGGCTAGAGCAATGTGAAGTGCAGAGATGAGTCTCTTTGCGCAATTGTTCTTCAGATAGGGCATCGTGAATGCAAGAATCGAAGCCTTGGACCATCGTCAATTATAAATACCTTGGCATCGCCAGTCAAACTTACATCCTGCCCGGCGTCTCCGAGCATCAAGTCCTGACACCAGCTCTTCCCACAGGGAAGATTCGAGTCCTGCTTGCCAACTTCTTCAAATGAAACATCAGAATGAACAATATCCCCGTCAATGGCCGGAGCAGTCAATGCAGATGGAGGAATCTTCGCAACGAGATCTTGTACTGGTGTTTCTAGGAGGGCTTTAAGTCTCTTCTCGGGAGTAGCATCCGACAAGCCTAAAGCAGCTATAACTTGCTGATAATTTCCTTCGTGGGCTTCATAAAGCCGCGCTCGTATAAGAAAGAAAGATCCACTCAAAGAAATCGCCCGCTTAAAAAGCGCCTGGTCGGAATGGAGATGGTATGTCACAGATGCTGAAATTGGTTAGTGACAGAATAGACGTTAGATCGTTATCATTACCTGCTCCTGCGCTCATCCCAGCTACTGTTACATTGTCTGGATCACCTCCAAAATCACGAATATGCTTCTGTACCCATTGCATAGCAACGCGTTGGTCACGAAGGCCATTGTTGGCCTTGTACCCGGCATTTCGCAGGTCCTCGGATGTCAGAAAGCCGAGAGCCCCAAGACGATAACTAGACGGTTGTCAGCGGAGATTAAACCAATATTTATTCCGTACATACTTGATCGAGACCGCAAGAATCGGCAGATTCTTCTGCACTGAGAGCGTGACAAACCGCTTGTTGTCAAACTGGGGCCACGAGTTGGCTCCGACAACCAACCCACCGCCATGGATAAAGAAAAAGACGGGCAACTTCGAAGAAGGTATAGTATCCGAGGGCACGGTGATATTCAGATTCAGACAATCCACATCCGACTGAGCGAGCTCTTTCTTGGGCAGTGGATGCTGGACGTGTTCTAGCTCGGCACCCCATCCAGCCGCAGGGGACACGGTCGTTGGACTAGAACGAATAAGAAAACGTGTTTCTCCTTAGCTGCCAGGACTTACCCGTCTTTCGTTGCGTCCAGCACATTGCCGTCTCGTTCCGCGATCAGTTCTGCGTCTGCTAGGCGGTCCTTGAGGGTAGCATATTTGATGCCGAGGTACTGGGTCACACCATCCTCCGTTGTGCCCTGTATCCTCCCCAGGGCTGTTGTGTTAAGCAGAGTAGCCATTGTTGTAGCTTGCACCGCCACCAATTCCGAGAGGATGAAGACCGGCTTATAAATACCCCACATACCCCCCATGCGGTACCCGTGTGGGGTCGGGGATATGGCGGGGAATTCCTGTGCCATCGAATGATTGAATAATAGAAAGATGAGATTCATGTTTATCAAGAGACTTAAATGCTCCGGTCCGTCATCGCCAGCCATGCATAGATTATATATATATGTATGTAAGGTCAGGATTGTTGAAAGTTCATGTTATAACCACCCGTCTTCGGATCCTGAACGAAGTTAAAGTTGTCCGTCGACAGACCAAACGGCTTCAAGATGCCATTACCCAGCTATGAATTCCTCAATCAGCATGCAATCTCAATGAGCGAGGCGGAAACACTCACATCTTTCAGCTTCGACATCATCTCCCCCATTTCCTTCTCCTTCGCCTGGTTGAGGCGTTCCGGGAGCTCACGCAACGCCTGCTGGACAATCCGCTTTTCATCCGGAGGGAGATTTTCCATGGCCGCCAAGGCTTGATAATCCTCTAGCGCTCCTTGCAGGTTGGCCCAACCGCCTAGTTGCGATTTGGCTTTTGCGCGTCGCATGAGCGCCTTCGCTCGGATGCGCGAGACGTCCGCTCTTTTCTTGTCCAATTCCTGCAGTCTCTGCAACTCCTTCTCTCCTTCTTCCTCGTCGCCTGTTATTTCCACCACAGCATCCGAGTCCTTTGTGTCGGTCCTCTCGGCTCTCAGGTCTGATGAGCCCCCCGATCCCTTATCTTGTGGTGGCCCTGATGGTGGTAAGATCCTATCCAGCCGCTCGATAGATGCGGTGGCAGCATCCACTGCAGCCTTCCAGTCGTCCAGCTTCAGATAACAGGCTGAGATATTACTCCGCAGCACAGCGACATCGTAGTCGAGGTAGTTCGGGCACGAGGCAAGGGCGCGGTCGTAGCAGGATATCGCTTGGTCGTAGCATCTCGCGCTAAAGAGTTTATTGGCTTCTGCTTTGATCGCATGGGCCTCTTCTCGGAGTTTCTGCGAGTTGGCCAGATTAGAGGGGATTGAATAAATGGGCTGTTGAACACGAAGACTCACGGCTTCTTCCTCTGCGGGGAAGCGCGCATCGTGGAACTCGTCCTCGTCTTCACCCGGGGACTCGACATGGTCGCGCTCGGGCGCATTGGAGGATTCGGGCATTGTGCAGGAGAAAGAAATGGAACAGGAATAAAGAGACGCGACAGAGGGAGAAATGGTGATCGTCAAAATCACGGGACCGATAAGGGATTCACCCCGCGATTGGCACAGGCGAATTTTCCACCAGACACAACGACTCTATAAACAAAGATGGCAGCTACTACCAGGTATGCATGTGCATTGACTGTTTCCGGAATACTATAAGTAACTAACAATACCACAGTCTCCCCCAAATCCGGGCCTGTCTGTTCGACATGGACGGTCTGCTGATCGACTCCGAGGACAAGTACACGATGGTCACGAACGAAGTGCTGCAGATGTATGGCAAACCCAACCTGCCTTGGGATGTCAAGGCCCAACTGCAGGGACGGCCACAGACAGAGGTATATCTACCCAAATATACATCACCCACTAACCCGCATTGACCCAATTGCCAGGCCATCAAAATCTTCTTCGACTGGGCCCAGCTGCCCATCACACCGGAAGAATTGACCGCAAAGCAAGAGCCGCTGCGTCAGAAGTATTTCCCAGAGTCACAGCCTCTGCCCGGTGTGGTGGAGTTGCTGTCGAAGCTGGTCTCGACCCAGTCGACCGCGCACCCCGTGCACATTGCGCTGGCCACATCGTCCAATGCGAAAAACTTCCATCTGAAGACAGACCACCTAACGGATCTGTTCACTGCGTTCCCGCAGGCACACCGCGTGCTCGGGGATGACCCGCGCATTGGAAATGGGCGCGGGAAGCCATTGCCTGATATCTACGTTCTTGCGCTGGAGACGATCAATGCCGATCTGCGGAGTAAAGGTCAGACGGAGATCAAGGCTGAGGAGTGCCTCGTATTTGAAGATGCTGTTCCGGGGGTAGAGGCCGGTCGTCGGGCGGGGATGCAGGTCGTCTGGGTTCCGCATCCTGGTCTGCTGAATGAGTACAAGGGACGGGAGGAAGAAGTGCTTGCTGGTCTTACAGGGGCGCACAAGGAAGAAGAGAAGAGCAGTGCCGAGAAGGAGGCGGACGAGCTGCAGGCTTGGCGGGTGCAGGGAGCTGGCAAGACGGGTGAGGTGGGAGATGGTTTCGGGCAGTTGCTCCCAACGCTGGAGAACTTTCCGTACGAGAAGTATGGCATCCGGATACCCTGAATCAAGGCGCGGTGTGTGTTCTGTTTAGACATGTCTAGACGGTGTACAGGAATTGCATCAAACGGGAACATGATCGGGGACGACTTCATGGCCCTATTTAGCAGGGCTTGCAGAGCTCTATGATTCTTTATGCCAGAACCAGGTGATTGTGTCCTTCATGTAATACTGGTGACGGGGAATCTGCCGCCTCAGGAGCCGCTCACTGAGCACCCAGAGCGCACCCAGAGCGAGATTTGAAACATATGAACCATAAAGCCAACTGGAGTCACTCCCAGTTGGTGATCGAAACGCATCGTTGGTACATAAACGCGAATCCCATTCTAATGGGGCGCGACGAAGTACCTAATGGGATCGTATTTTCAAGCCCTGTCTATTATTAAATATTGACAAGAGAACTTTTAGAACACGAATAAGAAGGCCCATGCGATGCAACTCAATTTACTTCAACTGAAGCTCGCCTTTCTTATGATGCACGATGTCGTGGCGGCTGTCGTTCGGACCGATCTGCATCAATCGCTTGGCGACCATGGCTTCCGACCGCTTGTTTGAGGTCCGTAAGGTAGGTCGTGATGATTCTAGGCCTAGTGCAGCACAGAAGTTTTATCAACCGGTAGCCAAGTTGCCGCCCTAGGACAAAGTTGTATTCGCTCTTGATTCTTCGTTTTTCCTGTGGGGACGAACGGCCCATCGGTTGCTGGGGCCATGTTGACTAATTATATCACCTGCACCAGGCTCATACACATTTCCATTATACATTTGAGGAAATGAGCCCCTTTGACTTGTCCATAAAAGCTCCCAGCTCAAAGTATCTCTTTATAGTTCGAAGCGGAGCCTTTGAAGCCACTGCACCCTCAAAACAACATGTAAGGTATGGTGCGGTTTGCAGAATCAGACAAGCTGTTTCTTCCGCCACGGCCAGGTTCTGTTCCAATGATTCAGCCTGTGAGCCGGATAAGCTTCGCTGTAGTTTGATCATTCCCATGAGAAGTTCCAGGCGAAAGGACCAGAAGGTAACAGCAAGTCCTGCCTTTTGGGTATTTTGGAAACGGACTTGGTATGTGTCATCTGGGAATGTAGGTATGCAAACTGAGTCGACGTCGATCACTTTGCTGGGCATTGGGATATCAGAATGCCAATATAGGGGGCCTTGTTCGGAAGCTTTCCAGTTGTTTTGCCACTCTTCCATTAGATCAAAGACCGCCCAGTAATCATTTAAAAGCGAGAGAGCGGTTTCTAGATTGTGATTCGGGGAGTCTGAGATTTCTTGGCGGTTGGAATCGTTGGAAGCAGAACTCTCAAGCCCCTCAAACCATCGATCTGTTCGGTAAAAGAGCCATGGTATCTGCAACGCAATATCATGAAGAAGCTCCATTCTGGTCTTCCGAATGTTCAGAAATGGGAGGCGTATCCAATCTGAATCTGCTAGGAAGGTTGGAATATTTTTGCTAAGTCTAACTGAAAGCTGTAGGATCGTCAGCGGAAGCAAGAGCAATGAATACTGAAGGATGCATACAAAGATCCCCCTAAATCCACTAAAGGCTTGCCGTATCTGTGGTGAAGAGAAATTGCACGGCCCATAGAGCTCTAAGATGCTTAGCACACCACCAATGTGGGCCAAAAGAGCTGCTTCTGAGTATTCATTTTCGTTCACGAACTACAAACAGCGGTTAGGAAAGGAAGTGAAACTTCTCATTCATTTATGAACCGGATTCTCACCTCATATGCCAAAAAGGCTATAGCGAGTAGCAAGATCAATTCAAGGTTGGCCTTTGATTGAGCATCGGGTTGGCGATTTCCTATAACCTTCTGGATATGTGGACGCGACTTTTTCAAGGCAGACGTGTATGATGACTGTGCGAGTTGCGCTAGCTTTATGTCATTTTTCAGGTTTCCCATATAAGTCATGAGGAGACCGAAGATAGGCAAATTCAGCGAGTCAATCTGCAAAGATGTGAGCGGCAGCAAAGCTCGAATGCACAAAGCTGCGCTCGAATAAATGGGGTCGTCTCGCGATATTCTATCGCCGCTGAATATACCCCCCATGGAAACAGGTTTAAAGTCTTCGATCAATGCCAAGAACGTCAAGCGCCCAGGAAAATCAATAGAAATTATATCAGAAGGTAGACTTGGCTCAGTAGCAGCTTGCGTACTTCTTCGGGAGAGAGAATTATCCCCACCTGAGCTCTCAAAATCGGCGGCGGTTGACTTCAATTTTCTTCTATTTTGTAATGCGTAGACTAGCGCTTTTTTATCAGTCTGTTGGGTCAAATTTGCAATATTCCGATTGATGAACGTCCGTGAATCTCTCGGACCGCTGCATTTGATACCAGTTTTGCAGCACCGAAGACATTCAGGTTTGTTAAGATCACACTTATTGTTTTCAGCATTATTATAGAGTCCAAGCGTGTCACTGTAGAAACGGAACAATATCCATACCTTCTTGCGGCGTCGGCGGCATTCATCGCATCCTTGAGAAGCTCCCGGATAAAGCGGCATGGCGCAACCTGGCGGTTTGCTGGGCCACTTCTTTGCAAGCGGACGCTCAGACTGCCAAATATGTATTCGGAGTAAATTTCAAGAAGCAATACACCACGTAGAATGATTGTGAGCTGTGTTGTCCACAGCTACCCGAGGATTCCCGTCCGTTCGCCACACTAGTCCCAAAATGGAAGTCACAGCGCCCAAGGGTCGATATTTCTGTGGCGTTTCCTCTACACAGCTCATACGTAATCTTGGGATCTTTCTTTATGAATAATCATTTCCTGTAACTCTCAATGACCAAACACCGATCACCGATGCTCTTATAAATCAACCATTGAACTAGGATATAAGAGTGCAGACCAGATCCAGTGGTTTTACTTTGCATCAAACATACTTTTTACTCGATCATTTGCAACCATGAGCCCTCGTACTGCTGTTGTTCTCATTGATCCGCTCAATGATTTCCTCCATCCCGATGGAAAGCTGTATCCTCTCATCAAGGCGAGCTTGGAGTCGTCTAACTCTCTTGAACATATGAAGGAGCTGGTTGCTGGCGCAAGAGAAGCCCGCATTCCTATCTTCTATGGTCTTCACCAAATCACCAAGGATGGAACTTACTCGGGCTGGAACCACATGAATGCGTCGCATATTCGAATCAAACAGAATGCGGCCTTTTCCGAAGAGTTTGGTGGCCAGATCCTGAAAGAACTGGAACCTCAGCGGGCCAATGGCGATGTAGTTGTCTCTCGACACTGGAACAGTAGGTGAGTATTGGAAGACCAATCCTATCTGAGTCCTTCTTTTGTATATAGGACGATACTAACGCATATAACGCCAGTTCCTTTGCGAACACCGACCTAGAGTATCAACTTCGACAGCATGACATTACTCATATTGTGTTGGCAGGCTTAACCACCAACACATGTGTAGAGTCCACTGCGCGTGCTGCTCGTGAAATGTGAGTATTCTTCGCCGACCCGACCTTTTGATTAGACACTTTACTAAGAATACGCTCTGTTTGAATAGCGGTTTCCACGTCACCTTGATGTGAGTTTCAATATACCTCCGATATTAAAGGCTAAAGGTCTTGTGACGAGATCGCTAACTCTTGAAAATCAGTACCGATGCAACTGCGGCATTTTCGATTGAGTTGGAAAAGGCCGCAGTCAATCTGGTTTGGCCCGTGATCGCAGACCAGCTTATGACAGTCAACCAGTGGGTATCTTCCATCTCAAAGGGGCATATTTGAGTGTGGAAACTTCAATTAGGGATCCATTGTACATGGACATATGTTAATCTATATTCTGGCTCTAATGCTCAAATTTCTGTCTTGTTTAGTTTCACCGCTAGGTAAATCAAACCTTGGTTAACATGTCCTTTGTACCCTACCATACTTGTGGATATCTTTCACGCCCGGCCAAGATTTATATTTTGTATTTGACGTGTAGAACACAGAAAGTGTCAAATATTCTGATACATATCGAGCCCAAGTTTGTGTTTATAGACGCTTAGATGGTGTACAGTGGGAAGCACATCGACTTGAGGCCCAAGATGAAGAAGATTATAGAAGGATTGAGGCAGATGCAGACCTTCAGAGGTATCATATCTCAGGCCCGTTTCCCCAAAGCACCTGCAGATATCTCTTCCGTGCCAACATGTCAGACGTGGGGTACCTTCGTTTCCAAAGCGAAGTCGTCCAGAGGTAGTAGTAATTAATGTATTGTAGATAAAGGCCGCATACCACTTCTGATAGCAAGACGCCTTCCATCAACCCGTCCCGATCCGTTAGTGTGCTCATACAAGGCTCGGAACGAGTTTCAGATACTGGATGTTGATTTTGTGTGACGCTTTGTTTTGTGGTAAAAGTTTCCTACATACTCGACCCCAGGTTAGACCCATTCCGGCGAGGCGCCGGTAAAGGTTACATTTCAACTTTCTCATTCTTAATGGGGGCAGAAATCGGAACGGATTTTAGGGAGACTAAAGTAGGAACGTCAAGCATAAGCCTCTTTAGTTCTTTGCCCGTAAGCAATCAGATAAAGAACACTAAGACGTAGGTGGTTTTTGATATTGTGTTTGTGTTAAAATGCAACTAATAACGATGATTCCCCGCGAACATTTTTAATAGCGAATTATATTGGATTGATCGGAAGTCAGCAACCAAAAATCCAACACATAATATATAATTAAATTGTCACAAAATGCCCCGCCAAGAATTCACTCTCAACAAAATGGGGCCGCTTCCACAAAATACGGCCATACATCACTCCGCGGACGAACCTATTATTAATCTAATTTGGAAGTCCACTAACTTATGCTCACTTTCGCTATATAGGATCCTTTTATGTGTAGTAGATAATATTTCATCAATCTAGACCGCTAAAACACCCTTTTTGGCCCCTGGAGATCATCAGCGGCGCGAAAGGACCCATGTTAGTACGCAGGACCGAGAGCCAGGGAAGGACCTATATTTGATGTGACCGGGCAGCCGGATCAAGACAGAAAACCCGAAGGAGCCCAGAGGCGTTGTAGACCCAGCCACTTGGGTCTATAGCGTGTAAATTCCTCGCATGGTTGGTGCTTCAGTCGTCACTGCAAGCTTCCGCGCATACATCTGCATTGCTCTATGGTATGATTGGTATCGCAGAAATGTTATCGGATATGGTCCTTGCAGATTTCAATGGAAGATAGCTCGGGCAGTGTTTTAGTTGTTCAACTCAGAGGCTTTCGCATAAAAAGAGCAATCCGCATTCAGTTGAGATGATTTTGTTTTCTCAGCGCAAAGTTCAAAGTTCGTGTTTTCGAGACTACCCCCTGTGCACATAACTTGCGCCCAACTTGAAAGCTCGAGGCCCCGCTATTTTGCAATTCTCTTTTGTAAAATGAAGACCTGTGAATTTCCGTATGCAGTTAGACTTGGAGGATGGAGGCGTCTTTTTTTGCCCGCTAGGATTTGTACGCCCCTTCGCGCGCCGATTTGAATCCTTCTGCTCGTCTTGGGACTACCTAAGACTCTGCCCTCATTTGCGGTTTACCTTATAATGATACCTTCTCGATCCTCTCAAAATGAAAACAACAGCATGATCGTTAGTCCTCTCCTCTCGTCGCAAGACCCCCACGACTACACCTGTAACCAACCCTAAATCAATCCTCAATCCGTTATCTCCATCTCTCCAACATGAAGTTCCAAACATTCACAATCGTCTCAGTCCTCCTAGCTGCTACAGCCTACGCAGCACCCGCCACCCACCATCAAACCACCAACCCAGTTACCATACTCATCACAAGAGACTCAATCAACGACTGCGGCGACTCGACCTTCACAAACGAGTCCACCGGAGGCTCCCCCACCGTTTCTGACTGCCAACAGATTGCGACCAACATTGCCGGCGGCGGGACTTGGCATGTCGAAGGCTATGGGATACAGCACCAACTGGTCCAATACGGCACTTGTGCGTTCGGCGTCACGAACAGTGACAAAGGTTTCAAAATCGGTAACCAGGATATCATTGACTTGATCAATGGTTCTATTTCGCGGTTCCAGTGGAGTGGCTTAGTAGGTGCTAAGGGTGAGATGTCTTGCCAGGACGACTTTTCAGTTGAAGATGAAACCGTTTCCTGGGGTCTTTACCACACTTAGGTCGAGAGGGGATGGAATTTATCAATTTTCCAAGGTTAAAATCCCTGGGTGCGAGAACCGAGAGCCAAGCTGTGACCCGTCGTAAGGCGACGTTTGCGTGTACTTAAAGGGGAGAAAGTTGTAACTTGTGTAACATGAGAGCGGCAATAAAATGGACACTGGTTCGGAAAGGAGAATAGAAAGACATTGCGATCCATGTTATATGACTTTTCTAGTCCCTCCTGCTTTACAACTCCATAGCTATGTCTGCTCAGTATACTCGGGAAGATCTATATTCACCACTCGACTATTCAATAAGATTCGCTATTATTAAGCGGGAGTGTGTGATTGAGGTTAGAACTTTTGGGGGCCCGCAGAATCCAACCTGCGAACGAATTGCCGAAGACCTGGCAGAATGTATAGCTCTCAGATGATATATTCTACGACGCTTGACTTAGAGATTGAAGGTGTAGTCTGAAGTAGAAATGGTTGCATCCTTCACATATACAACAGTCCTGTTGGACGTATGATCACGTATGCATGATATTGTGAGAACCGCCTAATACTTATTCGTGCTTCCACTGCTTCAACATCCTCAAATGAACCCAATGGGCCATTGGAACAATCTTGATCATTTCTACTCCTTAGGGCTGTGTAAGTCTTGACAAAATACTATTTTGCCTTCCGAGTTGAAGGTGATCATATCAAGCTGCGCAGTATGTATCAGTCCCAGTGCCCGTCCTGTCTTATGTTCAATATCTGGAAAGGGGAAATAATCCACATACGCTATTAGAAGATCCCGTTGGAGTGTTCTTCCTGCTATAAATCCAGCACTGTCCACCTTTTGCGCCATCATCGTATAGCTCAGCAATCACGTGCTTGACCTCGACACTAACCTTCCTCTGTGAAAGCTTCAATCTTTCTCCTAATCCGGTTAGGAAAGCATCGCGGCCTCCAGTCGAGGGCGACAGCTCGCCATGCTGCACCGCGAATTCTTCGTCGAGGAGCCCGATGATAGTCGCTGACGTTGTGTCATGCTCGTTCCCGAGTCGATTCACAAATTCGACAGCGCTCGCCTTAAGCTCGGCTATAGTAAGGGTTGAAGCCATTGTAAATGAAGAAAATGTTGGGAGGGTATTTGGTTATGCACTCGGTCGGAAGAGGTAGATGTTTAGCAGCTTGGATTTCCGTAAAGGCTAGAAATGAGCATACGTTCAGCCTCTGCTCATTACAACAGACCGAGAGAGAAGTACATGACCATGGGGGTTGAAAATTTGTAGATAATGCTCTCCAAGTGCCGAGACCTTTCAGAAGAAGAAAGCAACACCTTGTTAGAGGATTGTGGAAATGCAGCTCGATGAAACTAAGCAATACAGGAGGATTAGGGGCGAAATAACCCCAGCGACCTTAACTCCGATAACCTTTAACTCCGGTACAGAGTAAACGAAGATCATCTCGAGTCTGATTCAGCCCGACGGAATTTGCCCACTAGTAAATACTTGTCGACTGTCCACTTCTAGTGTCATAATCCCCTCACCTTCCAATACGTATGTGCATACTCTTTTACGTTTTTTTTCATTAAGAATAAAGTATCTAATTATTACATATTAACAATTGATTCTATGTGGAGATTGGTCGAATTATACAAGGGCGTGCTGGTTCTGCTCCTCTGGCAGTACCAAGATCATCCTCATCATCCCCTTTATTAACTTGTTCTCTAGGGACTCTTTTGCTCTGTCTTTTCGGATCCATTCTTCTTATCCTCCGAAACATTGTGCTCATTGTCTTTGGACTCACCAGAGTCATTAGCACCAGGTCCCGTTGGTGCATCTTGGCCGTTCTTTCCTTTCTTGATGTTCTTCCACTCCACCCCGAGACTACTGATGAGGGCACCAAATACCAAGCCCAAGGAAGCAAGGAAGATTCTTGTGCAAGCCTTGTTATATGCCCGTTGAACAATGACGATATCTCCCGACGTGACAATAGATACCAACTTCGTAGCGCCTTGATTGACAATCATACTTGGGTTAATGCCCGGGATGCCAGTGAGCTCGGAGACAAGCATATTGCTCAGAATAGCCTGACCGACAGTTGTGAAGATGCAACCACCAAGTTGCTGAACGAAGAACATGATAGCGATTCCGGTGGACACGTCTGTCATCGGGAGGATTCTCTGAACGACCAGACCAGAAGTTTGCATGCCAAGCCCCAAGCCAAATCCGGACAAGAATTGGTATCCAATCCAGTGTGGAGAACCGGTGTCTAGCTGGAATGTTGACATCAAGCCCAATCCCACGGCCATTACACATGGGCTGAGCATCATCGTCGGAACATAGTACCCAATCTTTTGGGTGACGGCACCGGAGACGAAGCTAGCAGCAACGAGAGCAAGCACAAAAGGTAAGGTGTAAATACCTGAATGAATTGGGTTGACCAGCTTGACCGTTTGGACTTGTCAAAGTTAGATGATGATCAACAAATAGAAAAGGAGGGAAAGTTACACCAAATTGGGATGTAGTAGATAATCATCATCATGGATGAGGATGCACAGAAGGTAAACGTAGCTGAGCACAGAATACTTCTTTGAGTAATCACTCTCGCAGGAATCGTAGCTGTATTGGGCATAAGGAGCTGAACTGCGATAAATGCCATGAACAAGACTCCGAAGAGAACGAATAGGGCAATAATCCGCCCATTGCTCCAGGAGTATGTGGACCCACCCCACTGGAAGGCTAAGAGCAGGCACACAATAGCCGGTACCAAAAATAATGTACCCAGGGGGTCGAGACGCTTGACGTGTGTTGTAACGGGAGCAGGCTCGTGGACTACTTTCTTGGGGTGCCAGACCAGGAGCATGAATACCCAGGTGACAGCTCCGATGGGGAGGTTGATATAGAAGCACCATCTAGTTTTGTTTTGTGTCAGTAGCAATTTCCTCAATACAGACATCAGGTAACATACCTCCAAGTAACACCACTAGTGAAAGCACCACCGATAAGAGGACCCATCACAGAAGCAATGGCAAAAACAGCTCCAAAGCAAGCTTGGAACATCGGCCGCTTGTGTAACGGGACCATGGGGATGATAATGAGCATACAACCGGAGAATACCCCTGCCGAGGCAAAACCGGCAATAGCACGGCCCGCAATGAAGGCATTTGAAGTAGGAGCAGCACCACAGACAGCCGATCCAATCTCAAAGACAATGATCGATGCCAAGAAGACCCACTTCATGTTATAAAATTTGTAGATGCGGCCAAATGCCAGCTGGGAGGTGGCGCTGGTTAGCATGTAGGCGGATCCATACCAGCCAATATCTCCCAGGCTGTTGAAGTCATCGGTGATCCGTGGAATGGCTGTTGTCAAAATTGTTCGGTCGAGTGCCACGATGAAAAGAGAAAGAAAGTTGCACGCCATGATCAGCCAAAATTTGAGAGTCTTGGGTGCATATTGGCTCTCCAGAGGTCCTTCTGGTGGTTTAATCTTTGCACCTGGTTGGAACTCGGTGTCCTTAGTGTGCGCATCCTGCTTTTCAATATCGGACTTCAGGGAGTCGACATCATTGGGCTGTTCAGTCTGGCTTCCGTGGTCGCTTACTGATGATACCGAGCGAGCCATCGTGTGCTTTGGGCGGCTTAGGTCTGAAATCCAATTGTGGAAGCTTGTCGAAAAAGTAGTCTTGTATTTGGTAAAGTTCAAGGAAAGTGCTTTATATAAAGACGAAAAGAGACCCTAGTATCCGATCGGGCTTGCCAAAACCCCGAGCAAATTTCCAGGAGGCTCGGTCTCGTTTGATCAGCGAGCACTGCCCGCAATTTTTTTCCTCACGTTCGCGAAGGTGACCTGTGGTCGAGCCTCTGCATTAGATTCCGTGCAAATCCAGTACAGTGTACTTTGGCATCCATTTTGGGTTTAGCGTCGCGTTCAGCAGACCCCGAGCGGAACCGAAAATGCCACGTTCGGGACCGAGTGCAGTTCACGTCCCCGAGCACCTTCTATCTACTTCATACACTTGAATTCACATGGTCCCCACTCATATCATATCGTTTTATCATGAGTCTGACACGAGGGCATTCCTGCGTGCTGTGCCAACAGCGCAAGGTACGCTGTGATCAACAGAAACCGTGTTCCAACTGTGTTCGAGCACAGGTCGAATGCAAAATCGTACCGCTACAACCTGCGAGACGCAGGAAGAAGAAGCTGCACGAACGAGAACTGATCGAGCGACTCAAGAAGTGTGAAGCACTTTTAGCTCAACATGGTGTCGATTTCGATTCAGTCGAAGATAATCGAGAAGACACCGTCGATATTGATATCGACCAAGAACAGCTAAAGACTTCGCCGGAAGCTAGTACCCGAGCTGCAGAGCGTAACTCAAAATCCGAAGATACACGAAGGTCTGTGTGTATTGTCTCTTGCTTCTTTTTCGCCAGTACTGACTTTGACGAAGACGTTCAAAATGGTTTGCGCATTATGACGAGTATCGCACCACTTATGATTTGCTGCAAAACTCGTCTGACGAGGAGATTGACCCGCCTTCAATTCATCATGCCTTTGATAAGATGTTCACCGACACCGGTTCCTTTCCATTTGGAGTGGGTGGTTCGCAGCGGAGTATAACTCACCTACACCCGTCAGCGGTCCAGATCTTCCAACTATGGCAGATCTACATCACCAACGTCAACTCTTTACTCAAAATAAACCATGTCCCCACTTTGCAAAAGCAGGTAATTGGGGCTATTGCCGATATTTCCAAGGCTTCTAGGCCCCTCGAAGCCCTGATGTTCAGCATCTACCTCATTTCGAGCAAGTCAATGACAGACGAGGAGACTCAAGCCACTTTTGGTGCAGCAAAGCACACGCTTCTGGCTCAGTACGGAGAAGCTACTCAACAAGCCTTGGTGAATGCGAGTTTCATGAAATCTAACGATCTTATGGTCTTGCAGGCTTACTTCCTATATCTTGTAAGTATCACTCTTCTAACGCTTTTTCTTTTGCTGTTGCATGATCAGTGCTGATTCTGTCTCTCTGTCCAGCACAGCTCTGGCCGTGATATTGATCCCCGGTCGCTCTTTTGTCTTATTGGAATTGCTGTGCGCATAGCGACTCGCCTTGGCATACACCGAGACGGAGCCCAATTTGGTGTTTCGCCTTTCGAAACCGAATTACGAAGGCGACTATGGTGGCAGATAGCCGCTCTCGATAAACGAATCGCCGAAATAACAGGCTCAGGTGTCACAGCCCTCTTTTCCTGCGGAACAGACTGCCGGCTGCCTCTCAATGTGAACGACTCAGACTTGCACCCGCATGCTAAGGATCCACCTCGAGCTGTCCTCGGTCCAACTGAAATGATTGTTTGCCTCACCCGCATTGAAATGCTACTTGCTGCTGAACCAACCAGTATTCGGCCTAATACTACGGCTATTAGAAACCCACAGAGACATAGCAGCGCAGCACCGTCTCCAAACACTAGCGTTCGTGAGGCAACTCGACCAACATCTAATGATTTGGATAGCTATTCTTCGTACATAGAATCAGTCTATCTGAAGAACTGTGACCCAAATGTACCTACTCACCTCCTCGCTCTGATGTTGACACGCAGCAATCTTTGCAAACTCCGTGTTCTGGAATTCATGTGTCGGGGAGCCCCTGCCGCCAGCCTTGATAAAAGAGAGCGCGATGCACTCTTCGTGACCGCTATTGAAATGCTTGAGTGGGACGATGTGATCTACACTACTGAAAGCCTCAAGGGGTTCTTGTGGTACACTCAAATTCAGGGACCCCTCCCTGGTTACATCTTTCTCATAAGCGAACTACGTCAACGGACGACAGGCGAACTCTGTGAGCGCGCATGGAAAGTTATTTGCGATAACCATGATCATCGGGGCTTCTTTCGCAATTTAGGAAACCCTGTTCACAATGCCTTCGGGCACGCTTTGTTGAGAGCTTGGGACGCCCACGAGGAAGCTGAGCTCCAGCTTGGCAGAAACATTGAGACACCACCATTGGTTATTGTGGTACGCCAACGGTCAGCTAATCAAAAGGCCTCCCAGAAGGCGTCACATCGGGCAGAGAATGACAGCTGCAGATCTGGGCCTACAGACGTTGCGAATTATGGAACAGCTTCTGGATTTGGAGGGCCGGATAGACCGGGCGAAAGCTCCGAAGCAATTGCCAGTGAGAACACAATGCTTCCTGCCCTGGACCGTACAACAGAAATCTATAATGCTGCTTTTGCGGACTACGAGCAGACAAACTGGACACAGTTGATGCAATCTGGTGTGTTGAGTGGGTTTTATGGTGGTCCTGATAGTTACTTCTCCCAAGGTGGGGGCTATTGATGTCGTCGTCGTCGAACTTGGAGATCATAATCATAATAGCCAAAGGATTGCCAAAACCATGAAAATTAACGTTAAGAGCTGAAATAGAGCCTTTAGCATCTTTTGGCCTAGCGGTATATTCTGTACACATTTTTGGTTATTATTTTCTTCCCCTAAACTGATGATACTGTACCAGCGTACAGCACCCCACTTCGAAAGATCAATCTAAGAACGACAAATAGCCTTTCGAACGGGCAAGCACCACCATCACCGCTAGCATATATATACAAAGGCCCAATAAATAAAGGACAATTCCGATTTGGGAAACAAATATCTGAGCCTTAGTGAGCTGAGGATGATTTCGCGAACCAAACCAAATATTCCGCCAGCCGAGCCAGAGAAGGACGAATCCAGGACCGAAGACTAATATTTTATTCATGGATAATACGTCCATGACTTATTGGCGATAGTTCACTTGTAAAACCAGTATAATGAGTGATTGAGCCAGCGTCTATCATGTACCGACTTACGCACGATTTCGTAATGATTGCAGAGGTGAATTGTCAGCGGACCAGGTTATGACATTAGTGTTTGTCCGAGAAACAAATTACTGTAGGCACTTGTAATCGCTCTATGTACCAATAGGCATGCTGAATCGATATAATGAAGACTGACTTCCGTGTCTAGAATTTGCCGCTCTGCAAGCACAAGAATTGAGGGGTATCGCGTTGTGTCCCTAACAAAAGCTGTTGTGTCCCTATCAATTCCCCGCGCTGGTAGAAGATTACGTGATGGCATGTAATGCTCACTCCACACCCTCGGAGAGATCGGACTAGAAAAGTTATAATCGCGATAATGGGAATTAAAGGGTGCTGGACGTGCAGAGGTAACTTCAAATGAACCCCCTTTTCATTCCCGAAGCTCATTTGCCTCTTTTGACACAGCGCGCAAGGTGAAATGTGATTTGAGCCGACCTGTGTGTGACAACTGCACCAAGGTGCGACAGCCCTGTCGGGGCTATGGCGTCCAGCTATCTTGGCCACGCGACGGTGACACTCGACGGGCATTGGTGTATCGTGAGACACGGACGCTGGGGTCAAAACTACGGCCGCACCAGAAAGGGGATCCTGTATTCTTGAATACCTTTCAACGGGATGCGTCCATGTCGGATGCGCTCCTGGAAAGAAAGGATCTTGGTAATCACCGGCATACTGATCCTGGAACCTTAACCATATGTCGCTAATGTCGCGCCAATCTAGCTCAGTATTTCCACACCTTGAGGATACCACACCTGCCGTATCTGCCGGCCTCCCAGCTCGATACGAATAATGCACTTCTATTTGACTTTTGTACGTGTTTCTGATAATCCATTCAAACAACAACTAATAACAAGGTGATGTAGTCAACGAATGCAAGTCGCAAGCATTGGCGCCCATCATCGACGAGGCACTGTCTCACTTTATTATGAGAGTTGCTCTCTCCAATATCTCTTCGCCTTCCAATTTAGTCCTAGAAGGAGTATTAACAATAGCGTCGCTACAGCTTCAAGGGCCTGCAAAGAGTAGTATTCACCAGCACCGACTGATCTCAATGTTGCGTGAAAATATCACACAAATTGATGAGGAGAACGTGCTCCGAAATCTCATTGCCACCATGCTTCTCTATCAATATGAAGTATCATCCCGTCCGTTTATATGTGAATTGGATGCGAATACTAATCCTATTTTAGGTTTGCATGACGACTAGTCCTAATAAACGCTGGAGTTTCTATCTCTGCGGTGCAAAGAAAATCATTGCTGCTTCGGCTACAACTGTTGAATTGTACAAGGGCGAGAGTGCGATTCTCATGGACTGGATCTACTATCACGAAGTTGCTTCAGAATTTAGCCTGCGGCACTGGGCTGAGGCAAGCGCCATAGACAATTTCTGTAAGGGGCCTCTGGCGGTACGTCCTAAGTGGGCAGCAGTTGATGAATCGACGGTGGGTTTCACGGTAGCTCTGACTGCTCCAATATGCCAGCTAATTCAAGCTTAGACCTTGAGCGGGATTACATGTCCTATGGACGTACTTGATCTGATTCGAATTATATGCAAGCGACCTTCGGCAGACAACAAGAATCTTGCAACATACGACGACACAGATATTGAGCAGATTGAGAATCTCAGACACCGTCTTCAAGAGGCTGTTGGAGAGTATGGGACTTTTCATAGTACCTCAGAAGCACCATTGACCAGAAACCAAATGCTGGCCTACTTATACCGATGTGCTGCATTGGTATACATGAATCGCGCAGTATTGAAGGTATCCACTACTTCATTTCAGCACCGAAGACTAGTCAGGGAGGGTTTACTGGTTCTACAAAACCTTGGCTTTTGTGAAAGTGCGTGGCCGATGATCATTTTAGCTTGCGAGGCCATTGAAGATGATCAACGTCTTCAAATATTAGACACTCTTTCGAAAACAGGTCGAGAACCGCTGTACCGATCAAATAATGTCCCTTTGATTCATAGCATGATTGAGACGATTTGGAAACAGATTGATCTCAGCTATGACAGTGACGTTGACTACACCAGGACACTCCATGCTGTTGTTTCAACTGCGCCAGCTTTGCCGCTCTTTGCCTAAAGAATACCCTCACAAATAATGAACAAAGCATCTGGACCTCTTACCGTACGACTTGTAATATTTCTTTAGAGCTATTTGTATCTTCAGATAGTTACTAGAGCAGGGGAGAATCATGCTCATTATCTCCTCAGTATTCACTTCTTGGGCTCCTAATACCACTCGAGCTATATGACTATCAATAGTTGCTCCAAGAAGAGGATACCCTGTCCCTGATTCCCAAGCCTGAAATATAGTCATCCAAGTGGATGACCGTTTTCTGTGACGTTTAAAGTTTGTTTCGAGAATCAGGGTATTGTACAGTATCGGCAACTCTCTTCTGTGATACTGCTGGGACGGTCTAACTCATAGATCAGAAAGCAACTGGAGCTAGATGGTCCGGTGGCCAAGAAAATTCAGATTTTAGCCCGATACTCAGTATCAATTGTTGTTTCATTGCTAGTGCTAGGTGCTAAACTAAACATGCAAAGTGGAATACAGTTGAACACGGTAGGCTATATCACACAGCTGACTCTGCTCATCATCTAGAGCATAGGGTGGCCCAAAGCTCCAAGGTATTCCCCAGCAGCTTTGACAGGCGGCAAATACAAGAATCAAACGATACTCAGGCGGCTCCAACCTTGCTCACAGCCTCGACAACTAGTTCCTTGAGAGTCTTTCTTCTCACATTCAAAAAGCCATCGCCATCGAACTGTAGGCCATCCTTCAGGTCGCCCGCCCCGCAGCCATTAAAAGCACCTAGATGGATGGCACCGAAGTAGGCACCGACCGCATTTCCAGCCTTCAGGCTTGCGTTGCGTTGGCTGATCAATTCTTGAGATGTGACTCGACTTCTCTCAAATTTGGTTCCAGTTACCTCATCATAGGTATCCGCGATTTGGTTCATGGTCGCACGCAACTCGGCGATGTGAATACGCTTGTTCTTAGTCCTTTCCTCGTCCATCTTAAGCACCGCGACGATGGCCGCTCCAAGGAAAGGCAACGAACATCCGGTGAAATAGTGATCGCCACTATCAACCACTGTCACTTTGCCGTTTTTAGGATCAAACGAGCCAAAGTCGCCCTCTAGCCACGAATCAATGAAGCCCGAAGTAATGAGCGTTGTGAAGCTAGTAGGCCCCCCTTCGTCGGCAAGGGCAAGGAATTTGCGCGCAGCCACCACTGGTGAAAGATCCTCCTGCCAATCACCACCTTCTGTCAAAAGAGACACCGCCGCTGGGTGCAGGACGTCCAAAGTATACTCGGATGGAAAAATCCGTCGGACACTGGCCGCCTGTGCTGCTTTGAGCAAAAGCTGATCGACCACTCTAGCTGCAGGCCCAGATAGAAAAGAGAGAATTGCATCTGCTCCCGACACGGCGCGCACAAGGGCGCTGTGGTCGTTGTAGTCGACTGGAACAATCTTCGCACCTGGTATCGAGGGTGGTGTCTTGTCACTATCGGCTCGGGTCAGGATAGTGACATCAAACTTCGGCTCCGTCGAAGCTAAGATAGCACGGATCGCATGGTCGGCCACGTAACCAGAACTTCCGGCAATGACAAGCTTGGTGAAGACCATGATGGTTTATCGGGAGACTTCGGGTTGACTAGGCTGAACGAGCGTTTAAAGGTTTTGTAATATTTGCATTTTCAGGGTGGTGATCTCGAGAGTCTTTATATGTACTTTGTACAAGATCTGCACCTTCGCTCCGTCCGGGCTTACAGGGATCTTTGATTGCAAATTTTGTTTGTGGAAGAGATTGATTTCTAATTCGGCCTAATTTGTCATCGCAATCACCATCGAAAGAGTGCATGGCAAACGCGAGAACCAAGGCGAAATGATGATTCATGAGGCTTATCCAAATTGTTGCAAGTATTTCCGACAATAGCGCAAGGCCCACCCGGCCCCTGTAAGGCGACGGGCCAATCAGCTTGCATGACCCATCAGCTTTCAGGATGTCATTCCGTCCCTTAAAAAGCCATGACCGGTCTCTGAAGGCGCATGATTTAATTATTTTTCTGACCAGAATAAAGATCAAGAATCATCAATATCCAAAATTCCAGGTCTTTCTCCACCACCTTGTTTCCAATATGGGTGACAAAGTTGCAGTCATCTTTGGTTATGGACCCCGTGTTGGAGTAGACGTTGCGCGAGCATTGGCAACGCAAGGCTACAAAATTGCCGTGGTTTCACGCTCAAACAAGCATGCGAGCAGCACAGATGGATATCTCCAGATTCACGCGGATCTCTCAGACCCGTCTACTGTTGAAGTCGTGTTTTCTACAGTCGTCAAAGAACTTGGTCATCCAAGTGTGGTGGTCTATAATGGTATGTTATCACTCAATTTCGCTGGGACTGTACGGCGAAAGCAAACAAAGGCGAATAACTCAATACTTCAATAGCTTCTGCTATTGGCATGAATCCGTCCTCCTCTCTTGATCAGCAAATTTCCGATTTTCAATCGGTCAACAATATCAATATTGTTTCTGCCTATATCGCGGCGCACTTGGCCATAAAGTCTTTCGCTCTGTTACCCCAGAGTTCGTCCAGAACGTTCATTTATACTGGTAACAAGCTTCCTTTCATGGTTGTACGGCCGCTATTAGCGCAAGGAGTTGGCAAAGCTGGCGCTGCTCATTTGATTCACTATCTAGCGGAGGAATATAAAGACCATGGTTACAAGTAAGCCTACCAGAGTGAACCATATCTAGGTGCCAACAGTCAATTCAACTAACAATACAAAAATATAGGTTTTACTTCGCGGATGAGCGCAAACCAGATGGGGACCCGGTCTATTCTGCTATTGATGGCCCTGCCCATGCTGAGTTCTATACTCAACTGATCGCGGCCAATACACAGGGGCCTTGGAATGCTACTTTTGTCAAGGGACAAGGCTATGTCGGCTTTTCTGAGGCGGTGGTTCAGGATGCTGTTGTTATGGATATGGAATTACCAAAGAGTGAGTGAGGAATATTCGACTTAACGAGTCACATTTGGAAGTGAAGATAAGATATTGCTGCATTAGGTGTAGATTTAAATACTATCATCAAGTCGAGTTAGATCTTTTTGTCCCTGGTGATAGCTGTTCGTTGTCAAGAGGAAACCGAGGCCCGTTGGTCGCCCTTCCCGTCTCTGCCCACTTGTCTACTCCAGTTTGAAATGGTGATGGTGCGATATTTGAACGATTAAGGCGTATTGAGTTTGCTAGATTTGCAGTAACGGATTTGCCTGTAACGTAACCGTTAAGCGAGCGGCGTACACATCCATATCTTGCGATTTCCAATACGTTTTTAACCACCGGAACGCCAATGTACGAACATATTTATCGCTACGCATCAAAAACTACGACGAATAGAATTGGTCAATCATTTTGAATTGGCCTGTCCCCTCTGGGGGTAGGGGACAGGCCCAGCAGAGTAACTACAAGAACCATAAATGGCGCCCACTACAAAACACAATGCCCACCAGCCTGAGGGCGAATGGTTGTTGAAGCTCCGCCATTTACAGGCGCACCCGTTTGTATGACTCCGCCTCTGCGTCAGCGGGGGCCTCAGCGTGAGGGCGCCTCAGTCTCCCGGAAACCTCGCTCAGTGGGGTCCCCACCGGCCGCTGCCACTTCGACTCCAGGGCAGATATGGGAATCAGGCCAGTGTAGGGGGGAGCCCCAGGCTGCTGGGCTGCCGACAACTGCTTCAGAGGGGCGGCAGCCTCGTTGGTGCGCTTGGCACGCGCAGCAGCCAGGGCATGGTTGGCGGGGAGGCGAAGAACGATGGCTTCAGGGTTGGTGACAGGAACAGTGCCCGAGGCCAACGGCACGAGAGAACTCAGCAAGGGAGACCGACGAGCAGAGGTCGACACGCGCTGACTGCGTGCGATCGGGGTCGGAGTGGTCTGTTGCTGCTGAGAAGCCCAGCCACGTGCCGACTTGCTCGCTGGGATGGTGTTCTCGCCGGCCGAGTTCTTGGACGAAGTGGTGGAGGTGGCTAACGACGACGAGTCCGTGCTTCGAGCCTTGCCCTTAACGGCCGCTCCTGTGGGAAGGTGGCGCCTCCCGATGTTGATAATGTTAGACTTCTTGGCGTTGACGTTCTTGTTGTTCTTGATCCGATTGGCAGCGCCGACAGGGTCATCAATGACTGTTCGAAGGTAGAGAGGCTCTAGTAGGTGCTTGCACATAGACTTGTGATCCTGTAGACTGCCGTCAGTACGTAAACTAGCCAAAGCGCGATCGGAAGAACCCACTGCAAGCGACTCGAGCATGGACACAAGACGCTCATGGAAGTTCGCGTATTTGCCAGCCGTCTTGTATGCCAGGACTCCACCCACGTTGAAATCGGTGCGGTGGTGTTCGATCATCGTCTCCTGTGAGGAATGATTGGCAACAGGTTTGACAAAAGCAAATACCAGGAATCCACTTACAAGAATTTGCCAGCAGACCTTCTCGATTTCCTCATCTCTGTAACGATTATGGCGAAATGGTGAGATGACTTTTTCACTGTCCACGGCAGTCTCGGTGCTCTTAAAAGCCTGAGAGAGAAGATTGACTACTGTGCACTTCATGCCCTCGGTCTCTGGGATGGTCGGGTCGTGTGGAACGACAACTTCTTTGCCCGTCAAATCCTGCTCGGCCTCTTTCAACGACCTGTAGTGAGTAAAATGGCCCGCGCCGTGCTCGCATTGCTCAAGAATGTGCCCCCAAGAGATATGATTCACCGGAGTGGAAGACGTAGGAGAAGGAGCCTTCTGTGGCGATGGAGTCTTCGGAGGAGCCGCAGAGAGTTTGTTGCTCGAGGTTGCCGTGGCAGGGACAAACGCAATGGAGGTGTTGAGGTTGATGGCCATAGGCGCAGGAGCCGCAGAAGTAGTGGCAAGGCTTCTGCAAGCCGAGACAGGCTGTTCCGCAGCAGCATCAGGAGGAGAGGAAGCAGTGGCCAGCATAACACTCCAAGGAATGGTGTTAAGCTGTAGGATTTCAGCCACAGCAGCAGAAGGAGAAGCAGTGTCAATGCTGTCGAAAGCAGAGACAGGAGGCTGGGCCGTAGCAGCAGGAGAAGAAGACGTGGTCTGTATGGTACCTGAAGCGGCCTCCTCGAAGAGAGGATCAATGTAGTCATAGAAGGTCGACTCAGTGGTCAACCGGGCTGGATCAATGAATCCATCCTGGACATGCTCGTTGGAGTTGGCTCCCAACATGACGGCGAGACAGCAGACAAGATGTGAGCGAGTGGTAGATAGAGAAAGATACAAGATATGGGTAGAGAGAGCAGGATATCGGCAGGAAAGAATACAGGATCTCGATACACGCTCGAACGCAGAAAGACAGAGGGCGAGAGAAACAGGACGGAAGATAGAGATGAAGGATTAGACGCAAGAGAAGACTCAGGATGAACGAAGGAGGAAGGAGGAAGAATGCAGCACCGCTCAGGCGAAGCCTTTATGCCCGGCCGGGCAGAATTCACCGGGGGGAGGGAGATCAATGAGCCATTCAGGCCTATTGAACCAGTTCAGGCGCAGGGAGCGCAAGAATGGGAACGAGGGCGATGGTCGAGGGTGTATTGATCCGAATGGGGAGGGAGATGAATAGGCATTGAGGCGACGCAGTGAATGACGCTGCTTGCTGTTGCAGGCCGAATCAGGGCAGCGACAGTCATATGGGAGGTAGGCAACCCTAGCCTTCCTAATCGGGAAGGGCCAACGAGGTGTTGCGGCGAGGGAAGGCACGATGGGGAAGTGGCTGTGTAGGGAAGGAACGACCAGAACCACAACACTGAACACCGCTTGGACATTTGGACATTGGCAGGGCACAACGGATATCAGCTGGCAACCCCACTCTAGACTGCGGCGCACATCGTTCCGCTGCGTGCTCAAGTCACCTCCCTGCCATTGTCTTGTGGTTCGCCACCAGAATCCAACTCTGGGCCCTCCGCATCAACACTCGAGGTGAGAAACGGCATTGACCACACTTTCAGACTGTTATCCGCCCGCACGGCCGGATCTTGGTCGTCATTGGCAAAGTGTCGTTGCCCCGAGCAGGTCGCAACCACGCTCCCCATCGGATGGAACACCGTGCTAGTCACCGCATCTATGTGGAGTCAGCCAGTTCTCTGTCGATGGGAATGACACCCTTACCATCATGCACTTTCCACTCCCAATCCGGGTCCTGTCCACCAGCAGCATAGATGGGATCCTTCCAAACCCTCATGAATCCGTCGGTGCCTCCTGCCCAGACCTCATGCGAGCCGTCAGCACCAGCGGGAACAATGTCCACTTTCATGCGCTGGTTCGTGAAAGCCTTGCGCCCACGAAGATACCCCAGCATCTGGCCCGTGACGCGGATATCATACACCAGCACCCCGTCACTCTTGCGTTCTGCAACATACAGGTACCTGCCGCAGGGGCTCCAGACGAGCTGGGTGATCCCTCGGCCACCGATCTCGCGACTCGCCTCTGTTTTGGCGATGCTGAACGTACCAATGAGCTCCCCGGACCCATTGGAGCTGTACAGGCCAATGTGTCGGGTGAAGGTGCCCGCCGCGAGAATCCCGTCTCCCACTGGATTTATTGCCAATGCTGAGACGATCCCCTTCATCCCGACGCCGCCGCCGACTATTTGTTTCCGCTTACTGGGGATAGTGGGCATCCAGGAAACGGGGCCGTCGCTGCCAGTACGAGAGACATCGAACAGACAGATGAGACTGTCCGAGCCCGTGAGGAAGTGAGTTCCGCCCATAGTGGAAGGATATATCATCGAGTGAGGAGTGATATATGCTTCCGTGGTGGGGTTAACCAGGGAGTAGCTTGCCAGGCTGCTTGGAGCGAGCGCCGAGGACAGCCGGATGGGATGGTCCCGGACGGATGACAGGAACAGAGTGGTGGACGGGTCCTGCAGGGAATAGAAGGGGTAGACGGCCGTGGAGTAGGTGGGTTCCGCAGACGGGAGCGTTGAATATGGAGAGAGGTGGTGGACTGACTCTTCTTCGAGCAGGTCCGGCGGTCTGGCTCTGTCAGGCAAGTGGTCAAGAGCAAAGAAGGGAGATCAGCCTTACAGGATGTAAGTTCGGATGTGGTGATCCGCCGAGTCCGTCAGGAGTGTCGTTCCGTCTGGGGTCCTGTGGAAGTTAGTCTCTGTCTGGATGTCGTGTCGCTGCGAAGGGATCTCACCACTCCGCGCTCTTGAAGAAGCTGGTAGATCCATCAGATGGCTGCTTTTGCCCTGGAGATTTGTTGGCGGGTGAAATGGTTGAGGCCACGCATCTTGGCTTCCAATCGGCCGCTTTGGTGTTGGTCATGTTGATCAGAATGACCGAACTGGATGGACGTCCAAGTCACTGTGGCAGGACCCTGATATATGGAGCAGGGATTGCAAAGAACGGATTATTCCGCCATCATGGCTAACGCCTACGATGTCCAGCTGCCAGCAATGAATGACCGAAATGCTCCCTGGGACTGGCATTAGCTCGTGTTCCATCTTTCAAATGGTGAATCATTCCAGTCTGTTGTAATTATGATATACCATAATCCACAAGACAACATGCTTACCAGTTTCTATTTTCCTCGGCTGTTTCTCTCGTTACACTCCAAACCGTCACTAGGCCTGCCGTCGTCGCGAGGAAGAATGAAGTATCCTTGACCGCCTTCGCGTGGTCCATCCATGAAGTATACGATTTCCCATCATCTCCAGTTCACGATCACTCTTGAATTCTCGATGAATTCTCGAGGATAGCACGGCTTGGTCTGGCTTCCAATAATATCTAACCACCAGCTCCGATGCTGGCCACCAAATAAAGCCTTTGCATACTCAGACAGGTCGGGCTAACCCCTAGCCATCTCCCGTTTTCTGGTCCACTAGGATATTGTCGTAGGAAATATGATTTCAATAACCAAGTATGCCACCTGCATAATATGAAGAAGCCTCCAATTAGATGGTATAGCGGGGAGTTCGCGGCTGATAAATGAAATCAATCGTACGTAGTAAACAGTCGGCTCGGCAAAACCATTCCCCGGGCCAATTCTTATCGCAGCTTCTTGCTTCATCCTCGACTCAAGGGGCCATTGACCATCGCATTCCAGCATGTTTGCGCCCAAGGCTTCCACGGGTGGCCTGTCCATCAACACAGGCTCTGCCAACTCTTTATTGTCAGTCCCCCATTCACTCCCTGGGCCTTTGCCTTCGTCGCTTGCGCTGCTGGCTTCATCCTATCGATCGCCATTCCAACCGCAGGCGAAGCTGCCATTCGCAGATAGCTTGAACGAAGTCGCTAACACAGGATTTATCCAATAGTGGTGGCGCCAACCCACAGACTACAACTTCCACCGCTACGCCGGGGACAACAAACACAACCGGAGGTCTCTTCTCAACCCCCGGAGCCGCAACAACACAAAACAAACCGGCGGGTGGGCTATTCGGCAGCCTCGGAGGCAATACGCAGCAACCACAGAGCACTGGGTCCAGTATGTTTTCCGGTCTGGGTGGTCAGCAGCAGCAGCCGGCTGCCACCACGAGCACCGGCGGACTGTTTGGGGGCTCGACGGCCACCACCGCCCAGCCACAAACAAGCAGTCTGTTCGGCGGTGCGGCGCCTGCCACCACCAGCGCCCCGCAGAGCGGGACGACGGGTGGTGGTCTCTTTGGGGGGGGTCTAGGAGCCAGCACCACGGCGACACAGCCCCAGGCCAAACCGGCTTTCGGTGGGCTGGGCGGTTCGACAACGACAGGTGGAGGTCTCTTGTGAGTGGATCATAGTCTTGATTCGGGGTCTAGCTAACTGGAGGCATTAGTGGTGGAGCTCAGAGTACCATGCAACAACCGCAGCAGCAACAGCAACAACCGCAAAAGCCTACCCTCTCCCTCTTCGGCAACCAAAGTACTACTCAAGGCGCGCAACAACCTCTACAGCAAAGCACCGCAGCTTCCGGGACGGTGGTTCCCGGGGTGAAGGTCGATGTCAGCAACCTGCTCCCCACGACCAAATTCGAGAGCTGCGCCGACGAGATCCGTAACCACATCGAGATCATCGACAACTACATCCTCAACCAAATGAAAGTCTGCCACGAGGTAGCCGATATGCTCCCCACCATCGAGAAACAAGGCAACACGATCCCCAATGACGTCGAGTTCGTGCAAGGCAAGCTCGAGACCATGCAACATGCCTTGGAGAATGATGCGAGCGACATCGACCAGTTGCGCAACCTCGTCACGCGGGACGCAGCCGAGGCGCAGGTGGCCTTCCGGGCCGTCGACACGCTAAAACTGCCGCTGCAGTACCAGTCGGCTGGCGGTGGATGGTGGTCCGCGCAAGACCAAAAAGTTCCTGACCGACAATCCCTGCGCTCGACCCGCAAGAACACCCTTGCTCTCCCGGATGACGTGGAGGGAGACCCGTCCACCGCGACCAGTGTGAACGGCGTGCCGGTCAACCTGGTGGATTACTTCTCCCAGCGATCGGATGAGATGGGGACCGTGTTGGAGCGGTATAAGGGCAATCTGAAGGAGATTGAAGATCATCTGCACGGCGTGGAGTTGACATTGAACCGCCAGATCAACGAGTTCGTCAGCTCCAAGTCCCGCGATGGCGCGATGACTTCCACGCCCAAGTCGTCGATCAATGAGCTGGCGGCCGTGCTGGGCGATGTAGAAGCGGGCATCCTGGGTGTTGCGGCGCGGCTGGGCAGTGTGTCGGAGCGGGTGCAGGAGGTGGCTTTGGGGCCACCGTCGATCGGAGAGGGGCGATAGGGATAGTTGCGACACTTCTCGATGGCATTTAGGAATTGACTAGGTGTCCTTCGCACCTCTTCTACGGAGTCACTCTGTGTAACCCTAACCCCCGGCCGAACTCCAATTGATCGCAAAGCACGGAAAGCCTACAAACACGAGCGTAGCCCCTTACTTGCCACTTGCAGCCAAAAATAAATCCAATTGCGTGGCACGGGTTTCAGCCTGTTCCGACGCCAGAATGCGCCGGTCTTGCGTGATCGGCCCTTAGCGCAGCAGCTTAATCCAACCGCCTCACTAAACCCGATCTAAAGCATCTCAATCAACTCCGCCACGACGATCCCCCTGAGGATCACTGAGTATGGACTACTCACCGCTACCATTGTACAACCCCAATCAGCGGTGAAGTAATGTCCGCTGGTTCGGCGGCGATGGCAAATCTCGCCTTCAACGTCAGCGCGGATGGCGTGATTTAGGCCCCTTTGCCCCCCGACCCCCAAGATCACTCATCCGGCATATTTCCGGGGAAAGCTCTGCCTTGCTTTCGTCATCTTCGACCTTAATTTGTGCTTCGATCCTGGGTCTTGACCATGGCGTCGGGCGATGGCGCGATCTCCGACGACTCCGAGTGCGTGGTGGTTCTTCACCCATTCCTAAGCAGGTCGGCCAGATATGGAATCTATATAAGGGGTCTTCACCCTAGTCATCATCTCTTCTATCAACGCAACATTTAGTCTCTCAGACATTAATCATTATGGCACCGTCACTCGAAGAGCCCGTTCTTACTACTCCTCCGGCTCCAATCCACACTCGGGGCCACTTCACCGTCCCCAAGAAAGAGACCACAGCAAACAACAAGTTCCACTATGAGCCCGGTCGCACGACCGTGAAAAAACATGTCGACTACCCATACGAAGACCTGCTGCCCTCCTTCCCGGACGTCCACTGGGCTCCGCTGGAATACACGCCATACGAGGACAAGGGTCTTCGCGGCGATCCCAAGTTCCGGAACTTGCTCCAGGATGCCACGAGCATCTCGGACTACACGCCCAAAATCGGCACGGAGATCCGGGGCGTGGATCTAGCCCGGCTGAACGATGCGCAACGCGATGATCTCGCTCGCCTCATCGCATACCGCGGCGTTGTGTTCTTCCGCGCTCAGAAGAACTTTGATGTTGATGCCCAGCGCGAGCTGGGGAAGTACTTTGGCAAACTGCACAGGGTGTGTACCTTCCTATTCTCTGTCCAAACCCAAACTGACCGCATTGGTTCAGCATGCCACCACCGCCGTGCCGAAGCGCGAAGGCCTCGACGACGTGCACGTCGTCTTCACGGGTGACAACTCGGGTGACAACCGCGCGCTCTTCACCCCCAGCTTCCTCTGGCACTCAGACGTGACCTACGAAGAACAACCACCTTCCTACACCTCACTGAAACTCCTCACGGGACCTCCCAGCGGTGGCGGCGGCGACACGCTCTGGTCCTCGCAGTATGCCGCATACGACGTGCTCTCCTCACACATGCAGACCTACCTCAAGGGCCTGACAGCCCTGCACTCGGCGAACATGCAAGCGAACGACTCCCGCGCCATCGGCCGCCCCGTCCGTCGCGACCCAGTCACTACGGAACACCCGCTCATCCGCACGAACCCGGTCACCGGCTGGAACGGACTGTTCTTCAACCCGGGATTTGTGACGAAGATTGTGGGCATCCCCACCGCGGAGAGTGATGCCATTGTGAAGTATCTCACGGATGTGGTGGCTACCACGCAGGAAATGCATGCGAGGTTTACGTGGGGAGAGGAGGATGTTGCGATTTGGGATAATCGGACGACGGTAAGGCTTCTTGTTTTCTTTTGGGTTGTTCAATTGGCTGACTCGGCATATAGACACACTCCGCGTCCTATGGCTTTGCACCCCATCGCCGCCATGGGGTCCGTGTGGCCTGCCAGGCTGAGCGGCCAGTACTGGAAGAATGGGGCCGTTCTCAGGAGGAAGAGATAAATGCCTTGTATGGACTGCCGGCAGTCAACAAGGACGGATCGCGCCAGTCGAACTACAACGACTGAAAAAAATGCCCCTGTAAAATATTACCAGATTTTTTGCACTTAGCGGATCATTCTTTAGTTAAAGATTGCATTTTAACCAAGTCATGGGACTTGGTCATTGGACTGTATACTTGACTAGAGTGGAACATCCTCCCTCCTTCTCATCTCCCCATGGCGACACAACACCAACCCTCCCTCCTGCAATATGCCCGTTTCCACGGTATCGCAGTGCCCGCCAAAGATCCTCTCTCGTATCTGCGAACGAGCACCTTCTACTCCCGTCCTATCGACAGAGCACGCGCCAAAGGAGAATGGTGCCTCGAATCAGAGAAACTCGAGATTCGTCGCCCTGAAGCTGCTCTCGTGTCGAGTATCATTCGAAGCAAAAACCAGGACGGCCAGATCAACTGGGATGCTCTCTTGCCATCTAAAAAACGCGATGATTCCCTCAAACTGGATCTGCTCCTCACAGCAGAAGCAGAGTCGGTGCTTTCAGCACCAGTATCTCGTCTGGGCGATCTCGATGTGGGAGCGTTGCTTCCTCCTGCTATCTCTCCGTCTTATCCCAGGGAGTACCAGGGAATGAAGGACACAATTGATCGATGTACGGCGCAGATGATGTCGGAGAGGCTTGATTGCAGCAAAGAGGCTCTCGTCTTGATACCCAGCGGAAGACGGTTGTCCAAGGGGGATATAGAAGTGTATTTTCGAACCATGATGTTGCAGAGGCGGGTCAGTATCTTTTATCGCTCTCCATTTGGCAGTTCACTCATCAGTGGTATAGCACGACTCAGGTAAATCAGACAGCGCGACTCTTGATCCATACCACTTTGAAAAGGACTGGAAGTCGCACTCGCTTCCAAGTCCTGTGACGCCAGATACATTTAGGAATAGTCGTTACGGCAGAAAGGTCTCTGGGGAACATGCAGTTGATCAAACCTCATCTGCATCACAAGACGTCGAGGGGGGTCATGGGCTACCTGGTCCACGCACACCTATCGAAAATCGAGGGAGAGACACGACCACTATTTTGACCAGCAGACTGGATCTACGTTCGCCGTCAAGTGAAGAGCACACACACTCCACAATGCTTCGGCAGGACAACACCATTGATTTGGTTCGCATAGCACAAGCAGCTCTGAGGCTAGAGGATATCCATTCTTACAATGAGGGCATGGATCTCGATCCGCCAGCGATATCGACTATTCTGTCGACACCACCTCCGACAGACTCTGTTTCGAAGAACAGCGCGCAATACCGACAGTGTACCGCAACTGAAACCCCCAATCAAGCCAACAGACGTTCATTCGATGAACAGGAACTGACCAGATCAGAACGGATAACAGCTGTTCAGCGGATGGGCTTATGCCCGGGTCAAGAGGACAACCACCCACCGTGTTCAGTCATTCCACGAAGGAAATATTGTGCTCAATCGCCATTAAATGCAGACTATGAGGACATTATGTTGCTCGATTCACCGGAATCCACCCAGAGGGATGTGCTGGGCACCTCGAAGATGGCAGACAACACCCAGGAAAGTGACAGCCTCAGTCTTTCGTTGCAGCATAACAAGCGATCCTCGTGTTCGCGACTCTCAATCGCATTGTCTCACCGAGATACAGACTCCTCTTCCCTCCTTCTGGGCTCTTTGTCAACCTTCATGGAGACTCGGGGAGTCAGCAAGCCCAAAAGCCCCGTGAGCAGTCCATACTTTTCCCAACCGAGGAACGAGAACCGGCACAAGGCACCTAGACCTGAATGCTCATCGATTACGACTACCTCAAACCAAACCCCCTCACAAGGGTCTCTTCATTTCATACATGAGATCCCGTCTCCAGAAAGTATTCTACAGGGAGATCAAGTCTCGGCTCCGGCGTTGCTTTTCCTATCATCCAGTCTTCTCAAAACTCACACTCAACTCATACACCATCTCGAAACAAGTACCCCGGCCCCAAGAATCCTCTACAGAGAATACATCCAGACTCCACCTCCAACACCAACCATCCAAACCACTCACCAACATCCCAACATCCTACCCGAAGCAGACGTGATCATCTCCCCAACCACAGGAATCGTCCTAACAACTTCCCAAGCCGTGACACAGCTTTATCTTCCCGGCCACAAGCCAAACGACCCGCGCATCACAGCTATAAAAGAGATCAATTCTCCACTACGCGAGCGTATCGTCCGTCTTCTTCCTCGCTACGAGCGTCTCTACATTCTCATCAGCCATGCTGGAAAGGCAATCCACACAGAAGGAAAAACGCACCCACTGACAAAAATTGATGTGCTGACTCTGCAGGGGATCTGCTCCCTTTCCGGATTCTGTGTATCGTTCTCGAAAGAAACTACCGTCGTCCCGCTGCTGGTCCAGTCCTCTCCGGAGATAGTGACGGAGTGGATTCTTAGTCTGGCTGCCAAACACCGCGCACCAGTATCCAGTACAAGAACGCAGTCGCTCAGCAACGTGATTCCAGAGAGGCTGGATTATATCCATGATCAAGAAAGTCGCTGGGAGATCTTCCTTCGGCAGATCGGTCTCAATCCATTCGCTGCGCGAGCCGCACTGGACATAGGTTTGAATCATGCAGCACTGGAAGACAAGTACCGTGATACTACCATCACCGCCCTCGACTCGAGAGAGGTGGAACCATCCCCTTTCGCTGCGTTTATCGAGATGTCCTCTGAGCATCGGATGGCGCGTTTCGGACCGTTGATTGGGTGTCGTGTGCTCAAGAGAATCGAGACTGCTGTTGAACCTTTGTGAGAGGTGTGAAGGACGCAAGGATGGGTGATTATCATGCTTATAATATATAAATATTTCGTGTTTCTCGAAAGAATCGTGCTTGCTTTGATGGGGTGGCAGAAAACTATAGTATCTTACTTACTAGCCTTACTGATATATATTTTGCTGGTGATCGCTCTCCACAACTATAATCTAGGTCTTGCAGTTCACCCCTTTCTATATGATCCTACTTCGAAGCAATCAATACAGCAAGGCACAGCATACATGGACGTACGCGGTCAACCAGGAAATTCTAGGTAGGATCTTGCTATACCATCAGTGGAAGATTGAGAGGAGATGATCATGTCTGAATTACCGACCACAAACCCAGTCAAAGACCAGGGTATGCAGCCGCAGTCTTTTTTAAAAGTACATGGAGAGACAACATGCAAGACCCCAAGGGCAACAATCCAGCGCTTCAAAAAAAGCCAAAAACACACCTATGCAAACAAAAAGAAAACCAATGCTGATTCTCTTCGCGGTTATAGTATTTTTCTTTGGAGACGGGTCGAGCTGGGCGAGTATAATACACATCACCTGCCCTCCGGTAACCCTTCTGCGATTTATAGCGGAAGAGATCACCGGCACGGACGGCGGAGAGAACGGGATGGGGAAGATGGCGACACTGATTATTCAAAGAATTTACTCCTTGATCTTAGCCAGGATGCTGTGGGATGCGTTAGCGCCAGGAACAGAGACAATGGGTCAACGTATAGAACATACTCAGCGTCCCGGAAGAGGGTGTACTCCTCCTCGCCGACCTTGATCGCGTTTCCACCGAACTGTACCAATTATGTCAGAGAATTGTACTTATAAAAAGATATAACCGCAACGACTCCTCCCTTCATCATCGCATGAATTCCGAATCCCGAGTCCAGTAGACTTGGAATCCCACGGAATCGCACGGAAGAGCAGACAGAAAAGTACATACCTGAGGAATCAAGACCTTGTCACCAGGCGCGACACCCATGGGAATCCGCTGGCCATCCTTGCTAACGGCACCGGGGCCGACAGCGAGGACCTGGGCCTCATTCTGCTCCTTGACGCTGCTCTCGGGGAGGAAGATGCCGGAGGCGGTCTTGGCCTCGGGCTTGATGCGCTGGACCAGGACGCGGTCGAGGAGAGGCGCGAGGCTCTTGATGTTGCGGAGGACGGACTGGACGTGGGCAACGCAGTTAGCAGGGCGGGTTGGTTCTGTGGGGAGATGTTTTTTCGGCGGATGGGATCGGGGGAGAGATGAGTAGCTCAATGACCACGCAAGTAGGAGCTAGGGGTTGGAGAGGAGGTTTGACGTACCATTGTGACTGAAGGTGAGCAGAGAGAGGTAATCTCACAAAAGAAGGAAGAGGGGATGGACTGAATGGACTGCTGGTTGGGGGGAGGGATGGAGAAGGGAAGAGAAGAAAACCGGGGGAAGAAGAAGATCGAGCCGAGAAATTTCCAGAATGCCAAGACTTGGACATACAAACACCTCGAACTACACCACCACAATCATGGATATTATTCAATTCATATTGAACGCTGCGAATAGAATAAATAAACGCTACCCGGAATTACCACCGTCTCCCCCGTCCACGTCCCCCATAATTTCCACGCTGGTCATACCCGCCGCCATAGCCCATCTGCGGCTGTCCACCCTGTCCGAAGCCCTGCGGCGCTTGTTGACCACCGCCTTGTCCGCCCATCATAGCCTGCGCATGTTGCATAAATGACATTGGATCCATAGACGACGGGTCTAAGCCCTGTGCCATCATCGTCGCGAGCATCCCCTGCATCATATCCGGCGACATGTCCATCCCCGGCATCCCCGGCATCGCCGCCGGCGCACCACCACCCGGCGCACCACCAGGGCCGCCGGGCATTTGCGGCATGCCCATCGTCATAAAGGCCTGCATATCGTCCAATTGCTTCTTCTGGCCGCCAACCTCGCCGCGCACTTCTTGCTGCTTGATGCAGTAGCTCGCCCACGTGAACTCGTCAAATCCGTAGTTGAAGTAGTCCGTCATGTCGGTCCCGGGCCTGCGCCAGGGCTTGTCGTCCGTTGGGAAGTCGGTGTCCATGTCACTGGACAGGATTGGCTTGCCCGTTGCCGGGTGCACGGGGTTGCCATTGACATCAATGGTGGAGGTGTGAACGGCCGGATAGGCAGACCCCGGTTTTTGGGGGGTCGTGGGTTTCGCGATTGTCGCGGTTGCAGGAACGGGGGTGTGTGAGTCGTGCCGAGGAACCGCGGAGGGCGTGGCAGACTTGGAGGCTAAGGAATCGACAGAAGAGGGTCGTTGCGGCTCTTGTCGTAAGCTTGCATGGCGTGGGTGGGAGCTTTCAGGGCATCAGTAGGAGACTTGAACAAGGCGATTGAGTGGTCACTCACGCTTCCGCAGGCGGCGCATCGGCAGGAGCCTCTGTGATAATGTTGAAATCGTCCTGGGAGGGGTTTAGCAGAAGCACCCGACGCGCCACGGTGCACACTAACCTCGTCGTCTTCCTCCTCTACTTCTTCCTCCTCATCCATCACGTCGTTGGCCTGCTGCTGGCTAGCATCGTGTGCGGCATTCTGCGCCTGAACCGGGACCGTATCCGCCGGATCGTAGAAATCGTCCTCTTCGTCGTCCATGGTGGCTGTGGTTTGTGTCAAGGAGTTGGAATTGGAACCAACAGGATGATCGACCAAGATGAGTTTGGCCTGTTTGCAGCAACTTCAACTACACGCCTCAGAAACCATGCAACCTGGAAATCAACAAAGAATTGAAAGAATAAAATGATCAATTGATCTTGATTCCCATTTTCTTCATATTTTAGCCGCGCATTGGCGACCCAAATCTCGTCACGTGCCCATCTAAAGACGTCAGTGATTTCTTCCAGCGAGTTTCTTTCCAGACCAGCACCACACCTCACAGCCGAGCACCATGGCACCCTCCGAATCAGAGAGCAACACCTCGACACCTCGGTCCTTCACGGGCCAGAGTGTGTCCGCCGAGGACATGCTCAAGTCACAAACAGTCGGCCTCGTCCACCTCTCCGACTTTCGAAAGCGGCGCGCCGAAGTGTTAGAGCAGAAGGAGCGCGAGGCGCATGACAAGTCGCTAGGCCGACTGGGATCTGGTAACTCCCGAAGCGCAACTCCATCCGCCGGCGAGGTGACAGACTCGTAAGTTTAGTCCCGGACATCTCGGCACGCAACGAAGCTGATCGCGCGCAAACAGATCGACGACACCGCGGAGTGATGGGCCTCCTAAGAAAAAGAAAAAGAAGCCGTTGGCGAAAAGCAAACTCTCGTTTGGCGATGATGAAACCGGGGAAGAAGAGTCCGGGGCGGGCACTCCACGTGAGCCGAGTGTCTCGCGGTCTGCGTCCAAGACCCCCGTCGACGATGGGTCTGCGCCGCGGCGCATGAAAGCCAACCCGAATGCGCCGCCGCCACCCAAAGCCCTGACCAAGGCGTCTATCGAGGCCGAGGCACTGGCGCGCGAGTCCCTGCGCAAGGAGTTTTTGGCGATGCAGGAGGCTGTGAAGAATACGGAGATATTGATCCCGTTTGTCTTTCACGATGGCACGAATGTCCCCGCAGGAACGGTCAAGGTGAAGAAGGGGGACCATGTCTGGCTGTTTTTAGACCGGTGTCGCAAAGTTGGCGCTGAACTGGGCGTTCGGGGTGCCAATAACGCATCCAAGGCGCGACAAGATACCCGCCGGGAATGGGCCCGAGTCAGTGTGGATGATTTAATGTTGGTGAAGGGGGATGTCATTATACCTCATGTCAGTTCAGTGTTCTTCTCTGCCTTCTGGAATATCTATGTACTAACCCACCCCCAGCACTACGAGTTCTACTACTTCATCGCCAATCGGATCCCCAACTACTCTCGCACCGGCGGCTTGCTGTTTGACTATTCGGACAAGCCTCCCCCAGCCAGTGCCAGTGATAACGACCCCTTATCCCGACCCAGTGACGACCAACTAGAAGGTGCAGATAAAGATGCCACGCAGACCAAAGTGGTGGACCGGCGGTGGTATGAGAAGAACAAGCATATATACCCAGCGAGTCTGTGGCATGAGTACGAGCCTGGCAAAGAGTTCGAGGAAAAGATGACCTCGACGAGGCGAGACGCGCTGGGGAACACGTTCTTCTTTGATTGAATGTACATACTAGAAGCATCCCGTGACCTGCACCCTTCCCTCCTCCATTCATCCAATAATCCCCCATCATGGACTTCTCCCTCCGATGCAACTCGCTCAAATGTCGCACTCAACTGAAGGAGAGGGCAGTGGTGACGACTTGCTCGTGAGTAACTCCCAATCCCCCCATTCGGAGGGCCAGCGCTGACCCGACCAGCCATATCTTCTGTCTTCCCTGCGCAGATAGTCTGGGCCTGTCGCATCCCACTGCAGGCCCCCGTCGCTGCCCTGCTTGCCAGACTGCTCTCTTCAACCCAGACGATGCTGTGTCCACCGTCCTGAACCCGACAGAGGATTACAAGACCAGCGTGTTGAGTGGACTGGACCCAGGCACCATCGTCGAATGTGCTGGTCGCGCACTCGGATTCTGGTCGTATCAGACCACACAGGAAATGTATGCCCTGGTTTTAAAGAAGCAACGAACGAGAATAGTGACTCACGCAACACAGATTCTACCAGGAATTCCTCGGTAAGGCCCTGACAGACAAGTATTCCAGCCTCAGCACGAACATGGACAAGGTCATCCACAACGCCAACACCGAGATATCCTCTCTGCAAAGCAAAGTCGCCGATCAGCAGCACTGCCCCCACTCCGTTGAAATCAAACTAAACCCCTGGCCAGACATGCAAGTAACGCAAGACGAACTGCACAAGAAGAACCAAGACCTAGCCGAGCTCTACCGCGAGAAATCCAAGAAGCTATCCCAGATGGCAAACCTCTACAACCTTCTGAAGGCGCGCGCAATGCGCTCCGAAATGCAGACCGCCGCGTCCGACAGCGTCTCGCAGACCCTACACTCGCTGGACAGATCCTCACGAAGGGCGCTCCATCCCGTCCCGCCCGGGCCACCACCGATGCCGACAGCCTCATCCTCCGTCCCGCGCCGCCCACTGACCCCTGCGTACCCCGTCACGACGGACGGCGTGGAGCAGCTACACCGATACCAGCGCAGCGGGACGGGCAGTTCCAAGCGAGTACGAACAAAGGATGTAGATGCTGCTGCTGTGGCCATGCCACCGCCCACGGGCCGTTGGCCGTGGAATATGCGGAATCGCCATCACGATCGTACGCCTGAGAAGGCGGCCAGCCCGGCGGCGAAACCGCAGCACCGAACTCGGCTACCTGGCCCGTCACGGCCGCCGACGACCATGTCACAGTTTCCGGGTGGCGAGGCGATTCTCGAGCGGTTTGGCAGTTAGATGTGGCGAGGATTTGTTTCATTGACTGTTCAATTTGGCGGTATAATTACTGGTTAGGATGATGCGTCTGTGTCTGGGGAGGAGACTGAGATGGAGTCATTCCTGCAGCGGTATTCACGGGGTTAGATGCGGAATAAGCAGTCTATGTCATACCTACAATAACTACGCAGACGTGTACTGGGAGGGAGGCTAGCAGGCAGCCCAATCAGTTCATATTTATCGAGAAATGTATCAGTGAGTGGGTCTGGCAGCTCTTGTTCATCCAAGCAAAGAACTGCATCGATCTGCTCGGGACTGTCTGTAGTACATTATAGGTGCAGATGCCCCGGATTGTAATACATAAGAGACATCAATAAACCACTCTCATAGACAACTCTGCATACCGTATCTGTCCTACGCAGCAGTCAGCCCTAACTGCCCATACCATTGACCAAAAGGGAATAACGGACCCATTCACGCCTCCGCTCGTCCGGCACCAGCTCGGGGCAGCGGAACTGGCGCGCTCACACCCTCGGCAATGCCACCCACCCCTTCTGGCCCTGTCCAGCACGGTCCCGACCTTATCTGCCATCGTGCCTGAAGATCTGATCTGATCTGGATCGCCGGCTAATCCGGGGGAGGGGGGTTTCTTCAGGAGCTCTGGTGGAGCCTGGAGCTTGTTCCTGGTAATATATCCCGTATGGTACTGTCATCCTTAGGGCACTGTTTTTATTTTTTCTACACTTGACACCAACATGAGAAAGGAACACCACTGTGAGATAGATGTATCGATTTATTATCCGAGGGACTCAGTCTAAATTCCCTTGACGGTCAAACTCTAATCAATCATGTACGTCGGCTTAGGGTGTGGAAACAAACGCCAGACCCTCGACCAGACCAGCACGGGAAGATCCATCCCGCAAATCATTCATGCCATGCATTATACCACAAACCCATGCAACGGATTGGACGCTGCAGAAAACAAAACATAAGAGAGAACATTAGAAAGAAACAACAAAATCCGTTTATGCCTCGCCGAACTCCTTGATGTCGGTCTTCTTGCCCTGCAGAGCCAGCGGCACAATGCCACTGACGTGCATCTCGGGGCCGAACACGTGCATGTTCAGGCCCAGCTCGGCACCCACGGACTTGATGTTCTTCAGACCCTCCTGGTAGTTGGGGCCGGCGCGGCGGACCCAGATCTGCACCTTGTGTTCGTTGAGAACCGGGGCGACCTCGCGCAGGGCCCGGATCACACCCTTGAAGGTGCTGGCCACGTTGGTGAAGTTGGCAATACCACCACCGATGAACAGAACTTTGCCCTCGGGGTGCATGGGCGCACGCAGCATCAGGTCCAGCACGGTCTTGGCGTAGTTGTAGGTCTGGGTCTCGGTGGGAGCACCGGAGTACTCGCCGTAGTTGGCTAGCTCGCTGACGAAGCCAGCGGAGGCAATGGCGTCGGCGTAGACGACGGAAGCACCACCACCAGCAACGAGGGTCCACACCCGGCCGTTGGCGTTGAGGACGGTCAGCTTCAGGGAAGCACCGGTCTTGGCGTCCATCTCGGAGATGAACTTCTCCTCCTTGCTCAGCTCACGGCCGAAGGGGGCGGGGAACTCCATTGGCGGACCAGCGTCAATGTTGACCTTGCCATCGCCGGTAGACAGGGTGGGCAGGCCCAGGGCGGCGGGGCTGCGGGCCACCGCCCACTTGGTGCCGCACTCGAACTCAGCGGTCTGGTCGATCTTGGCCGCCAGGTCGAGGAAGTGAACCTCGGCAGAGGTCGCGTCCGCATTGGGGATGACGACCAGAGGGTTGATCTCCAAGTAGGTGAACTGGCAGTCGACATAGACGGCGTACAGGCGGGAGATGAAGTCCACCAGGACATTGTGGACCCCCTTGGGAACTTTGCTCAGCAGGGTGGAGGCAATCTCCTCGTTGGAGGGGAAGTTCTTCAGGTTGACGGGGATCAGGAGCTTCTCAGCCTTGGCATCGACATCACCGACATCAACACCGCCCTCGTGGGTGAACAGAATCCAATCACCCTCACGGACGGAGTTGATGCAGACATAGTACTCCGTGCCGTCGGGATGCGGCACAAAAGGCTCCACGAGGAAAGTGCGTAGCACACCCACGACACCCTCGACCGTGACGTCCTTGGCGGCACGGGCCTCCACCCACTCGCGGGCCTCCGCCCAGGTCTTGTTCAGGGCCAGCAGACCGCTCTTGCCACGACGCTTGATCAATTGATCGGGCTTGGCGACGAACTTGGAGCCGGGGGTGAGCAGCCACGGGTAGGTGACCTCGGCCTGGTCGAGGACATCCTTGACGGCCTTGTCGTCCGGGAAGTAGAGCGAGGCCAGACGAGCGGGCGGGTTGTGTGTGGAGGGGGTAGGCAGAGGGGTCGGCTTGATGACGGGGGCGCGCGTGAGGTGGTAGTTGAGGATGGCCTTGCCGTCGGCCTCGTGGATGGACTTGGCGGACATGATGTGTGGTGGACGATTGTGGTGGATGGAGGGGAGGAAAAAGAATGGGAGGATGGGGGAGGGAAGAGAGGGCGGGAGAAGAAAAGAAAAAAGAGGCCAGGGGCAGGATGGGAATGGGCGAGAGCAGTGCTGGAAGGTACGGCGTAGCCCTGGGCTGTTGAGGAAAAAAACGAAGGATCGCCGGATGTGGGGGGTTGGGACCCAGCTCCACCGGTGATGGCCACGCCTGGGTTCAGTCCAGCACGGGGACCCCCAGGGGCAGACAGGCGAATACAGGGGAGTTCTCTGAGAAAGGACCTCGAGGCAGTGACGGTCTGGTCATACAAGGAAGATCAGAGCAGACCAGATCATACCTTTTTTCATGGCATCATCATCTATCGACTCGATGATCGCTATAGTACACCGCTGCGTCGTTGCCATCCCGGGCGTATCGACCGGACCCGGCGGTGGGGCACCCCAAACGTTGGGCTTAGTGCAGGACAAGCTGTACTGTGTACCTGCCAGTCCTTGCCTCGCATTTTTCTCTTGCTTAGAACTCCCTTCCTCCTTTCTTTCCTTCCCCCCTCCTTCTGTTCTTCCTCAATTACTTCTTTCAGCGTGGTGTTGCAACAAATAGGTATCTTTCTCTCTCCCTGCAATTCCGTCTGTTCGTTCCTCACCCGCCCCAGATCATCATGCCTTCCTCTCTTGCGCCCGCCGCCAACGGCATACAGTCGGCCAACGACAACATCACTCGCTTCAACCCCCCGAGCCGAGTCCTCTCTCCCCTCAACCACGCCCTGTTCCACAACAAGACACGATGCTTCGTCTAGTAAGTGTGCCCGCCAGGTGTCATAGGACCAGAATTGACCAGCTCCTCCAGCGGTATGCAACCCCGCGCTGTGCAGGGCATGCTCGACTTCGACTTCATCTGCAAGCGTACCACTCCCTCCGTGGCCGGAATCATCTACACCTTCGGTGGCCAGTTCGTCAGCAAGATGTACTGGGGTACTAGCGAGACGCTCCTGCCCGTCTACCAGGATGTGGAGAAGGCCATGGCCAAGCACCCGGACGTCGACACCGTCGTCAACTTCGCCTCGTCCCGGTCCGTCTACAGCTCCACCATGGAGCTGATGGAGAACCCCCAGATCCGGTCAATTGCCATCATTGCGGAGGGTGTTCCCGAGCGTCGTGCTCGTGAGATCATGGTGGCTGCGAAGGAGAAGGGTATCACCATCATTGGCCCCGCCACCGTCGGTGGGATCAAGCCCGGTGCGTACAAGATCGGTAACACTGGTGGTATGATGGACAACATCGTTGCCTCCAAGCTGTACCGCAAGGGTTCCGTCGGCTACGTCTCCAAGTCCGGTGGTATGTCCAACGAGTTGAACAACATCATCTCACAGACCACCGACGGTGTGTACGAGGGTGTTGCCATTGGTGGTGACCGTTACCCCGGCACCACCTTCATTGATCACCTGCTCCGCTTCCAGAACGAGCCCGATTGCAAGATCCTGATGATGCTCGGTGAGGTCGGCGGTGTGGAGGAGTACCGTGTGATCGAGGCCGTCAAGAACGGCATCATCACCAAGCCCATTGTGGCCTGGGCCATTGGAACCTGCGCCAGCATGTTCAAGACCGAGGTTCAGTTCGGCCACGCCGGTGCCTCGGCCAACTCTCAGCTGGAGACCGCTGTCTACAAGAACAAGGCCATGCGCGAGGCTGGCATTCACGTCCCCGACACCTTCGAGGATATGCCTGCGCTGGTCAAGCAGGTGTACGACGCCGAGCTCAAGAAGGGCTCCATCAAGCCCGCTCCCGAGCCCGTGGTGCCCAAGATCCCCATCGACTACTCGTGGGCCCAGGAGCTGGGTCTCGTCCGCAAGCCCGCTGCTTTCATCTCCACCATCTCCGATGACCGTGGCCAGGAGCTGCTGTACGCTGGTATGCCCATCTCCGATGTCTTCCGGGAGGACATTGGCATCGGTGGTGTCATGTCGCTGCTGTGGTTCCGCCGCCGCCTGCCCCGCTACGCCAGCAAGTTCCTGGAGATGGTTCTGATGCTGACGGCCGACCACGGTCCCGCCGTGTCCGGTGCCATGAACACCATCATCACCACCCGTGCCGGCAAGGACCTGATCAGCGCCCTGGTGTCTGGTCTGCTGACGATCGGTTCGCGCTTCGGTGGCGCGCTGGACGGTGCCGCCGAGGAGTTCGCCAAGGCCTTCGACAAGGGGCTGAGCCCCCGCGACTTTGTGGATATCATGCGCAAGGAGAACAAGCTGATCCCCGGTATCGGCCACAAGGTCAAGTCGCGCAACAACCCCGACCTGCGTGTCGAGCTGGTCAAGGAGTTCGCCAAGAAGCACTTCCCCAGCACCAAGCTGCTCGACTACGCCATTGCCGTCGAGACGGTGACCACCTCCAAGAAGGACAACCTGATTCTCAACGTCGACGGCTGCGTGGCTGTCTGCTTCATCGACCTGCTCCGCAACTGCGGCGCTTTCTCTGCGGAGGAGGTCGAGGACTACATGCGCATGGGCGTGCTGAACGGTCTGTTCGTCCTGGGCCGCAGCATCGGTCTGATTGCCCACTACCTGGACCAGAAGCGCCTGCGCACCGGTCTGTACCGGCACCCGTGGGACGACATCACGTACCTGCTGCCCACCCTGCAGAAGGGTGGTGCCGAGGGCCGTGTGGAGGTCGATATGTGATTTTTCGTCGTGTGATTTGCAGCGCGCCGTCCGCTGGTGGCATATGGTCCGTTCCTGTTAGGAGGGACGGTGGAGTTCTCTTGTTACTTTTTCTAACGGTTTTCCTTTGTATCTGCGCCCGAGGTGGCATTGATTGAGTGAATGGCCCGGGTTGGGCGACATAAAATGGCAACCCGACTACGGTATTTGATTTAATTTGTTTAGATGACTAGACTCTGGACTAATGAAGTGTTGCATATGAGAAACAAAGTGTGTAGAGTAAGTAGTTCCTCGCTGGGGAGAGTAGATCCTTTATCGCTTATCGCGCACCTGGGCTCAAGCCTCATCTTTTTCGCTCCGAGTGTCCAATCTACCATCCACTCAACGCACGCTTCCTGGGATACCTAGACTGCATCATCCTCCTTTCCACGGCTGAATGAATTCCTCCCCTCCATAGATCCCCCACGATCACGCAACCGACCACCAACACGCGCGATCTCTAAAGCCAAATCCTGATCATGGTCCGTCTAAAGAACCGCTACCTCCTCCTCGACATCCTCTACCCAGACCCATCAGCAAGACCTAATAACACCAAATCCGCCTCTCCACAATTATCCATCCACTCTCCTACTCCAGACACCCTGACACCGGGCCTGTTGGCGAAGATGGTGAGGGAGGAAGTATCTGCTCTTTTCGGGGATTGGGGGGTGGGCAAACTGGGCGGTGCGAACGCAGGGGGAATCAATGGTGAGTTCCTATTCTTCCTTTCTTCTTCTCTCATTCGTACGAGAAGTATATATACTGATGATGCCGGAACGAATTAGTAAAATACCTCTCCCCCGCAACCTCAACCGCAATCATCCGCTGTCCGCGCGCTTCCTTCCGACTCGTCTGGACGGCCCTCACATACATGTCGCATGTCCCAGATCAATACGAACAACCAGATAAGCGATCAGGCGGGAAACGGGCCTGCGTCTTTCGGGTGCTCCGGGTCTCCGGGACCATGCGCAAGGCAGAGGAGGAGGCTATCCGGCGCGCGAGAAGGGAGATTGTGCGTGTTAGGGGGTTGGAGGAGAGAGATGTTCTGGGCGAGCTTGTTGGTGGTGCAATTGGGAAAGTCTCTGCTGGTCCTGTCGGGGTTGATGTGGATATTATGGACGAGAGTGAGGATGGGATGATTGGTGATGATGAGGATTGAGCTTCGGTGCTGATTAAGATGAGATACCCTTTTATGATTTATCTATGTAAAATACAATACACTCCATCCATTCGCAAGAGGTCATGACTTGCGCTGGACTTTCACTCCGCTATCCGGCAGCGGGCCCTTCCAATCATCCATCTCGTCCTCACCATCATCCTCACCGTCAAAATCCCCCTCCGTGGCCCGGCTAGCAGCGTCTCTCGCCCTCGCCTCCTCTTCCAATTCCCTCCGCTCAATCTCATCATATTCATCCTTCGACTCAATCCATCGCTCCTGCACATCCCTGACATCCATACTCCCCAATCCCTCGCGAACAGCAACCTGCCAGACCGTATCATTCGCACCCTCCGCCGGTCCAAACGCATACCCAGAGGCGCGATCAATCGCTTGTAGCAAATTCATCATACTCTTCTTATCCTCGACGGCTAGCGTCTCGAAAGCAACGAGCGCGAACTCCTGGACTAATTCCACGATCGCGGAATTCAGCGCTCCGAACTTATCATGTGATAGGCGCGGGGACTCGGCTTCTAGGTATGGTAATAGGTAATTCAGGTCTTGGACTTCGGTGTAAAAATCGAGGTTGAAGGGGAGGGGGCGTAGTTGGAGAGGTTGTCAATTTTGGTGAGGACGTTAAGATGGGGTAGGTCGAGTTGTAGCATTGTTCGGAGAGATAGCAGGAGGGCGGAGATGTACATTGAGGGGAGGGTGAGGGTGTAGGAGTCAACCAGGTGGATGACGATTAGCTGTTGCGAGTTAGTTGCTGGTATCTTCGATGTCGACGGAGATACTAACGCGAAACCCCATTTTCTGGATTCGAAAGAAGATATTCCGCAGGGAGGGGTGGTGCGTGAAGAGCTCGACTTGGCCAGGGCAGTCAAATAGGACATAATCCTCTAAATTGCTCGTCAGCTCCATGCTTTTTGGGGGGTGAGAGATCCCAACATACCCCCCAGCTCTTTCAATCCCTCCTCAAGCCACTCAAAGTTCTCCTCTAGCTCCTCAAGCGCATACAGCGTCGCCCCGTTCGGGCCCAGCTTATCCTGATCCATAATCTCCTCCAGCGTCACCAAATCGCGCACGTCCAGCGCACACGGGTACGAGGTCTTGTCGTTGGCGGGGTCCAGGTTGACGATAGAGCATTTGCGGCCGATGGCGCCCAAGAACTGGTGCATGCCATTGCAGTAGGTGGACTTCCCGGCGCCCGGGGGGCCAATGACCAGCTGGGCGAAGGGCATTTTGAGCGATGCTGGTGACTATGAGAGAGATGGGGACGTCAACTTTTTCTCTTATCGATATCGCGGGGAATGAGATAGATGGCGGTGGAAAATGGCAGAAAATGCGCCTAACGACGGAGGATCGGGATTCTTCCTTTACCACCAGGTTGCGCGCGACATGTCGTCCAGTGAGTCTCTTTTTCTGTGTTTTTGGTGATATAATATCACGTCTAACTGCTATCTAGATCAATTCACCGTGGCGTCGCCGCCAACAGACGCCATCTCCGCCTTGAAGTTCTCGCCTGACCCCGACTCCACGCGGATCGTGGTGTCCTCATGGGATAAGAACGTATATCTGTATGATTTGCGCGATGAGAACGGTGCCGTGGGTGAGGGGAAGCTGCTTCAGAAGTTTGAGCACCAAGCACCCGTGCTGGACGTTTGTTTTGGCGAGACCGAGAACGAGATCTATACCGCTGGATTGGACTGGGATGTGCGGAAGTAAGTCTCTCTCCTCATGTTAAGGGGACAGCATAGCTGACTCGCTAGGATTGATGTGAATACATCAACACAGACGGTGCTCAGCAGCCACGAAGCAGGCGTGCGCAGCGTCGTCTACAGCCGTGAGCACAACATCATCATCTCCGGCTCCTGGGACTCGACACTGCACATCCACCGGCCAGACACCGGCACAAACCCCGACTCCCTGCCGGCCACCATTCCCCTCCCCTCGAAACCATTCTCGCTGTCCCTCACCGCAACGAAGCTGGTGGTCGCCATGGCGTCACGCGCCCTGCACATCTACGATCTGAAGGCCCTGGCCGTGCTGTCAGCGCAAGCAGACGGCACAGCAGACAACAACCGAGTCGAGGTGGAGCCGTGGCAGCGTCGCGAGAGCAGTCTCAAGTTCATGACGCGCTGTGTTGCGTGCATGCCGGACGACGCCGGGTACGCCTCATCCAGCATCGAGGGCCGTGTGGCGGTTGAGTGGTTCGATCCGTCGCCCGAGTCGCAGGCTCGGAAGTACGCTTTTAAGTGTCATCGCCAGACGGCCGAGGATAATGTCGACGTCGTGTATCCAGTCAACGCGCTCGCTTTCCACCCCGTGTTTGGAACCTTTGCGTCCGGCGGCGGGGACGGCGTTGTCGCCCTGTGGGATGGTATCTCCAAGCGCCGCATCCGACAGTACCAGAAGTACTCGTCCAGCGTCGCTGCAGTTGCGTTCAGTGGCAATGGCAAGTATCTGGCTATTGGTGTCAGTCCTGGATTCGAGGATGGCAAGGACGATGTGCCGGAGGGAGTCGTGAAGATCTTTGTGCGCGAGCTGGGAGAGACCGAGGCCAAGGGTAAAGGCGTGAAATAGAACAGAAAAGGGACAGTGGATTTCTTTGATGCCAGTCTTAAAAATAATATAAGAAAAGCTGCATCTACCTCTCCGAGCCATTCGTAACTACGCACACCGTGTATTTTTAACCGTGTCTAACAAACAATCTTGGTATCATCTAGTCTTATATACGTTACTGCATCCCGATAGTCGGCCACTCACTCAAGCAGCCGCCTTGCGAACCGACACCGTTCCATCCGGCATACCAAAGTAGGCCGCCACAGGCCGCTGGCCGCCAATGCCACCGGCAGCCTGAGCCTGGGGACCCGTTAAACCCGAAAAGATACCGACCTCGAGCACGCCGGAAATCTCCTTGATCTGGCGCGCGAGCTCCTTCACCTCCCAGACACCAGCAGTACCGGACCCGTCCTTGCCAGCCGCGACGTCGGCCTCGGTGAGGAGGGGCGAGAAGGGGGCGTCAATGATGAAAAAGTCCTGGTCTGTCTTGAGTGGGCCCTCCTTCGACGAGACGTTGGTGCGGATGGTGGCATTGGTGCTGCCGAGGGCTGCAAGTTTACGGAGCACGCGGTACGCGGCGATCGGGGCGACTTCGATGGGGACGGTTTTCCAGTTGGACAAGAGACGGGGCTGGAGTTTGCGGGAGTCTGATGCGATAGGACGGGGGTTAGTTCAGGCTGTTTCTTCTTCCTTGGTGGGAGGGTGTACATACCCGCCACACAGATAAACTGCTTCGCCTGCATGGCCACAATCTTCTCCTGGAACAAGCAAGCGCCGCCGCCCTTGATACAGTTCAACTCATCGTCCACCTCATCGGCACCGTCAAAGGCCACATCCAGGACCGTGCCGGCGGGGATGGCATCGAACTCGACGGCCGTCAGCCCCGCGTTGATGATCAGCTGGCGCGACTGGTAGCCCGTGGGCACGTAGCGGGTCTGCGAGGTGTCCAGGCCGGCGGCCTTGATAGCCTCGACGACGTAGACGATGGTGGTGCCGCTGCCGATGCCTACCCACTTGGCGTCCTTGGGGTAGTGGTTTGCGACGGCGACTTTGGCGGCGGCGCGCTTGGATTCTTCGACACTCATGGCGGTGTTGGTGGAAGAGAGGCGGGTGAAGGGGGCAAGAGGGAAGGATGTGTGGGGTTGACGAAAGGGGAGAGGAAGAGGAGAAAAAGGAACAGGAGAAAATCGGAGACAAGCGCGCGAGCACCGGAGGAAGAGGACCATGGGTGAAGATGAGATGTGGAGGGAGGAGAGGATTGGCGTGTGCTTAGTACGGTGCCAGTGTACCAAGTAGACTCAGCATACTACAGGGTCTTTTTTTGAATTAGCGATTAATATTGTATGGCCGACTGTGATAATAGTCTCCTGGTTCTTACAATTGGAGCATCTCTCCCACTGACCAGAAGATTCAGATTCGACCCAGACGGTGGCCGCACAGACCGAGGGAGCGGATGGATCAGGGCGCCATTCGCCAATGGGAGGCCCGCTCGAGTGCGCATACGGGAAGTATATATCTCTTCACTCGACAATAATCAACCACTTTCAGTCATATGTTTCTGGAATGCCAACACACTCAGCCGCCAATTGGCTCACAGGCACCAGTTGCGACGAAGTTCCATGAACAGCCATCAGCTTCACAGAACCATTGGGACTATAAGCGGTCCATCCCATCCGAGGCAACCCATGAACTGGAGTTGATGAAACGGAAAGAGCCCCCTCGAAAGGCATGCCCGGTCCTCCATAGTCGTGCCAGGTGGTGCCAAAGAGCAGGGAAGCTCGGAACTGTGATACACACCCTCCCACCACCCAGAGGAATTATTGCTGAAGTTGGCATAACCAAAAAGTAAGTCAGGCCGAGCTACCAGTTAGATGACAAGCGCAGAGGGCAAACGAGCAAAGAGCCTCACTCATTTTCCCACCACGTTTGTTTCAAGGCTTTGCTTGCCATCGGCGACCAGGCACATGACCCCGTCAGCTCTTTCCTTTCTTCACAGCTTTCTTCCTTCCTTCCTTTCTTCCTTCTTCCACCCATCTCGCCTCCTCCACCTCTCCATCAGACATCTCTTCTTCCCCACTCGCACCGATATTGCTGGCACTTCCTGGCCCTGAGGGTTCTTCTCATGACGACACACTCTTCCGACCCTCCGTCCCATATTTTCCGCTATCATCACATTCCCACCACCAAAGGACATGGAAAACATATTTGAAGCAACCTCCGTGGAGTTTGCAAGATCGTATGTGGACCTGCGATTCACATAATCCCTCATGACTAACACTCTTCGTTTAGTGTCCTTCCACTTTTCAGCGGCCCTCAAGTCAAGATCCGAATCGAGTCTGCGCCCTGCGAATACACTGTTTCAAAGGATCTCCTCTGCAGTCGGTCTTCATATTTCTCGGCAATGTTTGAGGGAAAGTTCCAAGAAGGAGAACAGCAGACAGCAATCCTGGAAGAGGTTAAGGACGTGGTCTCAGTGCAAAGCTTCGAAGCACTTCTCCAATGGCTATACCTAGGGCGGGTCAAATTCGGTGTGAAAGATCCAGACCTCCAGATCTCGGCCATCATCGAATTTGCGAGCCTTGCAGACATGTGCAGCATTAGCGGAATGGAGTCTCAGATGGCCCAGCGTATCAAAGAAATTCTTTGCGCCAATCCTGGTCCACGCACGGAGTGGGGGCAAGAGATGACGATACAAACACTCATTGTCTCACGTCTCGGCACATCGAGTCGGCAACTTATCTGCCTGATGGACACCCAGTGCGTTGCGTGTTAGCTGCAGCATCGATTGAGGGATATCTTCGATACGACAATCACAAGTTTGTGGGGGAAACCCGAGAGTATCCCGAGTTTGCAGCTGATCTCCTCCAAGAGCTGAGGGGCACCCTCAGTGGAATGAAATTCGAGAAACGTGGAGCATTCTGCCAGGATCCCATCAGCGGCGAGGAACTGAGATTTTGCCGACTCTGCCGAAAAAGGAAAACGCCGATGGCAGAAGGCGCCAACACTTGAGATCGGTGACGAGCAAGATTGTAGCAATGCTCGAATGGTGTCAGCAATTACTCATGAGCCGTGACGCGAAGATGGTCAGCAAGGCAGTTCCGAAACCGTGTTCTCTCCAAAGTGCGCATCTATGTTTGTGGGATGATCTAGCCTAGCAAGATTAGTTAACATTGCACGATATTTCTATCAGTAAATGTCCGCAGTATACTAGACTAAATTATACCACATCGGGTTAGATCCCTTCTCCAATTTAGCCGCATCCCGCTTACCTAACCTCCCGGCAGTGTTCACAGCTCCGTCCCTAACAACAGCAGATGTACCAAGAGAGAGAAGCAGCAGGGCAATTATTGATGGTCTGACTAGCCCCTGCTTGAATTGATCTTTTACATTCCTCTCTGTCTCTCTTTCTCTCTTGCTCCTCTCCCCATTACACCCAACACACAGCACCACGATGGCCGACGCATTCCCCGCGGTCCTCACAGGCCCCTCCTCCAAAGAGCGCCGCTACGACCGCCAGCTCCGTCTCTGGGCCGCGACGGGCCAGCAAGCTCTAGAAGACTCGCGCGTACTGCTGGTCAACTCAGACGGCACGTTCGGCCCTCAATCCGCCGGCGTGGCAGGTGTCGCGGGAGTCGAAACACTCAAGAATCTCGTCTTACCCGGCATCGGTGGGTTTACCATCGTCGATCCGGCGACTGTGACAGAGGCGGACCTGGGCGTGAACTTCTTTTTGGAGGAAGAGTCGCTAGGCAAGTCCCGCGCCGAAGAAACGTGTCGGTTGCTGCGGGAGTTGAACCCGGATGTGCAAGGGTATGCCTACTCCAAGGTAAGAGCTTCCTTTCTCAAGATGGGAGACGGAATGAAGCTAACTGGTTTCAGCCCATCACGCACCTCCTCCAAGATCCCAACTTCCTCGCCCAGCATAAGCTAGTGATCGTCTCCGGACCGACGAAACGCTCCACCCTGCAATCTGTCTGCCAGGAAGCAAAGAACCTCGGTATTCCCGTGCTGTACACACACTCCGTGGGCTTCTACTCGGCATTTTCTGTGCAACTACCCGCTGAATTCCCCATTGTCGAGACGCACCCAGACCCGGAATCAACACAGGACCTGCGTCTGCTCAACCCATGGGCTGAGCTCATCGCCGCAGGAACGGCGCTGGGCGATCTAAGCGGCATGGACGACCACCAGCACGGCCATGTACCGTACATTCTGCTGCTGCTCCATTTCATAGAGCAATGGAAACAAACGCATGCCGGCAAAGCTCCAGGCAACTACAAGGAAAAGACGGAGTTTCGTGAATTCGTCCGCTCACAAGCACGCACGAATACCCCCGAGGGCGGCGAGGAGAACTTTGACGAAGCTGTGGCGGCAGTGATGAAATCCATTTCCCCCTTTGAGCTGCGCAGCTCAATTCGTGAGATCTTCGCGATGGACCAGTGCCAGCAACTAAAACGCGACTCGCCTGATTTCTGGATTATCGCCTCCGCTATCCACAAATTCTACAGTGATAACAACGGCTTGCTCCCGCTACCAGGCACGTTGCCCGATATGAAAGCCCAATCGGCAGACTACGTCTCGCTACAAAATATCTACAAGGCCAAAGCACGCCGCGACGTTGATGAGGTAACCGCTACAGTTCGACAGCTAGAGACACAGCTAGGGCGTACCCCTCCGATCCCCGAGCGCGAGATTGAGGTGTTTTGCAAGAACGCAGCAGATATCAAGGTCGTGCGTGGCCGGCATATTCCCTCGCTCTCGGAGGATTGCGACGCAGCAACGATCAGAACAATCAGAGGAGGATTTGCCTCGGATGACAGGCTGGTCGCGATCTACATCGCTTTCGAGATCCTCGACGCGGTGGTGAGTGAAGTGCAATCCATAGCCGAGATGCAAAACGGCGGAGGCCAACTCCGCTTGCCCAACATTGAAGACGAGGAGCTCTGGATGAAACACACAGATCGCATTCTGAAGGTTCTTGCTCGAGAGACGGGCACTGATGTCCCCCCTGAGCAGAAGGATATACTGGAGGATGCGATATGGGAACTCCGTCGGACCGAGGGCGGCGAGTTGCATAATATCTCTGCGTTGACGGGAGGCCTGGTTGCGCAGGAGGCGTTGAAGGTCTTGACCCGGCAGTATGTCCCGCTCGACAATACTTGTGTCTTTGATGGGGCGCGGAGTCAGAGTGCGATGTACCGCTTGTGAGATGATATCCACAATGGGGGAAGGGAAGGCAAGGACAGAGAGGGAGAACAGATACAGGCTTGGCTTGTTTTACGACTTTATGAACTGAAATACTGAACGGGAGCTCTCACTGAAATCATTTGCTACAATGCATTCAATATATTCAATCATTCATGAATAATATCATTGGGTATAAAGTAATCTGTCTAATCGTTGCTAATAATCATCTATGTACCCATCGGCCATTCCCAGCCATAATGCAGAAAATACGAACCAAATCTCCCGCTGAAAAATTATCACCTCCCCTTCGATTTCCCAGAATACCCACTCCGCTTCGTCCCCGGGACAAGCTTTACATTCTCAAAAAGCT